>NW_027468870.1:34960557-35095557 GCF_046254945.1 Alosa pseudoharengus | reverse complement strand
TCAAAATGGAGCATTGACCACCAACAGAAGGAGGGGGAAAAAAACGCCTGCTTTTATTGATCAAACGCAGGACTACGGCCGAGTTGTCAAATTGCGTTTTCATGCGCCCGCTTTGGCACCACCCCCGCATCTGCTACGTGTGTGTGTGTGTGTGTGTGTGTGTGTGTGTGTGTGTGTGTGTGTGTGTGTGTGTGTGTGTGTGTGTGAGTGTGAGTGTGTGTGTGTGTGTGTGTGTGTGTGTGAGTGTGTGTGTGATCCCTGTTTAAAGGTGCCGTCTGAAATACAAGATGGTAATGAGATTTGCCCGTGTTCTAGTGTTCTTTGCTCGGCCTTTGTCCCCACTCTGTCCCTCCCTCCCTCTCTCTCTCTCTCTCTCTCTCTCTCTCTTCATCTCTCTCTTCCTCTCTCTCTGTCTTGCTCTCTCGCTTCCCCTCTCCATCCCTCGTTCTCTCTCTCCTGCTCTCTCATCACCACTCAGTCTTCCTCCATGCATTGACCTTGCTCCCTCCCCCGTCCAGCCAGAGTGAGTGAGTGTGTGTGTGTGTCTGTGTGTGTGCATGTGTCTGTGTGTGTGTGTGTGTGTGTGTGTGTGTGTGTGTGTGTGTGTTCGTGTGTGTGTGTGTGTGTGTGTGTGTGTGTGTGTGTGCAGCAGTGAGGATGGGGACTGAGTGTGTGAGATCAGGGGGAGGGATGGGGGAAGCACTGAGGTGTCCAGCACTTAAATTGCCTGTTTATTTCCAGTCATCGCATCATTTACACAGACACAGGAAGAGAGCTGCTTCTCTTACTGCAGTGTGTGTGTGTGTGTGTGTTTGTGTGTATGTTTACTATAGAAAAGGTGTGATTAGGGAGAGGTGCTGTTAGTATGGGAGGATGATGTGTGGGTGGGTGTCTGTGTGTGTGCATGTGTGTGTGTGTGTGTGTGTGTGTGTGTGTGTGTAGGAAAGGTTTTGTGATTTGGGAGATGTGCTGTGAGTATGGGAGGATGGCGTATGTGTTGCGTGTGTGTGTGTGTGTGTGTATGTGTGTGTGTGTGTGTGTGTGTGTTTGTGTTCTTGCTTATTGCTATAGAGAATGTTGTGATTTAGGGTGAGGAGCTGCGAGGATGAAGTGTGTGTATCTGTCTCTGTGTGTGTAGTGTGTGTGTGTTTGTGTGTGTGTGTGTGTGTGTGTGTGTGTGTGTGTGTGTGTGTGTGTGTGTGTGTGTTCTTGTTATAGATAAGGTTGTGTGATTGGTGTTGTGGGTATGGGAGGATTGAGTGTGTGTATGGATGGCACATTTTACCTTGTCCATCTCTATGGCACCTTTCTGAGATGGTGGGGGATGGGGCATAGTGAATTGTGATTGTGTGTTTTATGTCTACGTGTGTATGTGACATATGATGTGTGTGTGTGTGTGTGTGTGTGTGTGTGTGTGTGTGTGTGTGTGTGTGTGTGTGTATGTCCTGACATGGGGAGCAGGGAGGTGTGCTCTCTAGGGGAGAGATCGGGGTGTGGAGTGGTACGGAGGTGTGGAGCCGTGTGGCTGTGACAGGCTCCGGTGATTAGTGTGGCTCAGTGGACAGAATTTATCAAACTCAGCAGAGGGCATGAACAATCCCGGACTGCAACCCAGCAATTTGTCTTCCACTTGGCACCGTAAAATAGGGACAAATGCACATTTGTGTATGTTCCAGCAATGCAATGCATGAGTGTGTGTGTCTGTGCGACTGTGTGACAGTGTCTATGTGTCTGTGCTTGTGTTTGTGTGAGGGATGTGTGTATGTGCACATGTTTGTGTGCATGTACTTGTTTATGAATGTGTGTTTTGGTGTGTGTGTGTGTGTGTGTGTGTGTGTGTTAGGGGTGTGCAAGGTGCTTATACAGGAAAGGAAAACAAAAGTTAAGCGATCAATACGGAAATGTCAGGAATTTAGCTAACACAGAGGCATTGCATAGTGGGGGTGTAGTGGTCATAAGCATAGTGAGGGTGTAGTGGTCATAAGCATTGCATAGTGGGGGTGTAGTGGTCATAAGCATTGCATAGTGAGGGTGTAGTGGTCATAAGCATTGCATAGTGGGGGTGTAGTGGTCATAAGCATAGTGGGGTTGTAGTGGTCATAAGCATTACATAGTGGGGTTGTAGTGGTCATAAGCATTACATAGTGGGGGTGTAGTGGTCATAAGCATAGTGAGGGTGTAGTGGTCATAAAATGTGAGATTCTTCACTTCACAATGTGTTTCCTCTTCGCTTGATCGGCATTAAAATCGGTTGCACGGTTGCACGGTTGCACGGTTGCGGACTAACACCCGGACAGCTACAGACACAAACATTGCATATTTTCTGCAGTCTGCTTGGAGTCCGCATTCTTTCTTCCAAAATAGCATCAAAATTGCCTGACAACTCATATGTCATAAGCACCATTCCATTTCCCATAAAAAAAGGCAAACATTTACGTTAAATACAAAGAAAACGGTTAGGAGGACAAGGCCGCGTTACATTAACAAGGTGCTCTTATAACTGGTGGTCATATGTATGCACAGAGACGCACGTTTACCTTCTAAAATTTAGAAGGAATTTATGTCAGTTAATACCTGTGTTTTATTTATTTTACCTGTATGCTTCAGTTTAGAGTAAATAATTGAGACCTGTTTTTCTTAAATATGTTGTTTCCATTATATAATTAATAAGGAACCATTAATATCCTATTATCATGAGTGAGAGACTATGAGTGAGTATAATATTTTGTGAGAGACTTGTACAACATGTTTTTAAAGGATGCAAAATGCTAATTATACTAAATACTAATTATCGTTATCAACAAAATCCCAGAAAATGTTATATCATAAAGAGATATTTTTGTCAATATTGCACACCCCAGTGTGTGTGAGACTCTGTGCGTAAGTCTGTGTGTGTGTGTGTGTGTGTGTGTGTGTGTGTGTGTGTGTGTGTGTCTGTGTGTGTCTGTGTGTCTGTGTCTGCGCGTGTATGTGTGACGTTAATATTCATATTTACTTGTCGATCTGAATGAGAGAGCAGGCGTGTGTATAAGCTACGTATAGGCGGCCTGGTGACGGAAAGAGATAGCTTCTAGAATGATGAGTGGGGGGAAGAAACAGACAGATTCCAAGGAGCAGAGAGAGAATTATGGATATGTGGTGTGATGTATGTGCATATTTTTCAGTGAGAAGGCAGTGTGTGGCGCATGCATATTAGGACATGTCTGACTGTGGAATGCCAATAATTGTACTGTTGCGTGTGACCATAGGCTGTATAAAAAGATGGATAACGTTGCTCCATTCAGTTATGTTCTATAGAACCCCTATAGACAGTCATTGGTGTTGACCAGTTCCTTTTATACGATACTACCCATGTATACAGTACTAGCAGGCTACTCATACCAGCACATTTCATTCTGTGCTCCCTCATCCATACTGTTTCTATTTCTCATCCCTTTTCCATACATCTTCTCATCCTGTTTTGCCCTTCTGTGCCTGCATCCTCCAGCTGCATCACTTTGTCCGTTTTGCTTTAGTCTGGCCACAATCACCAGTGCAGTTCAGCACACTCTGGGCGCCAGCGGTCCTATTCCGAATGAAAACTGCCAACCAGTCTGCCTCATCACTTTATATTTCCCCTAAATCTCTCCTCTCTCCATTTTCTTTTGTATTGTCCTTGAGCCTACCCCAGCTCCCTATCTCCCTCCCTCGCTCCCTCTCTCCCTCCCTCTCCCCCTCCCTCCCTCTCTCACTCTCTCACTCCTCCGCGCCTTGTTCCCTGCCCTGCTCTCCTCTCCTCTCTTCCCCTCTGCCTGAATAAGGAATGTCAAAGCTCATCTACTCGAGCATTTAGAGCGAGCGAGTGAGTGGGGAAGGGAGTGCAGAAAGGAGAGGAGAGGAGAGGAGTGTAACTGTATGAATGGCTTAAAATGGCACCAGCACTATGGGTGGATGGAAAAAAAGACAAAATTTTTGTGGGGGATTTATGTGGGGGGGGGGTGGTGGTCGGGAAAGGAAAGGTAGTCACAGAGAGGGATTGGGGATTCGATTAGTTGGCCAGGAGAGAGAGAGAGAGAGAGAGAGAGAGTAAAGAGGGAGAGAGAGTAAAGAGGGAGAGAAAGTGAGCAGCTAAATTGAGCGTCACATGCTGCATATGGGTCTCTCTTAATTAAGTGTGCTAAAAGGCGCTTTATTAGGGCCGACGTCTCGGCGGGTAGATGGAGAACCTCGAGAGCCATGTCCTCTCCATTCCTCTATATGTAGAACATCGCCTCCTGAAAGAGAGAAAAATTAATAGAGCAAAGTGGGGGAAAGGCAAGAGTGATGGAGGGCTACAGAAAGAGGGAGAGAGAGAGAGAGAGAGAGTGATAGAGCATCAAAACGACAGAGTAGAATGGTGCTGAGAAAACGTTGACTTTTCAGGAATAATAAGCGAAGCACAGGGCTCTTAAAGGGGATGCATCTGGTGGTGTCTACCTCTTTCCCCTTATTTTTCATCTCTGTTTTTTCTCTCTCTCTTTCCATAGCTCTTTCTCTCTCTCTCTCTCTTCCTCTCCCTAGAGCATGTCTCTCGCACTGAATGGGCATTATGTTCGCCTGTGTTAAGAGTCTAGTCACATCCGCGCGGGTGTGTGTGTCTGTGTGCACGCGTCTTTCCAATCATTTCAGGTTACTGCACCCCCGCTGACTTGCATCGCTAATTAATATCAAATCCCAGTGACAAACTCACCAACAGGCTCAGTTACAGTACACAAATACACACATGCACACGCACACACACACACACACACACACACACTCACACACACACACTCTCACAGTATACACACACAGACACACACTTGCACACTTCATCACACCTACATACACACAGAGAGATATACACATACACACACACACACACATGCAAACAAACACACACACACACACACACACACACACACACACACACACACACACATACATACAAACAAACACACAAACACACACACACACACAAACACACACACACACAAACACAGAAAGAGACACACCCAGACATACAAACAATTTCATCTAATAAACATGAGTTCAAATCCCCAGCTGTATACTCATCTAGACTAAAATGTCAAGTATTTAACATTTATTATACAATGTCATTCAAACATAAACACATGATAACACACACACACACACACACACACACACACACACACACACACACACACCCTCTTCCCCACCCTGAGATTCTTACCAACACACACACACACAGGCAAGCGTGCCTGGTCACGGAACATACAATCAGAATGTGTGTGATGTGGGAGTGATTGCATCAGTGTGTGACTATGCATTTTTTTGCACTATCTTTGTACTCTGTATGCCCCTCACAACACACCAGGGGACTTTGTTTAGCTCCAGACCCCCTCCTCTGCTGCACTGGGAGACCAGAGCCAGTTAGAGGTGCCATGGGAGGAGGAGACAATAGAGTTTGAGGAGAAAGAGAGCGGAAGTGTGTGTGTGTGTGTCTTTGTGTGTGTGTGTGTGTGTGTGTGTGTGTGTGTGTGTGTGTGTGTGTGTGTCTTTGTGTGTGTGTGTCTTTGTGTGTGTGTGTGTGTGTGTGTGTGTGTGTGCGCGCATGTGTGTGTGTGTGTGCACATGTGTGTGTGTGTATTTGTGTGTGTGTGTCTGTGTATGTGTGTGTGTTTGTGTGAGAGAGAGGGTGTGAGTGTGTGAGGGTGAGGGGGGGGGGGGGGGGGGGTCAGCATTTAAGAGTTTTGAACTGAAGTTCTGTTAATAATAGATGAAGCCAATAAACACAAGGTAAACAGGAGGGCGCATAAATGGCTCCTCTTCACATTTTACTGCATGTAGCCAGCTAGTATCAAGTGCTACACGCACGCTATTTTATGGACCAACTCAACCATGCATCTCCATTCAAATGCCAGCTATGCCATCTATGTGGAACTACATAGACACACACACTTTAAAAGACACACACACACACACATACACACACACACACACACACACAAAACAAACATAAACATTACTACAACATCTTGAGGGATTTTGATTAAAGCCAAGTTAAACTCTGGATGGAACTCTGTCTTGGCACTGCATTTTTTAGTGTCCAATTAGGGGAGATGTTCTTGAGATTGACAGTAATTGCTGCATCACTGGCCTCCACAAATACATGGTCACTCTGCCTGCTCTCTCACCTCCCTGCATAGGCACAGCCTCACGCACTAACTCACTCCCTCCCCGTCATTCTGTATTACACAAAGCCTCAGATCAAATCTGTTCACACACACATACACATATACTATACACATGCACATGTGCATGCACGTATGCACACGCGCACATATACACATACACATAGACACGCACACACACACACACACAAAGCCTTATTGGAGTCTAGTAAGTCTAGACACACACACACACACACACACACACACACACACACACACACATTCATATGGGTGCAAATCCACACAAACTCGTACAGCATGTTACGATGAGGAATGAGTGCAGTTTTGTCGTTTCCTCTAGGGGCGGTCTGAATTATTTAGAATTGTTTACTTTTTATATTCCGTTGTGGGAGAAAGTTTCATTTTGAATTAAAACACCAGTGCCAGCATTCTCCTTGTTGCCATCTGGATCACATGATTCCCATTCTGTTACCACCTCTCTGCACACTCCCTCCAGCCCAACTAAGACTGGCTCTTTTGGAGCAGAGTGGAAATCATATGCCTGGTGTGTGCATCATAATGAATGCATGTGTATTCCGCGCTGTATGGGAGTCCCTTTCACACTTCCAAGTCATTCATTGCACAGGAGATTTCCCAGTAATCTAAATCTGCTCTTCCCTCATTTTCTCACTGTTCATCAAAATCCTCATGTTCCCTTCTTGGGAAGATTTGTGCGATGAGGATTCCATTTTGAAGAATCTTGGCTTAGCATATGTGATGCTCCCGAGTTAATGTATTAGCCATTAATACCGCTGGATACTCTCTGAAGTGCTTCGTGGCTCGCTTCCCACCATCAATTTCAAACGGCACAGCATCGGTTTGGACACGCACACGTCCGCAGCCAGCCGGCAGCGCCGTTTGCCAATGCGTGCACCAGCCCCACAGGCTCTTTGTGTTTGCATTATGCAGTACTGTGTGTGTGTGTGTGTGTGTGTGTGTGGAGCGGGGGGGGTTGTTTGGTTGGATTGGGGGAAAGGGTCAATCAGATGCCATGCTAACGCATTTCTTTGTGCTATCTTTTCCCGGACGGTGGAGGTCTGCGATATCAGCTGTCGCGGGCCGCTACGGTCGGCGAAGGCTTTGGCCTGTAATTTGGTTGGATCGCGTATGTCAGCTGAGTGAGTTATTCATCTGTCAGCAATATCCTTCACACTGACCATCAGGCTCTGTGCCTGGAAACCAGGGAAACGGGGGCGGGTTGGTGGGGGGGAGTCTGGAGACGGTGGTGGAGAACATTGGGCTTCACTGTGATAAATCAATCTGGTATTGATGGAAGTCACAGCCAAACTCCTGCTCTAGCTCTGGGAAGAGTGCCGGCTCGGCCGCTAATGCCGGCGACGGAGGTTAAACAGCAGTCCAGCCGGGCAGGTGTGATTATATTGTTTTTCCCCTCCCCGCTCGTCATGGACCACTCCAACCTGTCAGTCATAACACCAGCCCCTGTGGCTCGGCCCCCTCTCTGAGAGCTGCCAGCGGGGTCACTGCTCGTACATCTCGTTAGATATTTCAACCCCTCTCTCTCTCTCTCTCTCTCCCTCTCTCTATCCTCTCTCCTTCTATCTTCCTGTCTTTCTCTCTATCTCTCTCTCTTACTCACTCCTGGAAGGGGTATTGAATTTGAATTCACAAGTAGAAGTCTTCAAGATGAATCATTTTCCCCTACAGCACTGGCAACGAAAGCAATTGCTGGGTTTCTTGTTTTTCTTTTTCTTTCGATCCTCCGTAGGCTATTAGTAGCCTACTGCAGGGGATGGCATCTGTTGCCCAAAGCCAAGAGGCAAACGCTGTTCCGTTTTAAACGGTCCCGTGCTAATGCTAAAGCTGCGAATGCTGCATATTTGTAAAGGCTTTTGTCACTAATATCTCTTCCTCTCTGTTTGCCTTCACAGCTCCCTGGCTCCAGCAAGATTGACTGAATAGAGGAGAGAGAACATATTTTGTCTGGACAGCATCGGCAAACAAAAGGACTCAATATCTGCTGATGTCAAAATAAACTCGTCGAACACACACACTAAAGAAAGCGAAGTAGATAACGTCTCAGCAGAAGCAGAGTGGGAGGACGATGACCAGACAATGGCGTAATGTTGTAAGACACAGCATAAATTCTACTTCTGTGCCCTGAATATCAAGGAGTGTGCCATGAAAGAGCCATTACTGTTCCTCTAGTTCACCAGTTTTAAAATTACAACTCTCAGTTGGGGGCGGCCCAGTTGTAAATCCATGCCATGTTCTGGCAGTTCACTTCAGTTTCTGACTGAAAAAAAAAAAGGTGAAAACCTTCGGTTGGATTTGTTGTTTGGTGGACTATCAGACTATTGGCTTGTGGCTGGAAACAGTGTGCGATATTTTGACCTGAACCCATTTACCCCCTCGCAAACCCCATCCATCAACCTCGGAGGCTGTCAAATCCTGGTCGTGGAGGCGAAGAGGTGGGGGTAAAATGAGGTTCTGCTCTGGGAGTGGACGTCATGTCTTCTTCGACTGGGACGCGACTGTGAGACGAGACCAGGAAGCGCTTTGGGCAGACGTTCTCCAGGGATAGATCCTGAAAAAAGCGCGTCCGGCTGTCACGGGTCTTCCACGTTTGACACACCCGTCCGGCGCCGTCTCCCATCAAACCCTTCTCCTATGGGAGGACTTTACACAGAGCGAGGTTGAAGGCCAAATCCCCCAGCTGGGTGGGAGTTTGACCTTCTGCGAACCTGAATAGGATCCCCCGCTGCTCAGTGCACATCTGATCCACTTCTCCAGAGAGCCAACTAGCGAAGGAGGCCGAGAGAGAGAGAGAGACCGACAGCGAGAGGTAAAAGGTAAGAGCCCTCATTCACTGAAACCTCTACAGCCAGAGCAGATACTCATGTGGGCTTACCTTTATCCCGCCCGGTGACAATCCACAGCCCTCCTTTGCTCGCCTTGAAAAGGGCAGTGTGTCTTTGTCCTGCCTCCCAGATTAGGTTGAGTGTGCTCTCGCAGCCCCAAACAACAGAACCTGTCAATTAGAGTAATGAAACCCATCGTATCAGTTATAGTTTCCCAGACACCCTTTGCACACAAAATGGCAAACGACAGCAGCCCTGGCACTTGAGTATTATTTTTTTTTCATGAGTGTAGGGTGTAGTGGGGAATTGACTCTAAGGGAGATGGCACTGGTGGATGTTTGTTAGGGGGTTGGCATTTTAATCTTCAGGAAGCATTATTTGTCGGGAGGGAGGAGAAACATTGGAGGAATTGTATCTCAGCGGCTTTCGTCAGCTGAAGGAGAAAGGGACAGTGCAAGTGGGTGGGGTGGGGTGGGGTAGGGGGGATTAAAAGAACATTGTGAGAGACCACATAGACAGAAGAGAGAGAGAGAGAGAGAAAGAGTGCAAAAGAAAGCATTAGTGAATGTAATAGAGAATAGGGATGGAGAGAGAGAGAGAAATGAAAAAGAGAGGAGGAGGAGGGGGTTGGTAGCTTGTGTTTCTCACCAAATGAAATGAGCAAAGAGAGCATCAGAGGAGAAAGGCGGAGCTCAGCGAGAGACAGATGAAATAGAGGAATGAAAAGGAGATGGAGGACTGGAGATGAAACGGGCTTATTGAGGGTGAGGAAGAGTGAGATTATGAAATGTTGTGGTATAAATACACTGCGGAGCTGGAGGAGAGCGAGGGGAGAGAATGTGGAGTGAGAGTGAAAAGCAGAGAAAGAGATAGCAGAAGGGAAGTGTGGAATGAGAAGGAGAGAAAGAAAGAGGCGGGGGGGGGGGGGCTGCGGGAGAGGCTCAGTGAAACAGAGGCCACAGAGAGCCAGGGCGAAAATGCGACTCAATCAGCAGCCATGTTCTTCATGCAGGGCATGTGCAGGGGGAGCAGGAGGGTGACGGGGAGAGGAGCGAGGGAGAGAGATGGAGAAAGAGAGGGAGGGAAAGAGAGAGAAAGAACGAGGGTGCCTTCAGTGTTCATGGATGCATAGACACAGCTTTTAGATCACACTTGAAACCCACCCAATGTTGTTTAAACCTGCACAAAAATATATCACATACAAGGCATACAGATGAAGCAGAGACACACGCACACACGCACACGCACACACACACACACACACACACATACACACACACACACACACACACACACACACACACACACACATCGATGGAATGTATTATATGCCTTTGCCCTCAGAGATGTATGGTGAGCCACAGTTGACATTTCAGCAGCATTTCCGCCACCTTGAAACTGAGTCTATGTTGGTGGCATCGTGTTTTACTTTGCCATCACAGCAGGGGGAGCAGACGAAGGCATGCAGGTGAACACACAAGTCAACATACACAGTACAGAAGTGTGCACACACACACACACACACACCTCGCCAGCTATACACAGCACATAAGTCTCCGTACAGAAGTGCACACACACACCTCCCCTGCTAACACTAGGACCGCTGTGACCGGTGCAATGTTTTTTTTTGTTTTTTTTTAAATGACTTTGTTTTTAAAAAAAACAGTCTTGCTAGTTGAATATTGAGTTTAAAATCGAGGGGTCAAAATGATAGCAGTTCTAGTAGTTATGAAATGCTTCTAGTGCTCTAGTGCTCGCTTCTAGTGCTAAACGCCTGGTTTCGATCACCAAACCTGGTGAGTCCATCACCTTGGGTAAAAGAGTCTGTTCAATTCCACTCACCTTGACATTGAACATGTATGAACTGCCAGGTGCCAGGACCAGTTCATTTCAATTCTTTCCTTGTATACGGTGCATTTGTATTTTGCTACTGTCCTATTTACTTGGACTCTGCATCACTGTTTTCTTATCCTCTCATTTACCCTTCATTGACATTGAAAATCTTGTTTTGCACTATAGATTCTCTCATAAACAACCTAATGTTTTCAATCAAAAATAGCTAAGACCATGGCAAAATATTTTTTTTATAGGGTTGCCGGTTCGAGCCCCGACCAGTGAGCCGCGGCTGAAGTGCCCTTGAGCAAGGCACCTAACCCCTCACTGCTCCCTGAGCGCCGCCGTTGTAGCAGGCAGCTCACTGCGCCGGGATTAGTGTGTGCTTCACCTCACTGTGTGTTCACTGTGTGCTGTTTGTGTTTTACTAATTCACCGATTGGGTTAAATGCAGAGACCAAATTTCCCTCACGGGATCAAAAAAGTATATATACTTATACTTATACTTAAAATAGCAAGAATTGCTAAGACCGAATTTGTCAAAAACAAAAACACTAAGAGAATCTAAGAGGCTAAACGCACAAACAAACAGATACATCCCTTATCTTCTTAAAATCTTAAAAAGCCATGTCTCTGGGCTACACAGAGAGTGTTCTATCTTTCCTGTTGTTTTCAGATATCCGCTCCCATTCTCTTCCACATGCCAGGGCATGGTCCATTAGAACAAAGCCACCACCTTTATGCATTATAAAACTTGTTTCCATGTAACGACAGAGAGTAGAGTAAACACATGCATTGCAGGGGATTATATATTAATGCCAGCATCCATAGCATCACACTGTTATCATTCACCAGGCTGCACTGAAGATATCAAAGACTCCCCCTCCTTCCCCTGAAAATGACAGTCATCAAGATAAAAACCGACTCAATCATTGCGCCATCATATTGCATCATTTTTTTCAGACATCATCTGACAGACACTAAAGGGAAATGAGTTGGGATATTTGAATTGAGACGACAATCCTATTGTGCGTAATGCTGTTTTTAAAGTACAGAATCAGATTAGATTGTTGTGCTGGCAATGGCCATGGCTTCATTCCGCACAAGTATTTAAGCACAGCTGCACCGACTGCCTTTGTTTGTGTTCTGCTGAAAGGCTCTCTTCATCCGACGTTCAGATGTTCAGTTAGTCATTCACATTATATCCCCCTAGCCTCTCCCTCTCTCATTTCTTCTCTTTCTTATTTTTTCTCCCTCTCTCACGTGCCACGCTTGCCCTCCTCTCCATTTGTAGACATTTTTTTTTCTTTACTGCCAGGGGGGGCATGACTTGGCAGTTAATGCCTCCAGGATTTATTTTTAATCTGTGATTCCGTGGCAAGAGACATTGAGCCAAATGAGTTGTGTGGCAACAGGTTTTGATCACGGCGGCGCACTTTAGTGGCCATTTGGGATTTGGAGCGGGGTTGATTTAGCGCAGGTCTCAGACGGGCCTGTCATTTTGCTTTTCTGAGGACTTGATCCCACTCCAGATTACGCTCTGATAACAGACTGTTGATGCAGGGCCCATTGCGGCATGCTTTTGACTGTCACTCATGATTCCGCTGTCACCTCATATTGAGCATATTTACTTCCTGCAGCTGTCAGACTGCTCAGTCCATTTCTGGCAAATAAGACACATTGTGCAGTGCACATAAAACATTCATCAACATAATACAGATATCATGCACAGAGAACTAGGTTTTCCTAGGAAAATGGGAGGCTGTACAAATGGTTGGACGGACAGGCATAAATCATTTGAATCTTTGAAATATCCATCTCGGGGAGAAGAATGACAGTCATAATCTCTTTTCCAGGAGGCACCAGGTAATGCCTTTTATTGATATAAATAAAAAAGAGATATGCGGCTCCCCCGCTTGGTTCTCATGAATTCGTACGCTGCCCCATGCCTCTGTTCTCGCAGACGCCATAATGCCCATCCGCCTCGTTTCTGTGGCCAGCCTGCGTTTCAGATATTACGTTCCAGCCGTACCCAAGGCAAACTGGACGGTGGTGGTGTGATTGATAAACCACACAGAGACATTATCTTCTGTGCGGCATCAGACGAATGGGCTACCTGATGCACCAGCGGGCCTCTCTGATAATGCCAAGATGTTTTTTTCTCTCCTGTATCACACGTGACACCTTGTGATTCCAGATATGGCTAGAATGCTGTGTTTTTTTTTTGTTGGGATAAAGATAGCAGGGAAGCTCACGCTCACTCAATCACTATTCCCACTGTCTCTCCCTCGGTCCCTCCATGTAAATTGATACAGTCCTTCTTTGCCCTCTCCCTCGTCATCTCTCTCTCTCTCTCTCTCTCTCACTCTCTCTCACTCTCTCTCTCTCTCTCTCTCTCTCGGCCTCCTCCGTTTCCATTATTAGAGTGGTGGTGCTGCGTTGTGCTGGAGGCGACTTGCTGTCTGGACGGTCCCATTTCAGCCAATCCCCCCATGGCTTCAGCCCCGTTTCCCAAGCTGACGTCTGTCACGGCCCTTTGTGTGTGTGTGTGTGTGTGTGTGTGTGTGTGTGTGTGTGTGTGTGTGTGTGTGTGTGTGTGTGTGTGTGTGTGTGTGTGTGTGTGTGTGTGGATGGTGTGTCAGGCAGGCAGGCCCTGGTCCACACTGGAGGGGACTCATCACACACTCTCTTACTGATGCACACATGCACGGTAGCCTCCTGACATTGTTTCATATGCCTGTCTATCTCGCACAAGGAGGTGAAGCCATGAGAGTCTGCAAGGTGCACAAACACACACACACACACACACACAGGCACACATACACAGGCACACACACAGGCACACACGCACACACACACACACACATACACACACAGAGACGTCAATGTGTTGGCCAGTGTCAGTCATATTTTTGAGGCATGAGACTTTTTCACTTTCAGAAAAGCTAAAAAACTGTCTCTCACCCACACATAGTCATGGACACAGACCGACAGACACACAGACACACACACACACACACACACGCGCGCGCGCGCACAATCACACACACACACACACACACACACACAAACACATTAAGTCACACGTGCACTGAGGCACAGACAAACAAATACGTACTCTCAGCTACAATCCCCATGTCCTTTAAAAGCCAGCCAGCTTAAGATAGAAGCCTAGAGTGCCACCACGTGACACCACTCTTTTGATTTTCACCTTTCCAGGAGGCTAAGATGAAAGTAGAAATGTGTTTGTGTGTATTTGTTTGTAAATATGTTTGTGTGTTGTTATTGTTCAGCCATGTGCCATTCTTTTGAACACCTGCTTAATCCAATACAATCACAACTCCATATGTTCTTAATCCCTCCCACTCAATGCACCATAGCAATCTCTCTCTCTCACTCTCGCCATGGCGACCCTCTGAAAGAGGTGACCCAAATACTCCACCACGCTGCTCAACAGACTCGTCCGCCCAGCTGTTCCGTCTCAAGCAGACACCCCAAATCTCACCCAGAATCTTCTAGCACAAACAGGCCACAAGATTAGCACATATAATCATCCCCCCAGGCCACAGCCAGGGACTTAGGGGCCACTCGTTAAAACAAAACACAGTGTCTCGGTCAGTGCACAGGGATCAAATGACACGCTATGCCTGCTTATTTCCGACTGATGATGACTTCAATTATTCATTTTGACTCGTGATTAATACATTGTAAATAAGCACGTGTAATGCGTCTGTGCATTGTAACAGATCCTAGACATCTTACAGATCTCCTGCTGGGAATTGTGACAGATTAGATAAAGGAAAACCTTTTGGTTTGTCTCTATTTCTCCCTTCCTCTGACTCTCTCTCTCTCTCTCTCTCTCTCTCTCTCCCATCTCCTCTGCTCCCTTGTCTGTCACACTCTCGTTCCATCTCTGTCTTGTTATTATAACTCATATCTGGTGGAGGCTACTTATGGTATGGATAGATTTGTCTCGCAGTCTAAGATGAGGGGTGACAGTGAATAATAAGTGATTCACACTTTGGACATGTAGTGGAATAATCGTGTAGCAGGTGCTATAGTACTGTATCATTGCAAATATTTATCTGCCATTGCACAAACCATATGTGATTATGCAAATAGTTTACAGGGTAACTAACACAGAGTGTCTTCTCTGGAATTTTCCACAGGCTGGTGACACTGGATTGGTAGCCAGAGGGACTTGAGATAAATAAGCACTCGACGTTCAGCGCAGCGAGGAGACGCTGCTGCCGCTGCACAGACGCGTCAAGAAATTGGAGGCGATAATAGAGGAATCAAGCAGAGGATTGGAAGGAGAGGGAAGCAGCAACATGGCCCCTGAAGGATCATCACACTCCCGTGATTGGCTGTTCACGCTCCTGCTGTGTCTGACTTTAATGGCTGAGGTTTTTGAGTTTAGCGTCGCCGCGGCGCAGGGCCTGGGAGAGCTGGACGCAGCGGACCCCTACTGCCCCTCCGTGTGCCGGTGCGATGAGGACTTCATCTACTGCAATGACCGCGGCCTGAGCGGCATCCCACCGCTGCCGCCGTCCGCCACCGTCCTCTACCTGCAGAACAACCACATCGACAACGCCGGCTTGCCCACGTCGCTCGAGCACCTCACCACGGTCCGGGTCATCTACCTCTATGACAACGAGCTGGACGACTTCCCCATGCACCTGCCGCCGTCGCTGCGCGAGCTCCACCTGCAGGACAACAACATCCGCGTGCTGCCCCGAGCCGCGCTCGCCCGCCTGCCCCTGCTCGAGAAGCTGCACCTGGACGACAACTCGGTCTCCACGGTCAGCATCGAGGACCAGGCGTTCGTGGACAACCCGCGGCTGCGTCTGCTCTTCCTCTCGCGCAACCACCTGTCCAGCATTCCGTCGGGGCTGCCCGCCTCGCTGGAGGAGCTGCGCCTGGACGACAACCGCATCTCGACCATCCCCACGCACGCCTTCCGCGGACTCTCGTCGCTGCGGCGCCTGGTGCTGGACGGCAACCTGCTGGCCAACCAGCGCATCGCCGACGACACGTTCGCGCGGCTCTCCAACCTGACGGAGCTGTCGCTGGTGCGCAACTCGCTGCAGCGGCCGCCGCTCAACCTGCCCACCGCCCACCTGCAGCGGCTCTCGCTCCAGGACAACGCCATCACCCACATGCCCCGGGGCTCGCTGGACGGCATGCGGCGGCTGCAGAGGCTGGACCTCTCGGGGAACAACCTCACCACGCTGCCGCGGGGCCTGTTCCGCGACCTGGACGGCCTGGGGCAGCTGCTGGTGCGCGGCAACCCGTGGTACTGCACGTGCAACCTGCGCTGGCTCCACGACTGGCTGCATGCCCGCGGCAACACCATCACGGTCAGGGGCCTGACCTGCCAGGGGCCCGAGAGGGTGCGGGACCTGGCCCTGAGGGACCTCACCGGCCAGATGGAGGAGTGCGAGGCCACAGCCCCCGCCGCCGGGGCTGCTGGGAGCCGGGAAAGGGCATCGGTGGGGGGAGCGGGCGGTGGCGGTGGCGTGTCGGCCAGCTCGACCACTCTCTCTCCACTCCAGGGCTCGCTGTTCACGCTGCGCTCGCGCCGGCCCAGCCTGGGCTTCCCGGACGCCGGGCTGGACTACAAGCTGAGCAGCAGCGCCGTGGGCAAGAACCTGGCGCTCAACGTCAAGGCGCTCTCGCACGACAGCATCCGCGTGACCTGGAGCGTGGCGCAGCACTCGTCCTCCTTCCGCCTCAGCTGGCTCCGGCAGGGCACCAGCGCCGCCATGGGCTCCATCACCGAGACGCTGGTGCAGTCGGACCGCCGCGAGTACCTGCTGACCGCCCTGCAGCCGCGCTCCAGCTACGTCATCTGCATCGTGCCGCTGGCCGCCGCCGGCAGCCCAGGAGTGGGCAAAGGCGCGGTGGCGGGCGAGGACGCCGACGTAGACAACGAGCCAGTGTGTGCCAAGACCGAGACAGCTGACCCCAGCCAGGACGCCGGACAGGACGGGGAAGGTAAGGGGTCGGAGCACCTGACCACCTTGCCCCTCGCGGGCATCATCGGTGGGGCAACGGCTCTGGTCTCCCTGGCGCTCATCCTGGCTATATTCTGTTGGTACAGCCACCGAGCCGGCTGCCTCTCCTCCCGAGACCACTACACCCGCAACAACTCGCGCAAGAGCAAGAGCAAGACCTACGACGACTACATCGAGTCCGGCACGAAGAAGGACACCACCATCCTCGAGATACGTGGCCCCGGATTCCAGATGACCCCCATGGCCACCAGACAGCCCCTGCAGCCCAAACCCCTTCGTGAAGACTACATCATTCACACCATCTTCCCTCCAAACGGCACAGGACTATACAAACCCCCCCACCAAATGACTAACACCACTGGCTACGGCACCAACCGTGGCTACAGAGAAGGCGGCATCCCAGATTTAGACTACTCCTACACGTGATGGGGCTCACCACGCAGTTAGAAATGTCCTGTACTGTATAGATGCACAGTTTTTTTTCTATCAGCATGGGTTGTGAAGCACCCCTTTGTGCCTTCTGGTTTCCATTCCAACTTCGCCCCGCTGTTTACGGCACGGAAACTTTTAATTGGCTCCTGTGCCCTGGGGGGCGTCCCCTCCCTCTGTGCGCAAAAGGCTGCGGTGGTGAACGGACGACAACCAACTGCTAGTTTGGCACTCCGGTAATGATCGGTGTTATTACACTGTTTCCCCTGCGTGCGCACTCTCGATGGGAGAGGTGACTGCCAAAGTAGCCTTGCACAGAAGAAGCTAACATCTTAAAAAAGACTTTGCACACGGACCAGTGTTGCTTTCTTTCTTTGCTCACACAGGCTATTCAGGTCGACAACACACACACACACACATACAAACACACACACACACACACACACACACACACACACGCACACACACAAAAAGAAGCAGCCACCCAAGATTCTAAACCTGCGAACTGCAAAGGCGCAAGAGGTTAGCTGTCCAAGCAGTTGCCATGCAGTAAAAGGCTACAGCAGTCATCGGGAAAGAACACAGAAAAGGACACTACATCCTGTGGGTTCTCTCTTTCTCTCTCTCTCCGGCTCTGCTTCAGCGCACAGAGGAAACTGATTGCTGCAGTAAGGCATTTTTTATGATGAAAGGACTGGTGGTGGGATATTTATGGATCAGCTGACATTTGGCTCCAAAGGGAGAAGCCTAATCTACTTGCTGTAGATGATTGTTGCACCGTGAAAGGAGACTTGATTTGTGCTGTATCTCCCCCCCCCCCAGACCCCAAAATGCAGATTCATAAAATACCTGAAGAGCCGGTCAGTCGGTCTGTCTGTCCGTCTGTCTGTCTCGGAAAGGAGTCTTACCACATGCTTCGTAATGCCTCAAATACCGTCACTTGCCAGCAAGCTAACAGTACATGCCTAAAGAAATACTGTATTTTTAACGTGGCCCTTTAAAGTCTGATCCGACCCCAGGTACTGTGTAAATCTGTGAAAGGGTTCCTATTGTGATTGGTTGGCTGTTAAACATTTCGGAGAGTGAAAATCTCTGTGCTGTACTGAATGCAATCCATGTGTGTAGATAAAGACATAAACCTACACTTATTAATGGACCTTTTGTGAAAATAATTCTCTGTTCCCAAGTAGTTATTTTCCACCAAATCTCAGAGTTCACCTTTATGTATTTGATCTTTTCATGCTTTTCTGTTTTTGTAATTTTGAGTACTAAGTACCATCAATAGTAATTGACAAATTACCCCTCGGGGCTTTGAGAGTATTTAGATATTGAATATGCCATTTGGGAATGTGACAGTATGCCAATTGAAATAATGATATGTATGAGAGGGTCATGGCTTTCAATATTTCATTTATGCCCCCACTGGGAAATTCTCATGGTAGAAGCCTGAAGGTTTAACCACTTCCTGGTGGGTTGTAGCAAGAAATAAAAGAGAGTGGTGTTATGGTTATACAAAAATAACACCGCGAGTCCCTTGTAGTTGCAACATAGTGCTTCAAAGATACTGTGTAAGCCTCACCTAGCTCTGGATGAGCTTTCATATTGCCAAGGGAACGGTAGGCAGAGGGGGAGAGGATGACAGCTTACGTCTCAGTCTGAAATTAGTCTGTGCTAATCACCTGCTCCAAGCCAAACACATTACGAGATAATAACGAAAGGCCTCCCGTCCTCCTCTCTGAGGTCGTTTTAGGATCCGTCCCGAGCGAGTTGGTGTGAGTGGGGGCCGTCAGGGAGACTAGAGTAAACTTGACATAAAAACACGAAACCGTTTCACTGTGGACCTGCACTGTGGGAAGGTTGAGGAGAGGGTAAGCAGAGAGAGGTGAAGGGAGCTGGGTCTGGCCCCTGGGTGTGGGCTTACAGGAGAACATGTTCCT
This sequence comes from Alosa pseudoharengus, assembly GCF_046254945.1. Lineage (NCBI taxonomy): Eukaryota > Metazoa > Chordata > Actinopteri > Clupeiformes > Clupeidae > Alosa > Alosa pseudoharengus. Next base: position 35,076,310 of record NW_027468870.1, on the reverse strand, counting down.
CAGTGCCCAGTCCGAGCGCCTCCCAGCACTACTAATGGAGAGAAGAAGCAGCACTTAACAGGCATTCTTTATTACAGGCATATGAACCAAGAGAAAAGCGAAGGGAGAGAGAGTGAGTGAAAGAGAGAGAGACTGATAGAGAGAGGGAGAGAGATCAGAAGACAAATAAGAGTTGAGAGATGAAGTAAAATGATAGCTCGGGAGCAGTGAAGCTCAGCCATGCATAAACCTGTTTGTCATAGCCTGATATCTCACATCGCATTAGTGTCCTCCACAGACTCTGTTCACAGAACCATTTATAACTGCACTGTTTGAAAGATAGAAACAAATTGCGCTTCTTTGTCTTTGCTGTACGAGGGGGGAACGTACGGCCGTGTTTGGGATGTGAGGCTGGGAAAGAGGGAGTTTTCTCCCCAGTGCTGGTGCAACCCAGAACATATTTTCTTTATGTTCTACAGATGTGGCTTGACTAACATTGATAGCGTCAGCACATTCCTCCCACTCGGTTTATGTTCATGAGTCCTCACAAATATTTCATATACCAGCACTTTTATGTCCTTGTTCACTGCTACATTGCTGTCCTTAAAAGTGGCACCATTCAAAGTGCAACACAAACCTTTTTTTTTCCTCAATTTGACATTTGCACTGTGATGTTTCTCATTTTATCGATACTATTACGATTGCATATTTTGCTCGAGCACAAGTTACAACAGGTTTTCACAGATGGATTGATATACTGTATGGGTGACCTTGGTGCAGTGGAGTGTACAACATACGCAGGCAGATATGATGCCTAACTTCCATTTAAAAGGTAGCCTTGTTTGTCCCACCATCCATTTCCCAGAATTTCCTGTGTATAAACACATAATTTGATGTGTTTTTCTTTCATATACAAGAAGCCTATGAGTGAGTGTGTGTGTGTGTATGTGTGTGTGCACACATCCATGTGTATGTCAGTGGGTGTGTGTGTGTGTGTATGTGTGCGTGTGCACACATCCATAGGTATGCTAATGGGTGTGTGTGTCCTTTAGTCTTTTGTGAGACTTTTTTTTGTGAGAAACACGGTGATGGCAGCAGGTATTTATTTGACTATTTATTTAATTATCTTATTTATTTATTTATTTATTGAAACCATCTGCAGATTCTGCAGCTCCTGCCGACTCGGACCAGCAGTTGTTCCACCTGCAGTCCATTAACACAGATGTCCCCCCCTCCCCCCAACCGAGTCCTGGCTCCGCTAGAAAAGTGTTTGCCTCCTCTGTGTCCTGTGCAAATAGACAGCCTCCTCTATACTCCTATTGCGCTATAATTGAGCTCTCAGCGAGGGTCTTTCTAGGCTGCATCAATGAGTCGTCCATCTTTTTTTTCTTCTCTCCTTCGCATCATGTCCGTGTGATGGTCAACTTCCACTGACATCGTCTTCACCTGCCACCGCCGTCACTGACATTACGCCACGCCTCAGCCCTCTCTCTCGCTGCGTTTGTGTGACAGAGGGGGAGGATGTACGACTCACACTTGGCCGTCTGCGAGTCCGATAATGGCAATGCTGTTTTCCGGAGGCCACAGTAATTACTCTTGGGCAGCGCCACATGCCGCCCGTATGGATGCCGTGTTGAAAATGGCCAAACATGATGACCTTGTGTGTGTGCTCTCTCTTCCTCCCTCTCTCACTCTCTCATCCTCCCTCGCTCTCATCTCTTCCGCCCTCTCCTCCTCTCTCTCTCTTTCTCGCCTCTCTGCAGCACCGTCAGGAAATTATGTGCCTTTTCCTGATGGTGCCGCAGGGAGAGAATGTCATGAGTCTGCAAGGATGGATGCAGGTATCCTTCATGGACAACACAAATGAGACAAGAACATGAGCCAGTATCCGGACAAGATTGTGGATTATTATTACTACTACTACTACTGCTACTTTATTTTTAGTTTTCCAACACAAAAAGAACAGACACTGACTGTTAATCAGAGTGTTATCTGGTCTGCTGTTTGGTCTTTGAGAAGCGTTTTCACTGTAACTTTTTTGTAGGCTGCTGCGTTTGAAACATCACTCCCCCCTCCTTTGCTGGACTCTGTGATATAAGTCAAAGAGAAAAAAACAACTATTTTGTATAAAGTATGTTTCTTTTCTATGTGATTAAAGGCGAGATGTACTGAAATGTCTCTGGTATGATGTATATTTACAACATCCTTGTGATGTCACATGTGTGGGTATATGCAATGATTATTATTATAATCATATTCTTTATGGAAATGCAACTTAGACATACTTTAGGGTCGGCGTATATTTTTGCACATGCTTATCGGAGCAGCAATAGATACAGGAGACAGAAATAGATAGAAGAGAAACAATGTGTGTGTGTGTGTAGGTGTCTCTGTGCAGAACAGAACAATGGCTCTGAGGGCGTGTGTTGGGTTGAGCCAGAGTTGTACTGACACACAATAATCTCTGCAAAGGGAGTCCCAGCTGGGGCATGACTACAGGTGATTACAGATGTATTGATTTTTTTCTGCGCTGGCCTAGAGTTGTATGCACACGCAGGTACAGTACTCACCAACACCTCATATCTGCATCTCAAACCTCACACAAACACACACACACAATATTCTACCGTTTATTTTATCTTTATTTATTTTTACAAATGCAAATCCTCAATCAGGATTTTAATTTGGATTCTAAATTCTAGCATTGAAAATAGTTGAAGTCTTTTGTGTTCAGATGTGTAATTATGTCTTATTAAGTAGTTTGCCTATTTACGATAAAATAGCATCACATTGTTATTGCTCTATGGGCAATCAATTCATCATCAACCACAATTTCACTAAAAATAATAATGTAGCATATTTTGATTCATGATGTTTAATATGATTGCCTATTGATGCAAGCAGAAGGCAGTGATCCTCTATTCATTCTCAAGAAAAAAGCTGTATTTTAGGTCAATTATGTTTCATCTTGAAAGAAAAAAATATGTGAGAATGATATTGAGATATAATGAATTGATTACAATCATCTATCCAAAATATTGCACATAAATACATCATGGAAAAATTTTTTACTTTTTACTTGATTCAAGTTGCTTGTTGGGGTGACCAAAAAAGCGCATTCAATTTGGACAAATGCAGAGGCAAATACACTGAGACATCTTCCAGCTGGAGGGCTTGTAGTCATAAAGGAAAGAGTGATGTTTTGCTCTCACTCATGCAGAGAGCAGAGTCCAAGTGCCCGGGGCCCATTGGGCTACTATGGTTCATAGAGTTACTAGGGGTGCCATGTTTAATCAAAGCATTGGGATGGCTTAGGGATCATTGGGCAAGGCTGGAGGTGGACTCCCACCACACTCAAAGTGCTCGTAGAGGGGAGCGACATAAACAGCCTGTTTTCTGTATTGATCAGCAGAGGATGAGGTCAGTGTGTCAGTGTGTGTGTGTGTGTGTGTGTGTGTGTTTGTATGTGTGTTTGTGTTTGTGTGAGCGCACATGTGTACATGTGTATGTGTTTGTGTGTGTTTGTGTTTGTGTGAGCGCACATGTGTACATGTGTATGTGTTTGTGTATGTTTGTATTTTTGTGTGTGTGTGTGTGTTTGTGTGTGTGAGTGAGTCTGTGTGACAATCTATCCTCGTGTCTCCTTCTTCATTAGTCTCTGTTTGCCTCCACCCAACCCCACCCCACCCGTCTCCCCCGCTCTGTCCCCTACTTATTCCTCCATCCATCTGCACCCCAAGCCCCCCCCCCCAGGCCCCCCCCCTCCCCTACTTCTACTCCACTGTGGAATGTCTCTTTGTCTGTGTCCTTCAGCTGACATACATAAATCAATCAATCAATCCAATTTCTTTCCAGGCTACTGTAAGGCCTGACAAATTTGCCTCGAGCAATATTTGGTATTTAGAGTGGGAAAAAGAATACAAAGTGCCTAATTACTCTCTAAACTCCATTATGGCTACAAACCGATCTATAGGAAATAAAAAGAAAATGACAAATGGACAGCAGGCCGGCCACTTGGGGTTTGAAGAAAAACAATTAGAGATGTCCAGGTAATATTTCATGGTCACAATTAAATTAAAGCTCTATTGGAGTTCTATTTACAGTAAGTTCCTGTTTTTTTTTTTTTATGGAGACAGTTATATAAAACATATTCTTGTTGCACCTGTGTGACAGTTGTTTGTGGCTCTCTGTGCCTTGCCCTGTGCAAGAGCTGATAAAACGAAATAGAGAAGGGACTGGCGTATAGCTGAGGGAAATCTAAACAAATCCCTCATCAGCACACACACACACACACACAAACAGGCCTGTGCTTCCAGGACGCTGTCCGACCCGGGCTGTGCAAAGCTGATTTAAAGCCGACCCCGCTCTCCATGGTGCACGAGAGCCATTCATTACATGAGCCAGTGCCTTAATCCTCACGCTCTTCCACACGGACAGGGCTGTCCACTGATCGATGCAGCCGGAATAAATCAATCGATGGGCCATGCCACACGGCCGTACTCTCTCCCTGCCTCTCTCTCCCCAGCCAATCACCCCCCCACACACACACACACACACCACCCACACATACACACACCTCATTTAAGCTCCTTTTTTCATTCATAGCCAACACCTCTGCAGGGCTCAAGTCAACCCATTTCCTCGCCTCTTGTGGCATATGTCTAGCGCAAGGAGGACTTCTCTCCTTCCCTCCTTATTTAGTTTGCTGATATTAAAATGATCTGCACCGGTAATTACTGTATTTGCTCTGGCTCATAATGGCCAAGGTTGTATCACCCCTCTGCTTCAGCTGCGCTCCATATTGCAATCCTTATTTTAATGGGAGCAGTTTCACTTTTTATATTTCAGTGTTTATCACGCTCCCTCTCTCTACTCTACCCCTTCCTAGGCCGAGTGCTCTGTCGTTCTCTCTCTTTCTTTGGCACAGCCTCTCTCATTTTTCTCTCGCTTCTTCTGCAGGCAATCTAGCTGTGCAGTGAGCTGTGAAAGACTCTCTCTCTTTCTCTCACTCACTCACTCACTCACTCACTCACCCACTCACTCACTCACCCACTCTCTCTCTCGTGCCCAACACACTCTTACACATGGGCACCAGTGTATACAAACATGGTCATGCAGAAACACACAAGCCCATAAAAACTGGTGTTTCGCTTGTCCTTGCCTCTTTTTCTTGCCATTTCACAGGCGGAAAAAAAACCCCAACAACTCCCAACTGATGGAGAAATAGTGCAAAGGATTCTCTCACACTTTGTTGAATCAGTGGTTCAAGATTTGTCTTATAATAAATTACAATGGTAGGCTACCCTCATCCCTTGTTTGTGTTTGTGTGAAAGATGAAATCTATTGACTTTTTTTCTTATCGGGATGGATGGAGGGTGCTGGTGATCTCCTTTACTCCCCAAGCCTTATTCTGACAGTTTCAATAAAATGAACATGAGGCTAAAAAGCACTTGTTCAATTCGATACAACTGTCAAGGCCAGAATAACAACTGTGGACTAGGATGAATAGGGTTATATGTTTTGAAATGAAATGCTGATGTTCGCATACGCCACAGTATCCTTTGAGGTGATCTCATTCAAATTCTAAAGGGTATGTTTTTAAAGCCTCTGTGCTCTGGTTGTTTTTTTGTGCCAAGACATGTAATTGATATTTATTACCAAATGCCCTACTCTCAAAACATTATCATTGTCCATTACTATAATTGTGAATTCATGTTCGACAGGCATATCTTTAAGAGGAAATATCACCAGAAGCTATAGATCTTACTCTACATCAATCTTTTAAATTACAATACTAAAATGCTCTAAATACACACAAGTATTATTATAAAATGTGTGTACAAATGATATGAGATATGAGAGTTGTTGAGTTGTTGATGTGTTTGCAGTTGCTTCAGACAAAAGCACCTGCCAAATATAACCAGCCTACTATAGCCTACTAAATCTATAACCAGCGGCAACGTCAAAACATTTTCTGACTAAAGCCTGCAGAGAAATTTTAATTAAAATAGAATTACAAACAATAGAATTGGCTTAGCAGAAAGTAACCTACACTTGTCCTGAAAAGGTCCCATAAAGGCATGGTAATGTGGTCTGGCTAGTTGTCATGTGTGCTGATGTGGGCAGACAAAACCATGGCTCATTTCACCTGGACATTCCCATCTATTCCAGCGAGCAGTATAAATCTTAATAAAATATACAGCCACTGCAACAACACCAGTGCATGTATGTACCCACCCGTCCAACAATACACTTAGACACACATGCATGCACACACACAATCACACACACACACACACACACACACACACACAGAGAGAGAGAGAGAGAGAGAGAGAGAGAGAGAGAGAGAGAGAGAGAGAGAGCAAGATCCCCCTTGTACAACTCTAGTATTAGCATTCAATTGTTGCCATCTGCTGGTAAGTGTATATAATGCAGCCCATTTTGTCATGGTGATTATGCTGTGCAATAATTTGCCACTTTTTGACGCATGTTTTCATTAGCAACTTCTTTTGGTATATGCAACAATCAGAATATGCAACACTTAAAACAACTTACTGGCCTGCACATTTGATGTCATTGTAAATACCAAGGGACAAAAGTATCTGCTAAGAACTAAACAAAGAACATAAACACAAATTGATTGGGATTGATTGACATAATCTGTTACCATCCTCATAGTTAAAGATAAAGGAGTTCTGTCCAAGGGATTAATCAACAATCTTTCAGAGGTGTATTAAGTCCTGTGATTTCACATAATCACCTCTTGAGGCTCATTTCTAAGGTCAGCTGTGTAGGCCCTTCATATTCATTGGTGTCAGTTATACATATAGAAATCAATCAAGTTAGCCATATATTTTCTTGTTTTGTCATATTGTAGTGTGCAGGGAGGTTGTGCACTTTTGTGTATGAGTGATGTACTTTCATCCCATAGCTGTTACTAATGACGTTAATATTTCAGAGTTGTTGTCCCAGATTATGACAGGATACAGGATCACACCACGTAGACTGTGTCTCTGTTTCTGTCAATGTTTGTGTGTATTTCTGTGCTTCACTTCCTTCTGTGTTATGTATTTTGTGTTGCCTTTGTGTGTTTACCTGTCTAGTTAGTGTATATCAATGTCAACATTGAATGGTTATGAACCAAAAGAGAAACCTGCATATTGCTCACTTTGACACACTGGGATGGTGATGATGACCACACTCAGGGTCATTAAAGAGTTTCTTGGTCTTCACTTTATAGTGGGGGGCACAACTGAAGGTGTTTTACTATGAGAACCTTAATGAGTCTGGTTGAAACAGCAGTGTCCCCTCTCCAAGTAAAGGAGGAAAGAACACTGGATGGTAAGTGGTACCAGCATTCCGCACCCTGGATGATGAGGCTCCCACTCCAACACCATGCCAGGCCCCACTGTCACTACGACAGGACCACAGACTGGACATGCCCACGCACCAGCCAGAAGAGGTAGCCACACAGGGAGCTCCAGGGGCATCACTAGATCCCTTTTACTGGGGCATGTGCCCCAGTATTGAACTGCTGTGCCCCAGTAATTAAGTTGATGTTTTTAACTAGCTCCTTTTATTATCATTTTATTATAAAACTAGCCTTTTATTATCATTAGATTGGACTGTGCCCCAGTATAGTGCATTCTAGTGACCCCCGCTGCTCCAGGACCTTCCCCTGCTGGGGTTACCTTGTGTTTGCCGAGAGCAACCAAGAGGAGCTGGTGCTCCTGGCTGTCATCCGGGACTTCGAAAGAGAGGCTTGGGAAGCACATCCGCCTCAGTGTGGCCAGGTCACTGGTGTCAGCCCTAAATGAGGCAGAGTGAGTGAGACACGTCCAGTGGTCCTAAGGCTCAAAACATCATATGTGCCAACTAAGCATGGAAGAGAGGAAGGAGAGGCGACTTGTCAGATCACAGGGTCAGCTTCTCAATAATCAAGACAGGCCGCCACCAGCTTTTGGTCACGGAAACATGTTTGGGAAAGGTTCTAATTTGAACTGATTTTAATTATAGGCCTTGAAACAAATTCCACATTAACCAATTTTTTGTTTCTGAAGTTTTTTGCTTATAAGCCACAAGGTAAGGTAAGGTAAGGTAAGGTAAGGTAAGATAAGGTAAGGTAGGCCTACATTTATTTATAAAGTGCCATTTTCCAGCACAGTGGCAACTCAAAGCGCTTTATATAGAAGCACAAAGACACCATCAATAATTAGGCTATTATTGAACAACACACAGCTGCATGGTGTTCTTGAACTGTCTAACTGCAGTTGTATAATAAACCAACCATACAAATTATTACATATCTTTAGTTTCAGATGTTTTGAATGATTTACTTTTTTAAAAATCCAAAAGCCCCAAAGATGTTAGAAGAGATTATTGGGCAATTCCATGGAAAATTAATTTTTTTGTAACATCCATAACACCAATAAAATGTAATAAAATGTAATGAATGATTACATGAAATTTGAGCATTTGCTAATTTTGGCTGAAGAATGTAGCCTAAATGAGAAAAAATGCACAAAAAATGAATGTTATCATTCACATCATACAAATGCCAAGGCATTTCACTGGCGTTATGGATGTGACAAAAAGTCAATTTTCCGTGGAATTGCCCTATTACACAGGCTGGTTTCCAGAAGCTTCCAAGTTCAAGGAATAAACTAGTGTCCATGCCATCAAGGAATAAACTAGAATGTTTATGGCGTCAACATAGCCTACCATCTTCTGACCCCCGAGGAGGACGACTGTATTTTGTCAAAGTGAGCCTTGCTGACGAGATCAAAATCACTCTCTTTTTACTGCGAAGAGGAAGTGGAAAATATATTTAAATATAATTTCTTAATAGGATACGGCGGAACGAGACTTGGGCTACAACTTGTGTGAAAAACACTTCCACATTAGACACATCACGGTATGTAGGCCTACAGAAGAATCGCTGAAGAATAGCCTAGTAATGGATGTATGACTATAGGTCGTATCACATGTTGATCTTACTTTTCAGTTAACATTATTGCGTTTGACTTGCAGAAGGATTATCGAATTCTAAAAGCTTGGGACCGTCTGAAATTCTGTTGGGGGAATCTACAGTATCTGGCAACCTGTTCCCTCAGCGCAGAGGCGGAGTTCACCCGCTGTCGTTTCACAGTAGTTTCTGGAACCTCATGGTCGTACCATGGAGAAAGTGAGTAGCTAACAACTTATATCGTGAAATATATTACTTATTGATACATTTCCTGTTGTTGGAATACACTAACAGCGTCAATTACGTTTATTTTTTATGTTGTAGTATTATCACATTTTAATGAGCACAAGCGATAAGACCAATTATCTGGAAGTACTGCAGTAGCATTAACTGTGCCTTCATTGTTAGCTAACTAGCTTAGCAAACCAGATTACATTAGCTCACTGAAATGAAATGTTAAGCGTTAAAATTCAGAATTGGCAAAGGCTGAATTTATATATATAAAAAAATATTACCCGCGAAGGTATGGCGAACCTGCTGATTATATCTTTATGTTGAGGTTCGAGAAATCTTGCCTCCACAAGCTAACGTTAACATAAATGCTGGATGGCATGAAGCAGCATTGAATCGCCCTCATATGCCAACTTTCACTAACGTTAGAGAATGTCAAATCCACTGCGGATAAATGGTTTAGCTACCTGGCTAACTAGCTATTATGTATTTAAACTTTCGCATGTGCTTTTCGGCGAATATGCGGGAAGGTGATAAATGGTCACTGAAATGTTCCTTGTAACCTTAGCTACCTGGCTATCAAACGTGTCCTCAAGTTAGTTTCTTTTGATTTGGTGTGTTAACGGTAGGCAAATATGAGCGTAACGTTAGCCAAACGTTAGCAATCCACCTAGCTTACTAGCTAGTCAGCTAATTTGACTAAGTTGTCTCATGCCGTCTTTTGGGAGGCGTAAACTAGCAATATTGACGTTAAATTAGACTAATATGTTTCAGTTAGTGAGTCTTACTAGGTGGTTAGCCACAGCCACCAGGTAGCTGTGTATGATGGCTACCGTTAGCTGGCTTCTAGGTGAATCCCCTATTTCGCTAGCAATTTAACATGTTCCTGTATAAACTAGCTGATGTCACTGACAGTGGGCTAGCTGTGAGGATCTTGTTGACGGAATGAATTCGAGCATTTTACTCGTAGTGATGGTCAACTTCTGCATAAATACAATCTGTTCTATGGGTGTGTTAGCATGCATCAATGGAGGAAATTAGTATTGCCTTCTGGGGTGATGTGTCTCATCCATCAAATACAGAAATATGCTCCCACGCATACAGAAAATTGCATCAATCCAAGTCTATGTTTTGTAATTTAAATTGGCAGCATCTTTGATTAAGCTAAAACTAGTTCCATGACTTTAATTAATTGCTACAGAAATTAGCTTGTCTCTTATTGGGTGCTTATGACTTTGGCTCGAATGTCAGAGACAGCTGATCCATGGCAGGTGTTGAACTCAGCAGCCATTAAAGATAAATGGGACAAAACAGGTGATGGTTTGTACATTCGATTTCACCAGATTTGACCAGATGCATAGAGAAATGTCCACTATACCTTCAATAGTATACTTACGCTCAAGTGTGTTAATACATGTATTGAATAATTGTAGAACACCCAAGGTTTTGTATTTTTTCCAAAAACAGAGCTGATGTTAATTAGAAGGCCTTCCAGCTACTCAACTGTTCCATGTTTTTATTTTACCAGCTACTCAACTTTTCCATGTTTGTTTTTACTAAAGACTTGCGTGGGATTTTTCCTCTATGTGAAAATTATTGGGGGGCCTAGCAGCAAAGCTGCAAAGTGTGTCAAGTGTTTCTACCTGTTCTTCTTCTCCCCTGATTAATTTTACCAGGCACCCCAATTCTCAACATTGGATTTTACCAAAACATGGAAATATTTTCATAGGTTACAAATTTTGTCCATTTACTAAGTTTAGCACAGATGGTCCTCAGACCAGTCCTCACAAAAGTTACCTATTGCCATTTTGATTTGCGAAAGTGTTCACTCAATATAGCCACAATTCAAAATTGGTGGCAAGGGCATCAAACACAAAGTGTCTCTCTCCATGATGGTTCCAGAACAACAGGAAACGAAGTACGCGAGTACGCGCACATCACAGGAGTGCAGGTGCTGGACCAAAAAAAGTAACTGAGAAGAAATAATAAAGGTCCGCACACTGATTGAAGCTCCCAAACGTGGATTTATTTGCACAATGTTTCGGACATGTTGTCCTTCATTAAAAGTGCAATGCAGAACAGGTGTGGGGGGTGGGGTGTATGTACCTGGGAATAGGGGAAGGGGTGTGTCACTCATGAGTCAAGAATCTATACAAAATGTACACAAGGGGGCCATAATGACCCAAACAGAACACCCAATCAATTGGCAGGAGAAATTACATTAAGGTCTACTAGAGGCTCATATACATAGTAAGGTTGATGTAAATTGGTTTAATACAGAGCTGTATTAGACCATTTCACATCAACCTTACTATTTCTTTTCGGTTCCAGAACAACACCATCCTGCTAGACTGCTAGGCCCCTGCCGCTTACAGCTCTATTCTTTTCTGTGTGTCGTCTTCAGTGTGACGACAAACTGTAACTCGCCATATGCCTGTCCAAATCCCTCAGCCCCAGCCTGATCTTCCTCCCGCACCTCTCCCTCCCCGTCATAGTGACGTCCCCTAATATCGGTCCTCCGCTTTCTTCTCACCCCGCAGGTGGCACAGCTGAAAGATGAGGGCAACAAGGCACTCAGCGCAGGGAACATCACTGAGGCCGTGCGCTGTTACACTGACGCGCTGGCCCTGGACCCCAACAACCATGTGCTGTACAGTAACCGCTCAGCCGCATACGCCAAGAAGGGAGACTATGAAGATGCCTTGAAGGATGCTTGTCAGACTATCAAGATTAAACCTGACTGGGGCAAAGTAAGTGTTAAAGAAATGGTGTGTTTTTGTGTGATGGAGTGAGGGGTAATCTGATTGTATTCTGTTCTAGTTGGGTTTGGAATTGGGATAGTCCTACAAGCCGCCAAGCCATTTTAGTCTAGTTGTTTTGCCACCCTAAAAGCAAATCTATTTGGTGAGGACACTTTCTGAACAGAGTGTGGCTACCTTACCAGAGTGCATTTGCTATCAAACATGGGTAATTGAAGAGTAATCTGAATTTTTTAATCTTACTGCAAGGAGTTATAACTCTCTTACATAGCACAGTTCACAAGCAGCTCTATTGCAGACAAATGTTGGTGAGTATAAATTGACTGTAGTCTAGCTTTACAAGCACCAACATGCCCATTCTGTATATTCAGTATCAATAATGTCTTAAGTGTACTGCTGGTCTTAGATCTGTGTTCCTTTTTTGTCTCTCCTCAGGGTTACTCAAGAAAAGCTGCGGCGCTCGAGTTCCTCGGGAGATTTGAGGATGCTAAAACAACTTATCAAGAGGGCATTCGCCAGGAGCCAGGCAATCAGCAGCTGAAGGAAGGACTCCAGAATATTGAGGTTCGCCTGGCAGGTAGGAGGACTTTGCAGTGCGGAAGTCTTTTTTGATGGCAACACTTTGAATGGGACTAATTACACTGTGAGCAGCAAGCCACCTGAAGGCTTTAAAAGCTAAGTTGGATGAGGCCGACTGTTTACAAACAACATTCGTTTGGCAAAGCAGAAGACTTCAGAGGCTGGCTCGATTGCCACTCAGTGACATCAGCCAAAAAAATAACCCTTCAGGATGTGTAAACTCAGAATCAAGTGCACGTTATTGTTTCCTGTTTCAGTAGACTTAACAATCACTTGGCAAACTGAACACAATGTTTCCAACGTGCCACATTTGATTGATGGTGAATATTTTCGTAACAGATTGTTAGATGTTATTATAGCTAATTTGATGTTATTCTGGGGCAGTCTTTGCACATTTCACTTTTTACCATTTTATCAGTTGGCTGTTTTAAGGTGTTGCCTTGAAGTAATGGTTCAGTTATCTAAAATGTTTATCATTCCTGTTGTGCTCAAAGGTACTTTAGTAAATAAGCTGTGCAGGTCATGTAATGGAGCCATGATAAGCCATTCTGTTGTCCACATATGAATGGATTGTGTCAAAGAGCATAACCCGTGTAAATCGTTTGGTGGTGGTGTTATGTTAGCTCTTTCTGGAAGAGTGTGTAATGTTGCACATACAGCTGGTTAAGACAGCCACTTTGATTACAATGGAATTTTCCTGGTTTTGTTGTTGCTAACTAACCTCTCTTGTTACTAAGGGATACTATCCCTGTAGTTCCATATATAGACATGGTTCAGGATTTTTTTTTTTTTGGCCTAAATATGTTTGCTGTTCTCCAAAGCATGATGATCATAGTAGTGTGTAACATTCTTCCCTTCTTTGGTGTTGCTGCACAGAAAAGAAGATGATGAACCCCTTTGCGATGCCTAATCTGTATGAGAAGTTGGAAGGCGACCCCCGCACCCGTGCCCTGCTCGCCGACCCCAGCTACCGGGAACTGCTGGAGCAGCTCAGGAATAAGCCTTCCGAGCTCGGCACGTGAGTACATCTCCCCCTCGGGAAATTGTAACGTGAAATCAAAATGTGGAAGAAAATATTCTAACGTTACCATTTTGCTGGGTTGGTGGGGTCAAGTGGGGTTTGAAAATTCCCCTCCTCCAAAGTTTGAGAACCACTGTTGTAATCTAACCTCGGTCATCCTCCCGTTAGCCGGTTGCAGGACTCGAGAGTAATGACCACACTGTCAGTGCTGCTGGGCCTGGACCTGGCTGGTATGGAGGAAGACGAGGAACCCACCCCACCGCCGCCCCCCAAGCCCAAAGAGACGCAGCCTCCTCCACCCAAAGAGGAAGACATGCCAGAGAACAAGAGACTGGTATGGCTGTGACTTTCGCTTACTTGCTCTACCTGCAGACCACATTGACCCGTCTATTACATTTACATGTATTCATTTAGCAGACACAGTTATCCAAAGTGACTTACATTATGTCAACTATATTACGAGGGATTACATTGTCCCTGGAGCAACTTGGAGTTAAGTGCCTTGCTCAAGGGCACCACGGTGGAAGTCTGGAATTGAACCCACAACTTCCAGGCTACTGCACGCTAGCCCATCTATCTATCTCTAAGATTTAGTTACCAAGTTACCACATGTGGTGGTGTATGATGGTTATACATGCATAGGATACAGAAAAAATAGTACACATGATGTTTTTTTTATGATTTTCATGGATGTTTTAAAGATTGTGATATAAAATTGAAAAAGTCCTGGGATTGTTCCTAATTATCTCCATGTATTGCAGGCATTGAAGGCAAAAGAGCTCGGGAATGATGCCTATAAAAAGAAGGACTTTGAAACAGCACTGAAACACTATGAGGAGGCTGTTGGTCACGACCCTACCAATATGACTTACTTGTCCAACCAAGCAGGTACACAAATTTTCATAACCCATAACCAAATAATGTTCTGGTCCAGCCATAATTATTTTCATCTGTAATGAATGCAGTAGATTAAAAGGCCTAATATGGATTTGCTACAATAGAAAGTAAATCTTGTGATCATTAATTGAATGATTTGCCCTCGAGTATGATCAGGTAATTTGGTATTAACATAATTTTTACAGTAGCTACTCAGCAAGGCAAACAGTTGATTGAAAAAAATGGTGCATACCTTTGTTACTCCTCAGGCAGGAAGATGGGTAATTACAGAATGCCAAATGCAGAAAGTAGCCCAAAAGCATGCCTGATTGTAATCTTTTGTTTAAAAAAAAGAAGAGTAATCAGAATCTTATTTGAAACGCTTTATATCTTATTTTTCACATAAGGTATCTTTTTAATTTCTCACCTTTTCCCATTCCAGCGGTATACTTTGAGAAGGGCCAGATGGAGAAGTGCAGGGAGCTTTGCGAGAAAGCTATTGATGTTGGCCGAGAGAACCGCGAGGACTACAGACAGATTGCCAAGTGAGTGCCTCCCTGCTTGCTTAGCACTGGCTGTGCTCACCCGGGTGATGTGGAGTAGGCAGAGGAGGTCTGACCCCATGCCAAAAACAGCCCTTCCTCTCCCCCTCTTCTAACTGAAGTGCTAACATGCAGTGATTCACAGTTGTATGAATGCACTATCCAGAGAGGTAGATGCTGTGCACTAAAAGTGTCAGAGGTGTTATGTTGACCTTGTCCAAGACCTCAAGAGTTTGATCACTGCACATAGTATGTGGATATTGATCAAAATAGATCAAAATACTGCCAAAAGCCATTAAAAACAAATCTGTTATCACTTTTTTGTCAACTCTAAACAAGAAACCTCCACTTCAGTAGCACTTTACACTAAAGGTTCCAGTCATACTCTTACATGCTGGAGGATTTCATGTATGATTTGTAAACCATAGCATGGAAAGTAAATAAAAGTTCCTGAACACATATAGCTTGGGTTTTTAGCAAATGTATGAAGACATTCTCCAAAATACAGCATTTCAGTAATAATATTTCAATTTAATATGTCACCAAATTGTGATATAAAAATAAGCAGTTATTTCCTCTAGGGTGGTATACCTTGCCAAAAATCACCATGAGACTTCACCATGGGAATTCTCCTCAGATGGTACCGACCAACCCCTCTGGCTCAAGGACTAATTGTGTATTTATTAGCCTACCTGAAGCTACACATTATGAAACTACTCAGCTGCATAACCTACCTTCTGTTGTGCTGGTCTCTGTGTAGGTGTGTTGGATAATCTGCTTCGGCTTCTCTCTGACTCATCTGATTGTCTATTTCAGAGCCTATGCTAGGATTGGTAACTCTTACTTCAAGCAAGGGCAGCAGAAAGAAGCCATTCATTTCTTCAACAAGAGCCTCGCGGAACACCGCACCCCTGATGTGCTGAAGAGGTGTCAGCAGGTAAGCCCTCGCCGTGGCCTTAGCCCACCTTGAACCTGGATTCTTGGCCATGGATTGAGCTGGACGGGTGTCAGTAAAAAAGCTCCGTCAGTTGTCCTTCTATTAGGGGTCGACCAATTATCGGCCGGGCCAATTATTAGGGCCGATATTTAGCATTTTTATAATCATCGGTATCGGTCATTTTTTTTACTAGTTAGCCTACAAACACGGGTGCTGCGCGTCGGAGAGTTCTTTGCCTCCGCCTCGTCCATTAATTGTGAATAACGGGAAACCTCTGCGGACGTTATCCCTTAGATAGTAGACAAGTCCGAAATTATGCGATAGCGGACGTCAAAAAGTCTAGTTGCTCCTTTTTGAAACGGACTGTCAGAAAAGACTACAGGCACCCAGGGACAGCCGTAATTAATCCGACCTGGACTAAATCTCGTCTGAGCTGAGCTGGCTATTAACGTGCCTTTTAGGCTCACAAAAGTGTAGTTTATAGCCTACATATGGACACAAATTGTATGCTTAAATAACCTATTTTACTGTGTATTTTAAACTGTTTTGTTAAACTATTCAACCTTAACACCTTCCTCTCCCTCTCTCGCACTCACACACGATGGCAAAGCATCCTCTTTGTGACAGGTCCCTAAACTAACACATAGTCATTGTGTAGGCCTAGTCTATGAAAATAATTGCTATCACTCAGCTCTTGGATTAACATGATGCACAGGATTTACACTTTTTGATAGACAATTGTGTAACAAAAATAGTTGATAGACAATTGTGTACCAAAAGAAGAAAGAAAATTGGCATAATTAAATGCTTTTGAATGAAATTTTTGCATTTGATATCGGTATCGGCCCTGAAAAAACCATATTGGTCGATCCCTACCCTCTAAGCCAGAACCATGACTATCGTTATGCAATGACCTAGCAACAGTAGTTAGAGCTTTATATTGTAATGTATAACTACTTTGTGTGCCAGGATTTGTTTAAAGTGCACTTCTAACATAATGTAGTAGATATGAGCTACTTGAGTATAGTGGCTTTAGTGGTGTTTTGAAGATGTAGATATAGATTTTGCATATGGCTGACTCTCTTATTTCTGTGTGCCCTCAGGCGGAGAAGATACTGAAGGACCAGGAGAAGCAGGCCTACATTAATCCTGAATTGGCCCTGGAGGAGAAGAACAAGGGCAATGAGGCCTTTCAGAAAGGTGAGCCCCAGCTGCCAATTCTGACCAGGTGGCAATTAGGAACCACACAGGGTGTTTGTGCTCCTCTGTACAAGTATGGGGTTATGATATACTATTTTCCAGACCTAGAACTGTATTGGGGGGGAAAAAAGTACAAAGAAATCAATTATAGCCAATTGCTGGCGGATGTGGCTGTTTTTCTGTTTGCATCGCACGCCCTGGTTCTGAAAAAGCACAGAATGTGCAGAATCTGGCTCCAATTTTGCCACTGTAGCCGGACAATTTTGACTTCAATTCTTCAGAACATAATTGCACTGTTTCCTGTTGTCTATTATTATCTGTGTGTGTGTGTACATAGTCACTCACTGGTTGGTACAATTATAGGAGAATAGCTGGGGTAAGGCTACACTAACATTTCCAGAGCAGTCCTGGATAGCGTTGTGTCAGTCCGATATTCAAGATTGCTATCAGTCCAATATTGGCCAAAATTACTGGATTGAAAGATAAAACGGTTACTAATCCAATCCATTAACCTAAAGTGAAGTCATTATGACTACACTTCAGTATTTCCGCTAGATTTTTTTTTAACAGTGGCGGCGGTGGCGGCCAAGTTTTGCAATTTACCTTCGTTAGGCTACCAGTCATTGCTTTTTTACTGCGTCGATTCACGATTGAGTGCGCATCTAATGTAACAGCGGTCTTCGCGGAGACATCCACTCTCCAGTTCCATTTTTGCTGTTCTTGCGAGCGAGCTAATAGGCTACGATATGGGAAATTAGCTTCAGAAATGAATGGGTTTTCCTAGCCTGTGCTACACCTTTTCACCGTTGTGCGAAAATTGTAGTTTTTACGATGTTGACAAACTTGCGTAGCACATGGAAGCTCTTGATAGCGCATGCCACTAACGTCTGTAAAAACAATATATTTAAGGAAATAAAACTCGACAGGTACCTCGGATTAGCATTGCTGTTTATTGTTAAACTGCCATTTTCAGCAGCCAGCGGAGGGCATTTAGCCTAGGCTACTATGCTTCCGAACAATATTTTGCATCTCCCCTAATTCTGAAGCAGTGGCCGCTAAATGAAGAGGAAACACTGAGAAGAAAGTTAATGTTTTAAATAGGCTACATCAATACAATATATAATATGTGAAGTGAAACTGGACGGGCCATAATAACCTCTGACTAGTTTTAGGCTACTTATTGTTAAATTGCAATGTGAGCGGCTGCCAGCAGGGGAGGATACGTCGGCAGGATTATTTAAAAAGCAACTTACATTGTGCGTCTGCACTGATTCTGATACCGTGGGGGTATTAATTAAACCGTGGCGGGCCGCCATGCTGAAATAAACGTAGAGGAAACATTATAGGACACTATAAAGAGAGATGGTGTGTCACACTTTATATACTTTGATATACTTTGGGGCAGCCGTGGCCTACTGGTTAGCGCTTCGGACTTGTAACCGGAGGGTTGCCGAACCCTGACCAGTAGGCACGGCCCTTGAGCAAGGCACCTTTTTTCAGTAGCTGGGCCCAAGTTGTGGAACAACCTCCCTTTTCACATTAGATCTACACCAACTATTGGTGCTTTTAAAGCCAAGTTAAAAGAACATATGCTATTAATGGCTTTTAAATGAATTGTGGAATGTAATTATAGGCTATATATATATATGTACATATTATTTTAGTTTTATTTTCCTGTTGTGTTTTTTTTTTTTTTTTTATGTGTGTGTCTTGTTTCATTTTGTCTTATATTAACTATTTATTTATCTTTTTTTTTATATATATATATATATATATATATATATGTGTGTGTTTTTATTTTTTGGAGCACTTTGGTCAACCACAGGTTGTTTTAAATTGTGCTATATAAATAAACTTGACTATGACTATGACACCTAACCCCTCAGGTGCCTGCTCCCCGAGCGCCGCTGTTGTTGCAGGCAGCTCACTGCGCCGAGATTAGTGTGTGCTTCACTTCACTGTGTGCTGAGCAGTGTTGGGCAAGTTACTGAAAATTAGTTACAGTTACTAGTTACTTCTTTCAAAAGTAATTCAATTACGTTACCAATTACTGTATATCAAAAGTAATTAGTTACTAGAGAAAGTAACTTTTGAGTTACTTTTAAGTCTGCTTTTAAAATGTCAATATGAACAGTACTGAACAGTCACACACACAATAAACCTAATTTTTGGACCTATTTATTGTAGTTTCAACGGGCCTTCAAATCAATAGCCTTGTGCATGAGTTCTCAAACTTTTTCCGACCACAAAACATTCTACAATGCATGAAGGCCTCCCTGACCTTGTTTTGCGCCACCCTCACCATCTAGGTGGTTTGATAGATATGTACAGTACACTGCCTACTGCTTGCCTACTACTTGCCTTCTGCAATATAGTAATAAGTTATTATTATCATTATTATTGCAATCCTTCTGTAGGCTACATGGAATTCGTTCAATGGGATGTAATGTGAAACAATGTTAAATGGCCTATTTTCAAAGCAGTTATTGTCTGCTCACACACACATAACCTTAGGTTATCCTCATCCTGCTTTGAACACAGTTGTATTAGGCTATATAGCATTTTAAGCACCACCAGTTTGGGAAAAGCCTGCGCTGTACAAGTGCTGACCTACCGAAATAAGTTCTTAGGCATCCGAGAGTTTGGGATTGTCGCGCACTATGCAGAAGGTTACTCTTCAGCTGATAAGGTGTTCCAGAGAGAAGTTGCATGTTCCGTCGCAGACAAATGAATCCATAACACCATGGACGTCAATTCCGATGTAAACATAGCCTACTGTGCAAATAACTCAAGTCGCTGTTACGTACGGTAGGCTATTTGGAGGTTTATTTATCTGGTAAGTGTAATCTGCATTTTCCTCTCGAGTGAAACGTGTGCTTGCTTGTGCCAAGGCTATATATAGGCTACCGTAGCCTATTGGTGTTGTGGCGTGGCTATGTTGTAAGAATGAGAAATTGATATAACAAGGCTTTTGCGCAATAGGCGAAAAAGAGCGGAGATAAACAACAATGCGCTTTTACTGTAGTGGAGCTTACGAGATGGAAACGAAAGGGAAAAGGATTTTAAGATGCCCATTTACATTGTAGCGTAATGCACTCTTGTGTGTTGTAGCATAAATCCGAAATAAGGAGGAATGTGAGGAGGCTCCTATTAACTGTAAAGAATGCATCTGCAATCTAAACATGAAACACAATCGCTGGAAACACAGCTAAGGTCGGGAGACAAAGCAGCATATGTGCATCTTGTCTGCAGTCGTTCATTCAAGATCAACAGAGTAATGCAAGTAACGAACTCTTTGAAATTTCAGTAATTGTAATTGCGTTACTGGATTTACAAAAATACTTTGTTACATGCTCGTTACCACTAAAAGTAGTGGAATTACAGTAATGCGTTACTTTGTAACGCATTACTCCCAACACTGGTGCTGAGTGTGTTTCACTAATTCACGGATTGGGATAAATGCAGTGACCAAATTTCCCCTCACGGGATCAAAAGAGTATATATACTTATACTATATATACATACACGAAAATCATGAGCAGCATATTTCACGCAAACAGTAGAAGTGAGTTAGACCTGTCAGCAGCACAATCACTGACAATGAGCACACTAAAGAGCTACGTACACCGGTGTCAACATTTATTCCATTCCATTCCATTCCATTGTTCTCAACACAGCCCCGCACACCAGCATTGCACTTCGCTGCCGCAGCCGCCGCCATGTAAATTACAATTCAGTTCTATTTAGTTGGCGCCGCTCCATAAAATCCATCATCCAGGGTTTGCCAGTTTAAAACTTGGGCGCTGATGTGTGTGGCAAGTAGGGCTGGGTGATAAAACAATAACGATATATATCGTGATAGACATGTAATCGATATCAATAAAAACTCGATTGATACTGCTGCCTTTTCAGCATGCATCCAGGAAAATGTATTAATAGCATAGTTGTTTTAGTAGAGAGAAAAAGACTATATTGGATTGTTATTGGTATTGGCAGATATTCAAGGTTGTCATATAAGTATCAGGTATGATAAAGTGGCCCCATTCTATTTTAGATGTGTAGAACCTACCTTAACATTACAGATGCTGGGCTGGTGCTGATGTGCATGATCACTTTTGTTTCATGGAAGGCCTCCTCTAATGCATTCATCTTGTTCACAGGGGATTATCCAGCAGCCATGAAACATTACTCCGAGGCCATCAAGAGGAACCCAAATGATGCCAAGCTCTTCAGCAACAGAGCTGCATGCTATACCAAACTGGCTGAATTCCAGCTGGCCCTCAAGGTACTGTGCTCTGCTATCAATATGGTCATACTGTAGTTCTAGGTCTTTTTGTGAGATATATCATGAGGGATGAGCTTTTAAATGCTGAATAGTCTCTCTTGTTTTTTCTCCTGTCAGGACTGTGAAGAGTGCATCAAACTTGAGCCTTCATTCAGTATGTATTAGGGTGCTTAATCTAGAGTTGTGTAATATTTGTTTTTACTATTTTGGGATTTACTAATGCCTTTTTCCTCTCGCAGTAAAGGGATACACACGCAAGGCTTCTGCTCTAGAGGCCATGAAAGATTTCACCAAAGCCATGGATGTCTACCAGAAGGCCCTGGAGCTCGACTCCACCTCTAAGGTACACAGCGAGATGTAGAGCAGCTGCTTGCCCACTGCAGGAATTCTAACTGTGATGTTATGTGAACTGGCCAGTCCTAACCTAACGCATTGTCTTTTCTGATTTTTCTCACATGCTCTCTCTCTCTCTCTCTCTCTCTCTCTCTCTCTCTCTCTCTCTCTCTCTCTCTCTCTCTCTCTCTCTCTCTCTCTCTCTCTCTCTCTCTCTCTCTCTCTCTCTCTCTCTCTCTCTACTTACTCACTCACTCACTCACTCACTCACACACACACACACTCTCACACACACACACACACTCTCTCTCTCTCTCTCCACTCCTTCTGCAGGAGGCCACGGAGGGCATCCAGCGCTGCATGATGAGTCAGGCCTCAAGGAACGACAGTCCGGAGGACGTGAAGCGGCGGGCCATGGCCGACCCCGAGGTGCAGCAGATCATGTCTGACCCGGCCATGCGCATGATCCTGGAGCAGATGCAAAAAGACCCGCAGGCCCTCAGCGAGTACGACCTCACACTCACACACACATATACATACATACATATATACACACACACACACCAACAGCTTTTTATTTTTTTTGCTCACTGTTGTGCCTTACATCACTCCTATTGTTTTGTAAGTTCTGACATCTACTGTCTTGTCTGTGTCACAGCCACCTGAAGAACCCGGTCATCGCCCAGAAGATCCAGAAATTAATCGATGTTGGACTCATAGCCATACGGTGATCGCCCACCTGGACTCGGGGAAGCAAAGGGCAGTGGCCCATTGGAAAAATCAAATTGAAGAGACAGAAGAATATGCCACTCCCTCTGGACAAGGACAGATCAACTCTCCATCACTCTGTCCACCCACCTACCCACCCCGCCATCACCCACGACTCCCCCCACACGCCAACTCAGTTACTTACGCAGGCAACCTCTCTTTCAGTCCCTACTCTGTCAGTGTTGACTTTATCTTTAGAATTTGGCCTTAATCAGATTGTGTACCATTGCATTTGTTCTGAAGTGTTAATTTTACAGCACTCCAGACTGTGCTCTTGCACAATCTATCACTCTCTTTCTCTTTCTCTTTCTCTTTCTCTCTCTGTCTCTACGCACACACTTGTTTATTGCTCAGCAGTAGGCCATTGGGAGGTTGAAAGTGTTTGAAGTGAATACTTGATTTGATGGTGTATTTGCCCCTGCAGCTCTTCAGATATTTATGTTTTAGACTTCTTTGGATACATTTTGCAAGGCACATTTTCATGTTTTTTTACATCATAAAATCGTCACTTTTAACCACAGGAAGAGAGGATGGATAGTTGTTTGTCTTTTTTTTTTTCTGTTGTGTTCCCGAAAGCCAATGTTAGTCTCACACCGATAAAGAACTAAACTCATACCTATCAAACAAGGCTCTATGAAGCTCTCATGCTTATCAAGCTCTTCTCATTAAACCTCTGTGCAGGACGCAAAGCTTATCTACTTCAGTCGGTGCGTAGTTACTCAAATTGATTTAGGCAACAGTACATCTGCTTCTTGCAGTTCAGGGACACATCTGTCTAAATTCAAAAGGCACATGGAATAGACGGGTGTGGGGGGGTGTATCAGTGTGCGCAGACATTTACCGCAAGCCACTGAGTGATTTTGTGTTTTTTGGGGCTGGTATTACAGGAGCAGGTGGCTCGTTGACGTAGAAGCAAGCGCTCATCACTTGACACAATATCAAAAAAAGTGGTGCTCACATGTTAACTGCCCTTGTAAAGATGACTCCCCTAATGTGTAATGTTATATCACGCTCCTGTCATGAAAATACATATGAATGTATTTCAATTGTTCAATTGCTTTTGTGTGTGTTGATGTGTGTCCTAACATTTGATCATCTTATGTGCTTTTAGTACTGCATGCACAAATGTCCAAAATACAATCAATACATACTGTTAATAAATGCATTAAAGTCTCATCTTAAGATGTAACTATTAGACATTATCAGTGGCTAAGGCTGCAGCAGCATTATTTCAAGTATCGCAGGGTTTCCACGGTGGTCTTAAAATTTAATGATGAATTTTAGGCCTTTAAACGGTCTTAAATAGATTAAAATATTACGCCCTAGGTCTTAATTAAAACCCACCTAAGCGTATTTATTTATGTTAATGTTCATATAACGTTCCTTTAATTATGCTAATTACATTTTAGCCGCATAGATCGAACTTCTTTAAACTGTACAGATAAAGAACATCCCAATGTAATAAACTTATAATTATGAAGAAATTAACTCATCACAACTTAGTAGCTTGTATAACATTTCAGAGACCAAATTTATTTGCTGTGTGAAGAATGCAGAGACTGAAATTATCCTTTATGTTTTGCCAAAATCAATCTTAAATTTGAGTCATATTAGTCTTAAAACGTACTGTTGAAACCTATAGAAACCCTTTATTGTGTAAACTATTCTTACCAATAATAATTCAATAACAGCATCAGATGAAGATACATTGTAAACTGCTGTGAGGCTGAGATGAGTGTATTAAATAGTTTGCCTATGGAAGATATAATGAAGGACTCCCTAAAGAACACTGTCCATTGAGATAACATGCATTTTGCTGTAGAAGTAAAGAAAAGAATAGTTCACCGTCACAGAGTATGGATGTACATTGTTGATTTGGGCTTATGTTCCGAAATGTCCTAAACGTGATTTGAGTATTTTATTGGGTCTTGGGAACACAAATGTATTAACTTATATTTGTGCTGAAACTTGATGACTAATGTTTTTTTCTTCACATAATTAATGTTCTTGTACATCTGTACATTCAAGGAATGCATAACTGGTATTTGCCTTTAGCGCTTTTAGAATTTAGGCTTATTGGAGCATTTCAGCAATCCATTCCAAAGAGAAAAGATCATGTTATTTTGCCAAAAAAAATGACCAAATGGATGAAAATGGCCATTGGCAAAAGCTGTTTTAACCCAGAGTGTATACCTGGGGTTATCTTAATGGTACTACAACTTACAATTAGATATTTCAGTGTTTTGATCCATCCATACACTTAGATACTCCAAACTATTCATGATTCATCTTGTTTTTGTTGTAGCTAAGTCAATAAGTCAACTAATAAAATAGCTTCCAGACAGAATCAAAACATTGTCTAGACAGTGAGAACACTTTTTAAAAAAGCATTTTTTTTTTCTTTTTCTTCTTCACTTTCAAAGTTGTGGACATTATGCAGGATCTTTGAATACCCGCTGAAATAGAAACGGCTTATTAGAATGCACAATTTTACAAAATGCGCAATAATATAAAACCTTGATAACCTGTAAAAAAAAGCTGAGCAGTCTATACTGTGTCCACTGGAGAGCGCTCTACTCTGTGTTTAGAGACGCTGATGACCATGATGTGAAACTAAGGAGTCATCATTTTATTCAAACAGTGGTCTGCTTTTCCCAGAAAACTAATCCCCTTTTTTTATATTTAGCTCACTGCAGTTCTTGTCTTAACTTCTGTAATAAGTTACTGCATAAAAGAGACCAGATTTATTTTAAAGTAAAATCAATTTTCCTCATCAATTCATTAAAAAAAAAAAAAAAACATTTCTTAATTATAAAATTAACAGTATGTAGAAATGTAGCCGTATACTACTCAAAAGACCTTATTCAAATTTCCCCTCCTTGCAAAAGAGCAAGAAGCACACAAAGAGGAAGTGTGTCTGCATGTGCTCACACAGGATGAAACTAACCAGCAGCAGCAAGTGGCACTGAAAAAAAAAAGCCAAGAAGAGGAAGTGACACTGTTTCTCGAACTGACAAAGTTCAGTTGTCACAGTGGCGAAGACAAGGGCGTTTTCTGCTAAATATATTTGGATCTACAGACAAGGTAAGTCATAAAAAAGGGTGTGGAGGGTGTGTGTGTGTGTGTGTGGGGGGGGGGGGGGTGATTGAGAAGCTGGAGTGACAGAAAGGGAAAGAAGAGCTCAGAGCCGAGGAGAACGAAACCTTTAGGGCCTCCACATGCAGGCATAAGAACAGCGTGCCGTTATCTTCATGTGAAAATATTGTTCATTGTTTCATCCTTGTTGTTACTGCTAGCAACAGTGATTACTAGTATTTTGACAGATACATCCCTTTATCATGTCTAAGATATTAATTCAGGTGAAAGTTCATTTTGTTCTTCCTGATGGACAGGAGGGGCAAGCTGGTGGTTTAATTTTCAGTACATGCCACCTGAAGGAATATTGCTGGTTAATGTGGCAGATTCTGTACATCACATACATAAATAAATCGCATGTGAAGAACCCCTCTTATGTGGTGGACATATTTATTTTTCTTTTAAAAGTTAATGAACAAACCAAACCTATGTGCAGTGTAAGTGTCTTATTTGGTGGGACCTCTAGATGAATTTACCGTTAGAAACTGTATAAACACAACTAATTTATTTGTCAGACATAGCAGATGAATGGAGTGAATAGTTTCTCTTTGACAGCATGGCTGCATGGGACTTGACTGTAACCGTGGAGGAACTCGGCCCGGAGGCCCCTCCTCTCAAAGTTAGCGTGACCTCTGATCTTCATATCGGCGGAGTCATCGTCAAGATCGTGGAGAAAACACGTAAGTGTCCCAATTAGTCTTGATGACCTTAGTTAGTTCAGACATTAGTTTAGAGGTAAAGGTTTTTCCGTTGCCTTTTGTCTTTTGCATTCTACAATAGTGGGAGATGGAAGTGAAACTGTATACACTGTTGAGTGATGATACCAACAGAACCTGATAGTTTGTCAGCAAGCACAGAAAATGAGCCCTTTCATTTCATCTGCATGCCCTCCATCTTTGGCACCTGCCAAGCGCTGAGTCATTTCTCTCTGTCTACGTTACAGAGATAAAGAAGGACTGGTCAGACCACGCACTTTGGTGGGAGCAGAAGAAGCAGTGGGTCCTGCGGCCGTCCTGGACGCTGGACAAGTGCGGGATCCACGCTGACGCCCGGCTCAACTTCATGCCCCAGCACAAGCCCCTGAGGCTGCGCCTGCCCAACGGGGCCACCGTCCGACTCCGGGCCACCTTCTCAGCGCCAGTGTTCCGCTGCATCATGGGCATCTGCCGAATACTGAGTGAGTGAAGGTGGGAGTGGGGAGCCATTACACTCCATTACAAAAGGAGGAGATGGGAAAGTAGAATATGTCTCATGTATTGAGTCACTCCCACCTAATCCCTTCCCATGGATGTGGAGATGGAGCTCTCCTCAAGGAAATTAATTACCACAATGAGATTAGGAAAAAGAAATTATTTCAAGCGGCTTTGCCCAAACATTTGATGCCACAAATTGGATTTTTTTTTCTCTCTTGGTGATTCTCTCTGGCGTTTTTCAGATATCCGTCGTCCTGAGGAGCTGTCCCTGCTGAGGCCCTTGGAGGAGAAAAAGAAGAAAAAAGACAAATCACCAGAGAAGGTGTATGACATCACTGGTGCCCCAGTCTCCCCAGGTTTGTTTACAAGCACTAATCCAGTCAAGAGCCAATGGGACTCACTCTGACTCATACTAATTTAGGTGTGGTGGCTGCCACTGGATGTTTAAATGACTTCAGGATGAAAATGCACCCATTATGTCAGACTGCCTGGGCAAAGTCTTAAGTCTAACTAAAGCTTACTTCATAACTACGCAAAGTGCAAACTATTAAGTCTAACTAAAACTTACTCCATAACTACGCAAAATGTGTTTGTAAATGTAATACCATGAGAAAGATCATAAACACAAACATTGGTGGTGGGTCAACTAAAATGATGATGATGATGATTATGATGACAAAACGATGCCATTAGTTCATGCAGGAGAACTTTGCTCATACACTGACTTTGCACTTTAAATTAGAGCCCACTGAATGCATTAACAACTGCATGCTATTAGAACAAGGTTTTGTTTTACTCATTACTCATCTGCCCTTTCGATTCAGTAAATAAAATATCAAATATACATCTGGAAATGTACAGTTGATTGATCAGTGTTAATGATATAGTTGGCTCTGAACCGTTGCAGACTCTATGCTCACTCTATCAAATGGGATGCCTGCTCACTTTGCGCAGTCTGCAGAGTATGAGACTGTGTATAAGATGCTGTCTATAAGCCAGCCAGCACCTGCCCCGGAGACCATCGCAAAGAAATATCGATCGTCCAATGTTGTGGAGAAAGCTCAAGTGAATAGCAGGTTGGTATGCTTTAATGAGAGCCGTATGGAAGTGTAGTTGATTCTTGTTTACTGTACACAGTTGTAAGGTAATACTCTACAGAGATTTTGCAGAACTCTCCCATTGATTGAACACATCAAACAAAGTCTTGTTCTGGGAAACAGCTCCATATTGCAAAAAGAGGCTGTATATGGGCCCCAAAGCATGAACATGTGGAGTGTGTGTGTAGTGCAAAAAGAGGCTATATGGGCCCCAAAGCATGACCATGTGGAGTGTGTGTGTAGTGCAAAAAGAGGCTGTATGGGCCCCAAAGCATGAACATGTGGAGTGTGTGTGTAGTGCTTTCAGCTCAGTCACTGGTGGATGCACCGCCTGGGAACTCACAGCAGCATTTTTGACATGAAATATACTGTATATTCATGACATTTTTTGACATGAAACATGATTATATTGGAGGTCTAGGTGTTACTAATGACATTACCGGTACATTTCTGATTCTGCTAGACTTAAATTGAACAGAGACTTCATTAAGGTATTTAGAGACACACTACTATTTCATGTGAAAATGGCCGCTGTGAAAAAGGTCTATTACTGAAGAGACCTGATGTGTCTCTCTCCAGATGGTTGGACTCATCTCGCTCTCTGATGCAGCAGGACATCAATGAAGATGACAAGCTGATCCTGCGTTTCAAATACTACACTTTCCATGACATGGAACCCAAGGTAAACTGATTAAGCCCTGTTGCATGTATCAAATGTACTCAACAATGTTTTCAACATCCTGCATGTCTTCATGATTTTGCGGTTGTAGTATGGCATGCTAGTGTGATTTCTCAAATGATATGTGTTGTTTTTGAGAATGGATGGATTGAGGGAGTCTTTTTTTGTTTCAAGACGGATGCAGTTCGTCTAACACAGCTGTATGAGCAAGCTCGATGGGCCATTCTGCTGGAGGAAATAGACTGCACTGAAGAAGAGATGATGCTGTTTGCAGCACTTCAGGTACATATGATGACAGAAAAAAACTGTAAACACTTTCAACCTCTGAATACTTGTGTTTTGCTTGTGTTGTGCTTAGCATTTCACTCTCTCTCTCTCTCTCTCTGCCTGTGTACGTGTTTGTGTGCGTGCATGTGCGTGTGTGTGTGCTCTGTTTGTGTGCGATTGTGTTTGTGCATGTTGTGTGTGTATATGCGTCATCCAGTACCACATAGGAAAGGTTTCTCTGACAGACCCTCAGCTTACATCATCTCCAGCAATGGACGATCTGGACTCTGCACTCCAGTGTCTCGAGCTGAAACTGGACGAGGAGAGCGGCAGTAGTGGAACAGACATGCTGGTCAGCCTCACAAGCTTCCTCTTCCCCATTGCTCTCTCATAGGCCCCATATCATTATAATTTTCCTCCTTTTTTGTATATATTTTTTTCTTTTATTTGTTTTATCTGTGAAGCGACCTTGGGTGTCCTGAAAGGCGTTTTAAATACAATGTATTATTATTATGACCGCCGCGCAGCGATTTTTTATTTTTTTTATTTTTATTTTTTTCGCATGTCCAAATTTCCGTCAAGGATTCCCGGGACACTGTAAGACCGGGGTACACGAAACTTGGTGGGCATGTAACCCCACATGGATAGCATGGAACCTCCTGTTTTCGTTTTGATCTGTAGCCCCCCCGCTGGACTGGACCCCCTGAAAGGAGGGTAGGCCAGACACAGTTTTCTGTGAATATCTGGAGAACCGTAGGGTTTAGGAGGACCATTTTTTTTTGTATGTTGATCTCAAAGGGCCATGTCAACCCATTCCATAACCACTCATTTCATGTATAGCGCCACCTAGTTAAACACAAAAAAGTAAAAATGAGGTGTTGTAATCGCAGGTATCTGTGACCTAACATAGTCAAAACTGCACGAAATTGGAAGTGTAGGATCATTATGACACCCTCTGAATGCACGCCAAGTTTCGTGGAATTCTGTTCATGGGGGGCCACACAATAAATTAATTTATGTTACTATACACCAACTGGCCTGTAGGTGGCCGGAGACAGTTTTCTGTGATCTCGAGAACCGTAGGGCCTAGGAGGTCCACCTTTTTTTTGTATGTTGGTCTTAAGGGGGCATGTCAACCTATCCCATTACCACTTATTTCATGTATAGTGCCACCTAGTTAAAAATTAAAAAGCAAAACATTAGGTGTTTTCATCGCAATATCTCTGGCTGACATGGTCAAAACTGCACAAAATTGAAAGTGTAGGATCATTATGACACCCTCCGAATGCATGCCAAGTTTCGTGGACTTTCGTTCATGGGGGGCCTTACAATAAAATAATTTATGTGTACATTTAGTGACCGTACACCAACAAGGATTCCCGGGACACTGAAAGACCGGGGTACACGAAACTTGGTGGGCATGTAACCCCACATGGATAGCATGGAACCATCGCTTTTCGTTTTGATCTGTAGTCCCCCCGCTGGACTGGACCCCCCGAAAGGAGGGTAGGGCAGACACAGTTTTCTGTGAATATCTTGGAACCGTAGGGCCTAGGATGACCAATTTTTTGCGTATGTTTGCCTCCAGGGGTCATGTAAACCCATTCCATATGCACACATGTGCATAAACAGATACACACGCACACACATACATTCACAGTAATCCTACGTATGACACATACTCACACAGTAGACATATATACGCATGCATGCACATGCACACACACAGGCACATAAACAGGCAAACACACACATGCACGCACACACACCCACCCACATACACATAAACATAAACATGTACACGCACACATGCACACAATTCAAGAATTTCTCAGAATTATGAACAGGCAAGATGGGGGTGGGGTTGTATAAAATGTATATTACATGTGAAATCTATGAACTAATCATGTTTTGGTACTTGTTGTCTAGCAGATACCAGTGAGAATTGAGTGTGCATAATGCAATTCAGTGAGACAGTTAGAATCATATATGCCTTTCAGCGTGACTTATTTTTGTGGAAAACATGTGCTGGACTGGGCGGCGGTCATATTTTGTACCGCTCTGCGGTACATCTAGTTATTATTATCTGCAGCAGACTTCAAATCTGTCAAATGAAAAATAAAGATGCCAAGTTGAAAGTATGATATGTGTTTGTATTGTAATGGTTGTAATGATATGTGTTTGTAGGATACCATGGCACCTGCTCCAGAACTTCATGATTATTTGAAGATCTTCAGGTAAGCGATGTGTAATAATGACACCAGGGACAAACACAACAAATGTTACAACCACTCGATTAATGTTACAACTACTCATGTATTCACACACACACAAACACACACACACGCGCACACACACACACAAACACACACACCGGTAGATACACCTGTCCTGAATGCTGATGTATGGCCTCTAGGCTCAGTCCTCATATAAAATCTTCAGTGGACAAGCTGTACCTTCACTTTTACTGCATTTGCCTCATTATTGCAGGCCAAAGAGACTGACTCTTAAGGGCTACAAGCAGTTCTGGTTTACCTTCAACGACACGTCAATCTCATACTACAAGAGTAAAGAGGAGAGCTCCAGGGAACCCATTCAGCAAATGAACCTAAAAGGTAAACCTACTGATGAATGTAAAATAATATTCATAACTGAAAAAAGCACATTTATTATTTAAACTTATACATATTCAGAACTGTTTTTTAATAATTTGTACAGGCTGTGAGGTGACTCCTGATGTTAGCATAGCAGGCCAGAAGTTTTGTATAAAGCTGCTGATCCCTGAACCTGATGGGATGAATGAGGTCTATCTACGGTGTGACAATGCAAGTGGTCTTTTCCTCATTTTCCTAACCACTATAAAAAAAACATTGTCTCAAGGGATTATAAGAATATGAGAGTAAATGGTGAAAACATAGTAATTCATGCTAATGGTTTTGTGCCTTTATTTCATGACATACAGTACATACCCTGGTCAATACCCTATCATCTCCAAGGCACTTAAGGTCTTTATTATCATGGCTTGGTCATTTTTAACGGCATTAAAAACTCACACTTCAGCATCAAGACTTTGTCAGGAAGTCATACCACAGTGTATGTCTTAACTATTTATATTACTTCAAAAGTGACCTGTCTATTCACCTCAACAGGAGCAACAATATAGCAAGTGGATGGCCGCCTGTCGTCTAGCCTCTAAAGGGAAGACTCTAGCAGACAGCTCTTACTCCGGTGAGGTGGAGAGCATTGAGTCCTTCTTAGCCATGCAGCGGACCAACCCTGGGGCCGCCTCTGCACAGACCGATGAAAGCATCAACACACACAGTTTGGTATCACCACGATACCAAAAAAAGTACAAACCGAAACAGGTACTGAGTTATATGCCCTTCTCACTTTCACACATGCACACACAATCACACACACACACACACACACTCACATATACACAAATATGCATATATGCACACACACATACACACAGACACACGATACATGCATAAACACTAATACATGCACACAGTTGATGGTCTGAGTAAGCCCTTTTTTTCTCTCCCCAGCTAACCCCTCGAATCCTCGAGTCCTATCAGAATGTTGCACAGCTCTCATTAACAGAGGCAGTTCAGAAGTTTCTTCAGATCTGGCAAGCATTGCCAGACTTTGGAATCTCATATTTTGTAGTGAGGTGAGTAATTAAAATTATTTGGCTTGTAGAAAAGCAGTGTTATTTCTTGGCGTATTCTAGAACCATTTGCAAATTCTTGTAATATTATGAACCTTTTTTTAACCTGTCACATTTGGCACACTCATTTACAGATTTAAAGGCTGTCGTAAGGATGAAGTCCTTGGAGTTGCCAACAATCGCCTAATACGCATTGACCTCAGTGTAGGAGATGTGGTGAAAACATGGAGATACAACACCATGAGGCAGTGGAACGTCAACTGGGACATCCGTCAGGTGAGCACCTGTGTAAACATTTATAACAAGGCTCTACTGTATGCGTGTCAATGTCATCTATGTCCGCCCATATACACATTTTCAATATATTTTTTTCTTCTTTCTCGTCCACTTTTCATTGTTCTAGGTTGCCATCGAGTTCAACGGAAATGTAAACATTGCATTCAGCTGCGTGACTGCTGACTGCAAGATTGTGCACGAGTACATTGGAGGCTACATCTTTATGTCTACTCGCAGCAGAGAGCCTGGTGACACTCTCAATGATGAGCTCTTTCACAAACTCACAGGAGGCCATGAAGCACTCTGAAGGCCCTACATGAACATGACTGTGATTTTCTCATATCAGTATTACAGAGAATGGCTTGGTGTAACAACTCAGAGCCTCCAGCCATATTTTTATGTGGTAAATTATTTTGTACAATTGTAGTTCCGATTCATCTTGATTGATCTTGATTCCACTTTACCTCTGAGAGAGGAAATGGTGCAAGATTTCTTTAATTCAGCTTTGTTCAGCTGGAAAAATGCAGTTATAATGCTAAACAACAGGGCACTCAAATTGTATGAAGAAAATGTCCACTTAAAATGTACACATAAACCGTATTTACATACTCTGTAGGATACTCATGTGTTTTGTCATTTCATTTTTACTTTATGTACAAATAGACATATTACACCCACACCTTTCACCCACACATTTCACTTCCTAGTAGCCAAATAAATAGCCTAGGCTACATAGAGTAAAACAAACCACAAGTGTATCACTGCTGAATCAACCATTTCCTGTTTCCTGCTAATGAATATCTGGTTTGCTGTTTTGTATAAATGACAGTCATCTCCAAAGGGTTTGGCCAATGAGGTAAATGATGGAAATTTGTATGATTTGTACACCTTTGTAAATTAATGCAAAACATAAACAAAGCAACAAAGAAACACTGAATACGCTGAATGTGAATATTAAGATAGTATTATAAGATTATTATATTCACTGAGTTAGAACTAAGCAGTCTGTTAGTTATTATACAAGCTTAAATAGGGTGGGTGAATACACTACCATGATGAATGTAACCTCTGCATGCAGCCTTCTGGGCCTATGGTGAATAGCCAACCAGTCAGCCTCAACATGAAGATCAAGATCAGCTTAGATGTAGCCCTAATAAAATCACTCTTATGATGAAGAAGAATTCCATCACACACGGCCAAATCCAAAAGGCTTCATAGGTAGGCATAGGCTACTAATTAAGAATTAGCATCGTTTATGATAATAAACAATTATACTATGAATAGAGTAGATGCAAAAGCACTTATTGGAATTTTAAGGAATAGGTTGGAGTTACCAGCTGTCATAAAGATTAAGTTACTTCGCCATTATTACTTAGGCCAATTGTGAAACGCACATGCCTTAATGGTTAGGCCAATATTAATGTGAAATCAAATTCTGATTGATGTTGTTCAGTCTACATTCCTAAACATTTCAGCCGCTGCAGAGCCAGTCTACGGACGGAGATCTGAGTTTTTTTCCCAGAGTCCTTTGCGTCATCAGCTACGATAGCAGAACAACAATGGCGGATGCTTCGGTAGGATTATATGGAGGAATCGTACTGAAATGTGTTATTATTCGATGTATTGTGATTTATTCGACTCGTGGCCTTGCTTTAATATCCATAACTGTGTTATGTGTTCACAGGTGGATGTCGTCGAGGGCTGTCGGCTTCCTGTCCTCCGAAAAAATCAGGAAAACGAAGACGAGTGGCGTGAGTTCATCAGCTAGCCGGGTGCTAAATGTTAGCTGAATAGTAAAACAACTGTCATGGCTGACTAGCTACCATGGGTCAGCCTCTCTTATATAAGCGAATGGGACTGCTGTTGTCAGATAGTAAACAAAGCTTCGGCAGCTTGAAACGTGTAGTTAAACATAGTTACTAACACTTTGGTTTGTATTGCAGCAAACATAGCAAAATGTCAGTTGTCTAGTTAGTTGTTATAAGTGAATGCTTGGTAATTCAACGATAGTTCTTAGTTATTATTAATGTGAACATGAGAGAGAAGTTTATGTATTTCACATGTCAACGGCGGTGCACTAGTTGATGGAACGTTCTGAGTTGACCACAATTTCAGGATTTGAACACTTTCCTTTTGCAGCTTTGGCTGAAATTCTCAGTGTCAAAGATATCCCTGGGAAAAAGCTCTACTACGTCCACTACATCGACTGTAAGTATATTCTTGTTCTTGGTTTTCACTGATATATTGTTGTTATAGCCTACTTAAATCTCATGCCATACCTTGACGTTTCTTGTCATATTAGTCAACAAGCGTCTGGATGAATGGGTCACACCAGAGCGACTGGATTTGAAGAAGCTTCAATTCCCCAAGAAGGAGGCTAAGACCCCTACTAAGAATGGTCTGTCTGGATCTCGGCCAAGTTCCCCAGAGAGAGAAGTGGTAAGACCTGCCAGACCTGGACCCCATCCTCCAGCTACAGTCCCAACTGTAACTCCAGCTCCTCCTCACCAAACTACACAGACTCAACCACAGGTTTGGCAATATATTACCCCTCCACCCCCATATTGTTTAATCAGGTGATCAGTGCTACATTAAAACCTCTTCCAATCAAGTATGACCTGATTATGATGTGTTCTGACAAGGGGGGATCTGCATTTAAGTTGCCCAGTCCATTATAATGTCACAGGATTGGCTCACTTTTACAGAAGAATGGGAAATGCTGCAGAGGTCTTGATTCTCTGAATAAATTGATTTATAATTGATGCGATTACACCCATTTCTGAAATAATATAATGGTCTTGCCTCTGAAATGAGAGCATATGGCCACAGATGTTATTCCCTTTATTCATTGTTTGAGAGTGTTATTTCTAGTACAGAATAACCATACAGAGAGATACTCAAATTATCCCTGTGGTGATCTGTCGGACTCAGAAGTGATGGGGCAGGTGGTGCATTGATTGAGTTCTAGTACATCTCATTCTGAATCTGTTTCCTCGGTGCTTGTGGAGGTGTAAAGTAAGACTGTCACTTAACCTCCCTTCCTCTCTTCCTTTGTGTCCAAATTCAGAGGAAGAGTCTAGAAATCAACGTTCCAACAACTACAGCTCCCTCCAGAGGCAAAACCCTCCCTACACCGGTACAACTTCCACCTTACCCATTATACACCATGAGAAAATCCAACTTCTGAACACCATTTTAAAATGCAAAGAATGGGTCCCATTTGGCCATTTTAGATGCCAGTTTTACTGCTGTAGCCCTCAGTCTTTCGCATACACAATTGGGAGGTCTACGCTTTTGTCTGCAGCTGTAGTCATTGATTACAAAAAGATTTTTTAAAAAGTGGTAAGATAAAGACATGATTGATGGCAGGGCACAAGTTGGGAGGGATCTTTTTTGTTATTGTCTAAAGATGAGAAATACTTTATGGCACATTTTTATATCTGTGGGTTGAATATCTGTGGGTGTAGGTTATTATAATTGCATGTACTTTATATGCTTGTCTGTCTTTACTTGTATTGCCTCCCAATAGTGAATTAAGTATTGCTTTTATGTAATGCCACTTCAATCACAAAAAAAACAAGAAAATATTTGGCAGATCACTGAACAAGGAACCATTTGAAGTTGCAATGACCCTCATGTATTTGGA
Source organism: Alosa pseudoharengus (assembly GCF_046254945.1). Taxonomy (NCBI): domain Eukaryota; kingdom Metazoa; phylum Chordata; class Actinopteri; order Clupeiformes; family Clupeidae; genus Alosa; species Alosa pseudoharengus. The sequence goes on along the minus strand of NW_027468870.1, from coordinate 35,039,863 downwards.
AAAAGCAGAGAGCATGTTTTCAGATGGATGTCTATATGTTTACCCTCATCTGTTGTCTCTGTTGGTTGGCTAACAGAAGAGAAAAGCAGAGCCAGTCTCCTTGACGTCACAGCCGTCCCCAGCAACAACGCCAAGTGCCACAGAGTCCCCCCAGACCTACCCACCCGTGAGGGAAGCCTTCACTCCCAAATCAACTAACCGGGAAGAGCACGAACCGCTCGCAACAGTACCGTGTCTAGCAGTTGGTTTATTATTTATTTCCCTTAGTTGTGTTTGCATGTAACTTTCTTACTCTGAATTACTCGAGTTTTGTTGACTTGTAATCTTACTTTTGAATATGTTTTGCCTTTCAAGAATGGAACCACGCGTCGCCTCATCCCTTCTCAGCCAGGGAGGAAGAGGAAAGCCAACTGTGGGGGCACTGATGAGGTAGCGCTTCTTACTTAGTTTATTTCCTCATACCTCCCTCTGTTTCATTAATATTTTTAATTTATGGTGTTTTAGTGCGTTGAATCCATTTGTCCAGTTTTACAGTAGATGCTATGTCTCATTGTTTTTTTATGAGGTCTTTTTCATTATACTCCATTTATTGCCATATCATCATGTAAAACTTTTTCATATGGACACGTCTGGAGCATTTTTCCTGAAAGTGTTTGCCTTGGCCAGTTTAGTGGCAGACAGTGGCATAGTGATTATGCAGGCTGCCTGTGTTAGGCTGAATTTAAACAGCATACATGTGATCAAAAGCTGAAAGTTCCTAAAATTCATTGATATAGCCATGAGGATTAAAATACCTGTGCTTTTTTGTATTCTAAGCCATTTAGGAAATATATGTTGGCAGACCATAATTACCTACTTCAATACACACCTAAACCACACTTTAAACACATGCAGTAATTACATAATAGCAACTAATTAATTTGACTGCAGGGAAATTATCCTTTTTATGAAAGTAATATCTTCCTCCCCCTTCAAAGCATTGTCCAAAAGCCTGCAATTCCTGTGTTTCTCTGCTAGATTATAAAGGTTTTCCAGTATAACAGCCCTCGATGCCCCAGTGTCTTTCTGCCATCAGGAGAGGTCCGTCTGATTTCTTTGTCAATGCCTGTTTACTGTGTGTTTGTTAGGGCCCAGGCTCTGGTTTATCTTAAGGAGTCAGTCCACGCAGTAATACTCTATGGGGGGCATATAGAATGCCCCTTACCCTGGGAACAAACCAGGGCCTTGATTGTTAGAGGTGTTGGTGCTTGATGCGTATGATGTTATTGCCCAACACTTGTAAGAAATAATATTTGGTTCGGAATTAGGGCATCAAAATAATAACAATAAGAAAGCCAGAGTTTTAAATGAAAATAAGTTTTAGTTGTATAAAATTATTTTTTTTTCTTTTTAAAAAGATATTAATTTTGTTCCCGTCCTTGCATTGCTTGTCCAACCAATGGTAATACTGTAGGATTCCCAAGACAGCACGGACGGGATCCCTTCGGCGCCACGCATGACGGGCAGCTTGGTGTCGGACCGCAGCCACGACGACATCGTCACGCGTATGAAGAACATCGACTGCATCGAGCTGGGCCGGCACCGACTCAAACCCTGGTACTTCTCGCCCTACCCGCAGGAGCTCACCGCCCTCCCTATCCTCTACCTCTGCGAGTTCTGCCTCAAGTACCTCAAGAGCCTTAAGTGTCTCCAGAGACACCTGGTGAGTGCCGTGCCGCCTTTCGGCCTTTGTCAGGTCAACAACCAAGTGAAAGAGGTATTTTAACTGTAACAGTATCAGCAAATAAACTCCATCTAATATGAATGACAACATCTGCACATATTTCCTTATCGTTGGTCAGTGTGGACACTGGTATCGTTTTAGTTAGTTATCGTCCCTGGAATGAACCGCTCTTTATTCCCTCTACTTACTAGCTCACTTTATTAGACGCTCTCTCGGATGTTATAAGCAGCAGTAGTGGTGCTTTGTGTTTGGTTTACTGTAGTCTTTTTGCAGTTTGTCTGTTTTTTTCCCAGACAAAGTGCAACCTTCGCCACCCTCCAGGAAATGAGATTTACCGTAAAGGGACCATCTCCTTTTTTGAAATTGATGGCAGGAAAAACAAGGTGAGCTAGAACATATTGAATCGGGGCATTGTCCCCATTGTCTCCATCGGGGCATTGTGTGTGGGGGGGTGGGGGGGGAGTTGCTATGTCCAGTTACTATGAGTCATCTGTCATTGTGTAATTTTACAGACATACTCCCAGAACCTGTGTTTGCTTGCCAAGTGCTTCCTGGACCACAAAACCCTCTACTACGACACAGACCCATTCCTGTTCTATGTAATGACTGAGTATGACTCCAAAGGCTTCCACATAGTGGGATATTTTTCTAAGGTACAGTACAGACGTTTCACTTTTTTTCTGCCAAAATAGAATGTAAGACTGTAGCCCTAATGTAGATTTTTCTTTGGTAACGGCGGTATTTCACTTGGGCCACTGGGTTGGATATTGCCATTATGTCTACTTTAGATTCCTTCACCTGGGTCTGTCCTTTACCTTTTCTAGGAGAAAGAGTCAACAGAAGATTACAATGTGGCATGTATTCTGACATTACCACCATACCAGAGAAGAGGCTATGGGAAGTTGCTCATAGAGTTCAGTAAGTCCACACATGCCTTCAAGAACCCCACACCTTACACTGAAATTCTACAACACACAAGACCGTAGTTTAAAAAACCAGAGCAGTATAGATTATTATGTTTTTGCTGTTAGAAAACTATGCATTTATCAAACACTTTTGTTGACTAAAGGGCCATTCACACCAAGAACGATAAGTATAACGATAACAGCAAAAAAGTATTGCTCTAGGTAATATGAATGGCAGGGTCCACATATAAACTTTAACAATAGCGACATGAACAACAATATTGTTGGGGATCACTTTCAGAGTGATTTTGAGAATGATAAAAAGCTGACCGCCTATCAGAATCAATCAAATTTTAGACATCACATTCATCAACACGAGGATACACTTTCTTTATCATTGGTCAGTGAGGATGTTGTTATAGTTACAATCATCGTTATAGTTATCGTTCCTGGTTTTTATTTAATCTGTTATGTTGTACCGTGGTTACTTAGGTAGCGAAGTTCATCTTAACCCTTTCTTCTTCCCCACCTCAGGCTATGAGCTGTCGAAGGTGGAGGGGAAGACTGGCACTCCGGAAAAGCCGCTGTCTGACCTGGGCTTGCTGTCCTACCGCTCCTACTGGTCTCAAACCATTCTGGAAATACTCATGGACCTCAAGTCCGAAAACGGCGAGAGGCCACAGATCACCATCAAGTATGTGTTCAGCTGTGTCCACTCATGATGCCCCCTTTAATTGAGGCTTGTTAATACGCTCCGATGTGATTTTTACGGTGGTCTGGTCATTTTTCTGTTCATGTGTGAGATAATTTGTCCAATCTCTTTCAGTGAGATCAGTGAAATAACCAGCGTTAAGAAGGAGGATGTCATATCAACCCTTCAATACCTCAATCTCATCAATTACTACAAGGTAATCTATAGCTGTGTGGCGGCCTAGCCAGTGTGTGGATGAAACTGCTGTTCTCAGAAGTTATTTTTGTGAAATTTATGGTCAGTATGCAGAGCATTACCTATTTCTTATGTCAGTGATTTGGGCTAAAGTGAATACCCTCATCTTACAAGTAAAGAAAGAAGTATGTGTCTCCTTCGCCTATCACAGAAGAGCATCATGTGTTGTAATGTAATATGATGCCCAGTAGGGGTCTCCTTTAGCCAAGGTGTTTGTAGCAGAAGGGCTGCCAGTCATCCAAATGTCCTGCTAAAACATCCGATTATATAGTCATATTGTATATATGACTTTAAACTAGTATTATGTAGTATTATAGTCTTGTATAGTCATATTAAGTAACCTGTTTCACCTAAAGCCTGTTTAAATTATTATATGGTCATGACTCATGATGAATGTGTTTTGTGTGCAATGGTGTGTGAGTGTGATACACAAGCCTAGTCTCCTAGTTAGTCTTACAAAGTGATGGGCAAATGAAGCTTTTGTGAAGCACTGAACCACTTTGAACAGTTGATTCGAAAATGGGTTCATTACTCGAAGCTTCAGTAACAGCGACCTCTCCCAGTGAAAAGCCAAGACTGCATCTAAATTATCCCGGCTAGATAGTGGACAGAAAGCTTTACTAGTGAAATAAATCTAGTGCACGCACCTAACCACCCCACCCCCACACATACGTAGTGCACATGAATAAGAATGGGATATCATTCTTTATACAAATAAAGATTGATCAGGAGCCATCAGAATAGTTTTCCCACGTATCTCTTACATTGTAATAAAAATAAATCGATACAAACTATGCTTGTCACAGTAGAGGCTACGAACCAATCGCAATGTTGTGCATTAGCCTAAAGTGTTAAAAGCCTACAGTGTGAAAATGCTTTGAGCGCGCTACAATTCAGACTAGAAACGAGGCCGTGCCAGTTGCAGTGGCAGCACGATCGGATCGCGAGGCGGTGGCGCTGCGAACCACTCAGGTGATTCATTCAGAGAATGAAGCAGTTTCTGCTTCGCACAGCATATGTCACGTGATTTTTCCATACCAAAGCAACCTTCGGAGCAGTGGTTCAAATGGAATTGTAGTTACTGGTTTGAATACGTATCAAAGCTTCAGTGTCAGACTGCCATCACTAGTCTTACACACAAACCGCCCTCGGCATCTGAAAGGTTTTCTTTCTTCTGTCTCATCTGTTCTGCTCAGGGTCAGTACATCCTGACTCTGTCTGAGGACATCGTGGAAGGACACGAGCGAGCCATGCAGAAGCGTCACCTGCGCATCGACCCCAAATGCCTGCATTTCACCCCCAAAGACTGGAGCAAGAGAGGGAAGTGGTGATTCACACCACAGGCACAAAAACACCACATCATCCAAAATGCATTTACCTTCACGCACATTAGTCCTCCACAACCCTTGTGGGATTGTCATTTGTACAAAAAAATCACATATCCAGCAGACCGTGACTAAAGCATCCGTTTAGTGTTCAGATGTATTCGTACATTTAAAATTGTTTCTTTGTACAGGATTTTTTGAATAACTTTGTGCTGAACAAAACTGGCAGTTTCTCCTTTTAAAAAGCCATGATATACTGTTACAAGAATGTAAATTTGGGTACTTGTACAGATGTTTGTCTTTTTTATCTGAATGTAAACTATGGTAATACTCTGGCACAATGGCTGTGCTCATTTTAAATTAGACAATTTTCTGTAAAACTGTGTATTAATCTTTATAGTTGTAAATGTGAACTAGGAACCGAATCATGTTTTCACCCTAATAAATGTATAGTCATTCAAATGTCATTGACGAGGTGGTTTTTTTTTTTAACCAAATAATTAAGTCTGGGTTTTATTGCCCTGGATTTTTGGAAGTATTAAGTTCAGTCCAACTCGGTATCCTCTTCGCCAGCCTGAAAGGGAAAAAGGAAACATCACTTGCTGTGAACCACTACAAGTTTGTTGTTAAAGATGATGCTAAAGATGCCCCCAGGGTGTAGCATTGTAGCTGCCCAGCTACTGTAGCTGTTGGCTGCAGCAACTTAAGCTAGGTAACACAGATTTATTTATTTATTTTGTACTGACAGTACTCTGTGACCACAACAAACAGATCTATGTGAACAATTGCCAGAATATTCCTTTAAGTTCCACCAGCTTTTTTCAGCATGAGCTAATTGCTCTAATAATATCTTTCATTAATGTGTCACTTAGGGATGACTTTACCTCGAAAAAGGTGTCGATAAGCCTGTCTAGTACAGCAGCCTGGGACCAGAATGTTTGTTGGCTCTGGTCAATGGCAGAAAGACGTTGCAGGTAGGAGCAGATCAACTCGACCTCCCTGCAATCAACATTCACAATTACATTGAAACATTTTATAATCCAAAACTTCAAGCAACATTTAATAATATAACAAAATTGAACAATAACAAAAATGAATCAAGTTAGGTACAAATACTTAATACAATTTAAATGACTGGCAAAGTCTGTCAACAAGCTCAATTTTCGCACCTGAGCTAGAGCTGTCATGTGATATGGGAGCACTGAGCTAAATCATCAATGTTTGCGCTTCAGGTCTTGTCCATGGTGTTAAATTAGCAAATAGATTTCACCTAGTTATGAAATTAGCATTAGTTAGACTTTAAGACTTCTTACTTTGCCCATCTTTCAAATTGGGGTTCTGTCTGGAATAGAGCTAAACACCAGTATAATGCCTCTATCCAGATGTACTGTAAATAGACACTGGTGGCACGTGGCAAGGTGCAAATTTAGCAAACAAAAATTTGTGAAGAAATTTATGAATCTTGAGGTTGTCTCAAAATCTTTGGTAATCATTGCTTTTAAACTGTTCTCGAATGTACACCATTGAATCAGCATTCACATGGATTGTGGTCAGCAGTAGTTTTAAAACATAAATGTTATCTTTTTGTCTGAACTGATTTTGTACTGCACTACTTGCTCGCTGGTTGTTAATGAGAAGTTAGATGACCATTTATCCCAATCCATGAATTAGTGAAACACACTCAGCACACAGTGAGGTGAAGCACACACTAATCCCGGCGCAGTGAGCTACCTGCTACAACAGCGGCGCTCGGGGAGCAATGAGGGGTTAGGTGCCTTGCTCAAGGGCACTTCAGCCGCTCCTACTGGTCGGGGTTCAAACCAGCAACCCTTACAAGTTACAAGTCTGAAGCGCTAACCAGTAGGCCACGACTGCCCCCTAAGAAGGTTTTGCAGTAAGTCAACAGCATCTGCTATCTTAACCTAACTTGTATTTGGCATACCTCTGGCAGTATTTTTTTTCATTGTAGGTCAGTTTCAGGGCCTCTTGGTAGAATTCCTTATCCGTCTCTGTTGTGACGGGCTTGGCATCTGAAGAATCAGGAAATATGAAACATTTCTGTTTCAGACATCTGATTTTCAATCTGTTTCAGTGAACATGTATTGTGCTACAGTTAATATACATACAGTATATTGTTTACCTATTTTTCTGATTGACTCCAATTCATCCTCAAAAATGTCCTGAAACTGAAAATGGATATATGCCTTATCTTGATTTCTCCTCAGTAACTGCATGTGGCGTTTAAGTAGAATATGTATAGTTAGAATACCTTCTGATACTTGGACAGCATTCTCTTCTTAATTGTGAGCTGGAAATTGTCTACTAACACAGCCATGACCAGACTAAAAAGAGGAGGGTGCATGAATAATTTAACTGTACTATACACTGTATAAAACCTACAGTAAAACAAAGGGCACCATGCATAAACTGTAGCATAGCCAATTAAAAGAAAAACCAAGACATAGGCTGCCTACATCTATGTAAAGATTTAAGTTTTAACACTGGTGACCACTTACTTAAGAAAAGTAAAGTACTCCACAACAATATAGAGGATGAGAAAGATGATGATGTGTGGAGCACCTTATTTCCCAGAAAGATACAGATACAAAAAACGATGTCAATACAGAGAGAATCACTGGTTCAGATCAATCCCACAAAGATGAAGCCCAATCCCACAGAAGCCCCCCATCCCTACCATGGTCCCGACTGATTGAGTAGGTTAAAGACCAGTCATCCAACGTCAGCAGCTGGAAAAGAGTGAAAATAGTACGGAACATGGTCCCAAAATGTCCAGGATCGGACTGGCTGAACATCTCACGGAAGATGACGGCAAACATGAGGAGGAAGGTGAACATGAGGATGATGATGGCCCCCATGGACTGGACAGACTTAAGGCACGTGGACACAATGGACTGCAGGTTTTGAAGGTGGCTGGAGGTAAGGGCATCGAAAGGCATTGTTCAAAAGGGTAAGTTGGCACACACTCTTAACAAAATACCTAAAATATCGTGGGTGGTAGAATCACTTACCGGACGGACCGCAAGACACGGAATGCTCGTATGACACGGATACCTTTGAACATTTTCAGGAGCTGGAACACCGAAGACGCTTTACTAGAGTAATTTCCCAAATGCGCCAAAGGCATCATGAAATCAGTCAGGCTAATAACAATAATCAAGAAGTCTGTGTGCATGTGGGGGGAGGGGGTTGACAATAAAAAAAAAAGCATAAGCACCAAAGAAATACTCTCTGAATATACATAAACATTCAGTACCATTACTATTGGTGAAGCAACCCACCAGCGGTATTCCATGAGTTCTTGAAGTAGATAAATCTCCAGACAATAAACTTAAGTACAAACTCCATCAAGTAGATTGCAATGAATGTTGCGTCAATTGCTGTCAAAAACCATCCTGTGACAGAGGAGGATGAAAGGGTGGAGAAAAGCTTTTGCATATCTTCTGACAATTACCATATTTATCTTCCTTTTCATATCAATTCTTCTTTAACAAGAAACCTTCTCTTTGGTGTCTGTTTATACTTCTATTCAATTCAACTTCATTTATAGCACTGTAACATAAGAATAATTCTCAAGGCGCTTCACAGAGGCCAGCTTGAACATGAACTTTGACCTCTCTAGCAGTAAGGTGACATGACATGTCTCATTGGAGTTGGAGTTGAGTAAAAGTGAATGTCTGCTTTTTACCTCCTCTCACGGTGACCATATCCACTGTCTGTGCCACCAGAGTGGCAGCATTGAGCATCACCACAAACAGGATGAATTGGTCAAAGAAAGTATCCTCTACGAAAGTGTACATGATCTTGTTGAGCCGACCAACCCAAGAGAGCAGCATACCATTTGCTCTCTCCCACCAGAATGGCGAGTACCTCAGCTCTTGGATTTTCCTCTCCTCAGCTGCAGAGAAAGCATATAGGGAGGCACAAGGGATTGTTGTTGACCAACAATAGTCCTAGTTTACACACTTCATAGTTCTGATTACATCAACTGTGTTTATAAGCAAAAATAGGCTACCCATATTCAAGAGCTTCTGTAGCTGTTCTTGAGTGATTTCACCGCATGTTGAAAACACTCTCTTTTTCGATGTTTGATTTTTCTTTCGTTTGTGCACTTGCGGTCCCAAAAAGAAAACAGGTTACTATTAGTCATGTCATGGACATACAGTCATTATAGGCAAGCCATAGCTCCCATAACATACAATCTAATCATTGAGATCAAATATAAAATATTTATTGCAGTTGACTTGCACAAAGCGTTTCTATAACAGTGAGTCACACTTTCTTTTGGTCAGTCACATACCTGCACTGGCCACCATCTGCCGATAGGCCCTTGATGCTGGTCTCTTCTCCATCTCTCTCACTCTCAGCAAGCACAACTGAGAGTAAACACAACATCCAAATCTAGATTTTTTGTTCTACATAATACTATTTTATGAAACCTGGACATAGCATGCGGACAGCTGTCTGAACAAAAGCTAGTCAAAACAGCCTTATCAGTTATTTAGTGCCATGTTGCAAAGACCATTCTCCTCACTGACATTTTGAACAGCTGTTTGCAGTGATATAGCTTTAAAATAATTAGACTATATTTACCTCTATCCAGTGGTAGAAAAACAGCAATCTGTTTAAAAGAATTGCATTTACCTATATCCAGTGGTTAAAAAAAAAAACAGCAATCAAACAACACTGAAGTTAGATGGTCATACAACCATACATGCCTGCAGCCATGTTGATAAACACATGATACACATTAGGGACTCACAGACATAGAACACCGTACCTAATTGTTCTAAATCACTATTACATCACAAAACTGCTCCTTTTCAAGTCCAGTGTCTGACTGGCGTTTAGTTGCCTGTTTCTCATGACATGTTCAAACTAGGCTAATAATCTCAGTCTCATTACCTCTTTTTATGCTTATTTACCCTGCAGTTATGATGTGAAAGATCATTGTAGAATTCGTTTTTATATTACGTAGCCTAATAAGTAATTATTTTTATACTAATATTTTACTTCACTGTGCTGTCATTTACATAGTTAAATAGCAGCCTATGGTTAAAAGTCAGCCTTTCACTCTTGAAGAAACGAAGTGTGACTTTTTATGTCAAGACACGCCTACCTTGAGCCTGTTTCTTTCTTTTTTTCTTTTTTTCTTTCTCTCTTTCTTTCGTTCTTTCTTTATTTTTAATGAACAAGCGGTGGCCATGATGATCGACCTTTTCATCTGAGAAATGAATATTAAAATATAACACATGTAGGCCTAGGACTATTTTGTGCCAGGCCTACTCCGGTCTTTTCGTGCTAACTTATTCATTTATTTATTTGGAGTGAAGAACTACATGAATAGACAACAAACTGACCTGGTATAATAATGATTGAAGAAAAATGTAACTTTTCACTCGGGTATTTGTAATGATAGGCAATCTCATCTCAGACCTGCACGTTGATGGACAGAAGTCCCTGTCAGTCAATAAAAGCGACAAATGGATGATTAGGCTATGAGTTGTCTAACAACACACATCCGATTAGTCCTGCAGTCAGCTAAGCACATGAACATATCTTCGAATGAATAAAAAATGTCGGTGTAGGTCTACCAATGCCTCTCTGAAAGTGTCTAAATGTAGCCTATTGAAAACTGTTCTGTTGTTTGTAAATGTACATTTTGTAATCCTCGAATAAAAACCGAAATGATTTGAACTAGGAAATAAGCACAGAATTGATTGAGACTTGAAGTGATTTTATTAAATACAGATAGAAAAATACGATTAGAAACGTTGTTGCTCTTCCTTTTTGGATTCACACAAAAACGCGACTAGTTGATTCACAACACACTTCTTCACAATGTAAATGGACATAAATCATACAAAAAAAGTCAATACAGTTACTTAAATAAATAATATTATAAATAACGGATAAATAAATTACGAATAAATAAATAAATATCTTTTGAACACAGACACAAACGTTTACATACTGGGTTAGGCTACATGCAATTTTGGGATATCGCCTGACATTATATTTAAATTTTTAACTTAAAAAAATGAATTATAAAATATAAAAATCTTATCACAGTACTAATTGTGGGATCAGTCCTTTTGGGCTCAAACAGTCCGTGATAGAAAGATCACCTGTCTCTTCTCCGTTGGGTGAAACTTGTTGATATGTCTTGTAAGACCAGGAGATGAAAAGAAATTGTCTCCACAAAACCTGCAATTGTACACACCGCCCTCGTGCACAGACGTCGGCTCGTTTGTTGGGTGCTGAACTGAACCGTCTGGCGTGTCTCTTTCTTTGCCCTGACCGGTTGGACTTTGCGCTGTCACAGTGGCCTCTGGTGAAAGCTGGTTCTGCGGCAGGCCACTTGCTTTTCGGTTGTGGAGAGCCAGGTGTTTCCTCAGGTACGCCTGCCGTCTGAACTTCTTTGCGCACAAATGGCAGCTAAAGGTCATCTCATCATCTGAAGCCGAGTCCGAGTTATGGGGTGGCGGCGTGAGACTTTCTCGGTAATTCGTCCCGTGACTGGATGCCGATGGTGAGGATTTGTTCTCTTCAGGCTGCGGGGAGACACTTCCCCCTTGTGCGCCCCTGGGTTTGTGCCAGCGCCTGTGCGAGGCAAGATTAGCGGGGCAGCTGAAAACTTTGTCGCACTCGGTGCAGCGGTACTCGACTCGCACAATGCGGGAACACTTGTGATGAGCCAAGCTAAGCGGGTCCGAGTAACTTTCTTTGCAGAGTTGACAAACGAACCCGCTCAACGGACTGCTGTTGGTGTTTGTGCTCTTTTTCGTGTCCTCATCTGGATCCTCCTTGATGCGCAAGCCCAGAACCGGCGACGTGGTGACCTCGTCCCGGCTGACAGGGCGCTTGTCTTGATTTGGAGAGCTGGTGGCCTTGCGCTTTTTGCCACCGGTCTGATTTTTCGCGCTGGTCGAGGCAGGTCTCTTCGCCGCGGCTCGTGCCTGTTCTTTACATATAGAGTCCAATTTGGATGTCATTTCGGGTAAAGAGGGTGTCGCTGGAGACCCATTTACAGCGAAGCTTCCCAGAATCGGTTCGGGGAAAATCTCAGTTAGGGATGGTGAGACCGTGCTGCACAGAGGCTCTGTGTCGGTGGGGTACTGATTATTGTACTCCGAGCTGTCTGGTCGAGTTGGGCTAAGGGATGGAGCATAGAATGACTCGGGCATCCCTCCGAAACAAACCCTGTTTGGTGTTCTTTGTGCGAAGCTGCACGCCTGCACATTATCCCTAAACAGATGGAAAGTCGAGATGCCAGTAACTGAGGGGAGACTTTGAGCTGGTTCGGAGTCGTCACGAATTCTGTATGAGACGGCACCTGTCCTTTTGGACCGTTTTACAAGAAAACCCTTTGGCATGGTGATGGTCGGGATTCCAACAAGTTTGTTTTGTTTTCGCCTTAAGTTCAAATGTCGTGCTGCCCAAAAGAAAGATAGAGGAGTTGTGTCCCGAACACTCCGACGCGATTACAGACATTGACACCCTGTCGTTCGACTCGTCCTTTTAAAGCCCCGGAGCGTGCATTGTGCATCGGTTAGGGCGCAGATGGCCCCAGTCCAGGCATCAATAGTGGGGCCCGGCAACATGATCCACCCGGGGTCTCAGATGAGTGGAGTGGCAGATGTCACACCCCACCCTCTCCCCCGCCTTCCTCTTTTTACCATACCACTCCTCGACCACTTGCCCCGTCCTTGACGGTCCCTCGCCATTATGCAGATTACACCATGCCACACTCCAGCCTTATCCAGCCTTTATTCAGCCTTCTCCTGGGGGACTCCATTCAACACACACGTGCCGAATCACCTCGTCCGTTCATCAAAACTGTGGAAAGAAAAGAGAGGGGAGAGAAGTGCTCCGTTTTAGGGGGGAGGGGGCCATGGTGAGTAAAGATAGTGTCAGCATTTAAGCAAAAAGTCATGAAAAAAGAATGTCCCCTGCCCCAACGCACCACCTCCACACACACACACACACACACACACACACACACACACACACACACACACACACCATTTATAATATTGGTTTAGATATTTGTGTTTATTTATAGTACTACCATGATATTTCATTCTTGTAATGTTAGCTCAATCTGATCGGTTATGAGTATTGTTGCTAACCCTCAAAATCCTCCAAACTCGCGCGCCCCCACCTCCTGACGTCTGACCCAAACAATGGCAACAGTCTGGCATGTCATTGTCATCAAAATTAACAATTTTCATCACACGTCCACAATCTGGCGCACTACTACATCACTACGCTCTTGTGAGAGCATTTCGATCGGCGCCACTGGTGCCGTTGTAGGTGATTGTAATGCGCATCGGAAAACTCTTTCATTTTATTGTACCTAAACAAACGAATCAAGTTATTCTTCTTTTTCCAATAAGGCCTGTGGTGACAATTAACTCATTATATCAAAGACTAGGTCTCTTTTTTTTTAACGTGACGCTAAGGTTGGGCCTGTATTTTTACAACAAAATCTCACATCTCACCTTTGAACTTGTGGATAAGTTGCCGCATGGTAAAACAATTCTGCAGAGCTTTTTTCTCTGAGATGTGTTGGTTCATGGAGAAAAACTAAAATCTATTATTGAAAGATTCACTGAAAGGATCTCATAGGCTACTACATAAAACAGCTGTTGCCTACATTCATTTGCAGAATAGACCCAGTTTACGTTAGCCTATTGACTGACTGGAACGTTTAAGACTATTTTGTTGATAGGCTACATTACTGAGATTTATTTCAACAACCGACTTGGCTGTTAGGCTACTAAGCCTTTGAACTCCTTGATTTTGACATTGTTTGTTGAAGATGCTCAAAAATATTTTACACTACCCGCAAATTACCTATACCACGCTCAACCACTTTGGCATTTGCTGTTTGTATTCAATAGCCAGTGTCTGCCTGGCGAAACAGATCTAACTAAATAACCCATACAACCAGAAGCAAGTGTAACAAATGATGGCAACGGCGCTTTGATTTGACATTAAAACAGACGTTGCGCCTGAAAGCCATCAGGATACATTAAATGAATATACATGAGTCTGAATGTGACCACCTCCTCCGCTCTTCTTTGCATTCTGCCATTGAGACGACACACACAGACCCGGCCCTCTATCCCCCACGCAACCCGCAGCCGTTGTGCGTGTCCCCCAACCGGTCTGTTGTCTCCAGGGAAAGCTGATTGTTATTGGATTTTTTTCTCCCTCTAGGGAAAAAGAGGACAAAAAGGAGGCTAAGAGCGCGAGGCGGATTGCAGTATGGAAGGGTGGGGGGTGTCCTTCCCCCATTCTTTTACTTTCCGCCTTTGTTGGAATTGGAAGTTTGAGCGTGTGCCTTTGGAGCCACAAGCCACGCGCCCGCCCTGACCCCTCTGACACTGCATTTGCATAAAGCTGGAAAATTGTATTCAGCCCATTCTTTAACGTGACCTGCCTGACATGCAACATTACCACCGTTTCAACAACAACAAAAAATATCCAGAAGGACTTTTGCGCATCCAATACTGGCCAAAATTGACATTATATGAATCGTTGTAAAAAATAATCCTAATAGCGCAAAACATCATGATCAGAACAGGCTATAGCTTTGTTGAAAGTATAGGCTAGCCTACTAAATGTCAGATTTAGACTAAACCTGAACCCAGCATACCCAACACAATAGGCTACCCATAGCAAGCTATATAATTCACCATTATTTCCAATGAACAGAATGCGTATATATATCTTGGCGTATATTTTTGTTAGTGTCCCTTGCCTGATGTCTGAATAATGACTGGAGATGGAAAAATAGGCTACAGTGATTAGTTCATGTAAAACTCTGCCAGGCACAACACAAACATATAGGCTACTACATTTGTTAATGTTTGGATAGGACAGGTGCAGTGACAGACGAAATCTGGACGCCTTTATTGTCTGCAACATATAATCCATGCATCTTTTAGAAAGAAAATAACACTGCCACTTTCCTTATAGTCTAGGGCTGTGTAGGCCCCAAAAAAACATCTAAATGATGACAGGGATATGAATTGTCAAACGGTGAATAGCCTTTCAAAGGGAGTTTTAATACTGAAATTGTAAGCCGTCCAATTGCCTTGGCTATGTTACACAATATTGGAGCGCAATTCTTTCTCAGTCTCTCCCTGTCGAATCCAGACAGAATAGCCTTATGATAATGTCGTCTAGGCTATAGGCTGCATCTTGTTGCTAAGGGGATTGACGCTGGCATGCCCGTGATTGGATGTCGGGGCTCGCCAGCCATGTGCGACCTGTGCTGTGTCTATTTGCATACAGCTGTACAGTACTTGCTGTGGACGTGAATGCGCCTCCTCTACAACAAAAGAAGAAGCAAACTTACAGCCACAGCCACGATCCATTCCTTCAATCTCTTTTTTACAGCCGCATACAATCAGATTAATGGGCCACGGTACGGGGAGGGGGTTATTCTAAAGCCGCAAATTGTGATCAATTAGGAGGAGGTGACAGCGATAACACGCAAGTTGCCTCGACCCCTGTTGAGGAATTCTTTCACCAGATTCCTTCAATATAAAGAAAACAAATAATGTGACAATGTCCCGAGGATCGTCTTTGTCTTAACTTATGTGTCTCAAGAAACAACAAACTCATTGGAGACCAACAGTTCACTAGTCCTTCATTCCTTACCATTTTCTAGACATTTCCCAAAAGCATTCCCTCGTCAGCCCACTTTTTCAAACTTGCCTCTTACTAACAAACTTGCCTGGGGTTACTGGTAGGCTGTATTTGGGTCCATTTTGCCTCTCATATTGATGTCTTTTTTATCATAGTGGAATGAGTGGGATTGCGGTTGGCAACTGGACATACAATACAAAACTTAAAACAAAAGGCCCAAAACTGTGAAATTGCACCCAGTTGTGTGAGTCAGGGTATAGGCTCTAAGTTGATCTAAGTTTCAAAGGTAGACCAAATTTAAACAATTTAAACAGGCCAAAGTTTCTGAGAGATCTTGTGGTCCCTCATGTGACACAGACTTGTAGTCTTCCATCTGAGGTGGACCTACATCACTACTGTATAATTATTGTTTTATTGCCTCCATTTCAAATCAGCAGATGGGGAGCGAGTACAGAGTAGAATGTCACAGAGTAGAATACGGATGGCAAAGGAACCACAGCCGGGAAATGGCAAAGTCTAGTGTAGTTCCATGACAACTTGACAGGATCAACACCTCAACACCAGTGATCTGCTGGTATGTCTCATAAATAATAGACAACACAGCCATATTCCATGAGCAAAAACGCCTGGGTCATAAAGAGGGTGATGTGCATACCCTGGCATGAGACAGTCTTATATATTGTGTACGTTACACAACTGTCAGGGTGTTAATTGTACATCACTTTTCTTTTTGAGTCTGTTTTAATCCCATGAAAGAGTGCACTGCTGAGTTTGTGCTATGGGCTACAGATTAACGGTCCGTGACTCATACCATATCATTTTTGTAAAGGTCAGCAAATTACTCCTTACTCATCACTTTCACACAAACATTTGTTAGAATTATGTACTGTGCCTTTAATCCGGGAGAATGCGGAAAAGCCACAGGGTAAGTTTAGTGATCCTGACAAATATCTGTACATTTTGTGTCAAGCAGTGCTATTCAAGTGGCAACAAATGGTCAATGGGATAACATGTCATAGGACATGGAGTATTGTGCTCTATAGAATCCAGAGATATGACCTCAGGCAACGGAGAGGGGAAGCTGCTAAAAGCCTGTACCATCCTGATCCACTGTCCTGATCCACTGCTGTGGAAACAGTCATCCCAAGACTGAGACAGGACCTCAAACCTGACAAGTGACCAATCTGATTTCTTTAAGAGTGGACCATGTAAGGCAATGGTCTTTTGGCATATTGATCATACAACAATTTGCCAGAGATATGCTTACAAACATGCACAAACATCTATTTTCAATTAATTAACATTATTCATACCCCTGGCAAATATTGATTAAATGTTGTTTTTTCTCTTGACCAATATGTTTGTTCGGACTGAAAATTACATTGCCACATGCCAAACGGTTGTAAGACAATGTAGGCCTAGTAGAAACATGGAATAAAAAAAAAAGAAGCGTTTTCATATTTTTTAAAAAAAAAATTATGAAAAAATTTGCATGTCCAAAATTATTCATACCCATTCATACCCATTATTCATCTTAAAATCAAGCCTCTCCATGTGTCCACAATGATTCTAGGCCGCACCTGTTCAGCAGCAATCTGGGTTTTGAGGCAGGAATGATTATTTGCTATCACTCTGGCCTTGTGCTCACTTTGAGTGATTGAGGTCTGGACTCTGGCTGGCCCACTCTAAAACCTTGATTTTGTTCTCTGTTAACCATTTCTTGCCTTGTTTGGCTGTATGTTTTGGATGATTGTGTGGTTTAATGGTCCAATGCCACCTCTTGGGGCTGGTCTCTCGGCAGACTACCTGATCTTTTCCTCCAAAAATCTTAATGTAGCCCCTTGTTTTAGTGTCATCATCTTTTAACAAGCATTGGTCATTTATAGTAAAATACCCAATAGATCGGAAAACAGCAACAAATGGAGGTTTCCTAAGCTCATTCTATAATCTCAACTGCCTGTCAATCTTTATATGAAAGTATTATCAAGTGCTGCCACGAATCACCTTAGCATAGTAGCATCACATACTGTAGATGTTTGTGTCATTCTGGTGCATCAGAGCTCCCAATGGCCCAAGCCCCCACACAGGAGGGAGATGAGGAATGCCGATGTCCTGGCAGAGCCCAGCTGAATTCAAATGAACTGTATGAGCTCAGCTGGGATGAGCTGCTTTTCTACAGGCTGTCATTAAGTCCCAAAGGCACGGCACATTGCTGGGTACCTGCTGCAGGGACCTGCCTCACAGTAGCCAATTGTATAGATGGGGAAGCACACAATGGCTCGGCACGGCTGGGGGCCCCTTCCTGCACCCACTGGATGAATGACCCTCAGGGGTAGTGTAGTGAGAAATTTTGGCCTTAAAGGTGTTTCCATTTAAGTACAGGCTATATTCAACCATTTACTCTTTTGGTATGGTCTGTGCAAAGCTGAAGAAAGAGACGCTGCTGTAAGCAGAAAGTGAAGGAGAGATTTATGTGTTAACAACTGTGGAATTCCATGTTCAAGGTGTTTGCGCAGCCATGCTGGGTGTGTGAGTGTGCAGTCCTGCTGTGTGTATGTGTCTTCATGGTGAGCGCATGGTTGCAGCCTTGCTGAAAGTGTGTGCGTATGCCATGATGTCTGGATGTATGTGCGTGTGTCAATGCTGTGTATGTGTGTACCATGGCTTAGGTGTGTGTGTGTCCTCGAAGGAGGCTGGGTAGGCCTCTTCTCGACGGCTGGCGCCCTAAGACCTTATTTACTGTCTTGGGGTCAATCTTGACTGAATTCCATGGCCCTTGGTCGTTATGGGATACAGCCTTATAGATATGGTTGACTCTTTGGTTAACTATGTCGTAAACAAGTTTGCGTACCATTAATGGAGATGTCATGTCTTGTCTGAACTGTCAGTGAAGTATAAAAAGTGTTTCCCTGTTTGTAACATCAGACTGCGTCTGTTAGCAACACGACGTAGGTCTCCGGATTCGTGAATAAAGCTCTCTGAGATTTCTGACTTGACTCCTGGCTGACTGAGACTTCATTTCTGAAACAATCCCTAGACAATTTTAAGTTCCTACAGTAGAGAAAGACCACAGGGGAACACTTTGAACTGACGATTCATGTCTTCAGAAAGCATTGTTGTGTGCAGTATAGCCTACATAACATGGAATGCAAAGGGTTAGTCACGTTTGTATGCCTCAAAGCAAGAATGTTAATCAGTTTTAGAAAGAACATGAGTTAGTTGCTTCATATCTAAACAGAGGCGGACAGAGTACACAGCTTCATTAGTTGAGTAAAAGTACAGATACCCTTTGCTAAATTTTACTCAAGTACAAGTAAAAGTACAACAGTCAGATGTCTACTTAAGTAAAAGTACTGAAGTACTTGTTTTTAAAAGTACTTGAGTATCAAGAGTACAAGAGTAGCCTACATTTTCTAAATATTGGTGCAAACTCAATCACCTTCAACTCAACACTTCAAAGACCAAGGAGATGGTGGTGGATTTCCGCAGGTCTAAGCCCGCTCTGCTACCAGTCTCCATTGATGGGGTCAATGTGGAGGTGGTAAGCACCTACAAGTATCTGGGTCTCCACCTGGACAATAAACTGGACTGGTCAGCCAACACTGATGCACTCTACAAGAAAGGACAGAGCAGGCTGTACTTCCTGAGGAGGCTGCGCTCCTTCAATGTGTGCAGCAAGCTCCTCAGGATGTTCTACCAGTCTGTTGTGGCCAGCGCCCTCTTCTATGCAGTGGTATGCTGGGGAGGAAGCACAAAGAAGAAGGATGCTGGGCGACTTGACAGGCTGGTAAGGAAAGCTGGCTCTGTAGTGGGAGCTGAACTGGAGTGCATCACTTCAATATCTGACAAAAGGACCCTAAACAAACTGATCAACATCTTGGACAATGAATGTCATCCACTCTACAGCACTATCAAAAAGCAAAAGAGCTTGATCAGCTGGAGACTTCGCTCACTGCCATGCACAACTGAAAGGCTGAGGAAGTAATTTGTTCCTAGGGCCATTAAACTGTTCAATGCCTCACTAAAGGGAAGAGGAGAGATAGACTTCTCTGCTTAGTCTGTCTGCCTCTCCACCCTCTCCATGTTTGAGTACTGACTGCCCACTACTGCTTTACTACTGTTTTACTACTGTTTTACTACTGTTTTACTAATGTACACAGCCTAATGTTTTTCACTACTGTTTTACTGCTACACTGTTTTTCATGCTATATTAGCACACATGATCAATGGCTGCGGTCAGGCTTCTGCTACAATACTGAATGAATGAATGGCTATAACCCTATTACCTCAACCTGTTCTTGCACTGAAATAGTTTTTTACACTACCTTGTCTACATTATACTTTACTCTCCTATTTGTCCATATTATTTATGCTGGTCTCTAGACCTTACTCTTGCACTGTTGCACTGTTGGACTAATGTTGGACTACTTTTTGCACCTTCACCATGACACTCACTCCCTTTAGCACATTACCAGTCCCGGCCCTGTCACTACAAGCGTCTTATGCTTGATCACCCTCAAGCACATTGGACTTTCTTAACTTAATTTATATATTTAGTTTTGTTAGTTTTCTTATCTTTCTTATCTTGTACTGTCTTTATTGTACAGTGGAGTTTAGTTATGTTTATACTTATACTTATGTTTACCATTTCTGCTGTAAGTGCATGTTGTGTGTGATGTCTGTATGCTACTGAGACCCTTGAATTTCCCCATGGGGATCAATAAAGTATCTATCTATCTATCTATCTATCTATCTACCTATCTATCTATTGCATTACTACTGCCACAGTGCTTACATTTATGTACAGAAACGTCCTACATGGAGTTATGAAAAATGTTAATACTTTGGAGAATGTAAAATGAATTGGAAGTAAAATCAAGTCATTTTCATCTTTTTACCATGTTGCCAGGGATGGGCAGTATTTCTAATACATGTATTTAAAATACGTATTTCAAATACAAAATACTATTTTGTAATTTAAACACTTGAAGCGAAAACTATCATTAACTTGTTCAGAAAATTTAAATAGTCTGGCGAGGTGGGGCCACAGGTTGGCACATTCCCGAGATGGACCTGCTGCGTCTTCATCCATTGTTTCGTCCATGGTTTCATCTTTTATCTAAATCTGACCATGGAGTTGACTTTGGCGGAAAGCTGAAGGTGATTGCTGATAGGCTGTCCCAATCAGTGGCGCCTGCACAATCCAATCACGTTTGAGAAGGAAGCAACAAATTGAGGGTTTCCGAGATTTTTCTTTTTTTTTAGAAGTAGTAACGGGTACTCACGGTTATGGATAGAAATGTAGTGGAGTAAAGAGTACAATATTTGCCTCTCAAATGTACTTGAGTAAAGTCATGACTGCTCCCCAAAAATGATACTCGAGTAAAGTACAGATCCCTCAAAATTGTACTCATGTAAATGTTCTCCGTTACTGTCCGGCTCTGTATCTAAACAGCCTTTTGGCCAACAAAGTTATTTACGATTATAGAGACAACCAGCCGCGTATGGTAGGTGAGATATATTTGACCACATCTATGTTACAGCAAGGAAGGGTGGATTATTAATTAAAGCGACCAGAACCTGAGGAACCAAAGAAGTGTCTATTTTACTGAATGCTGGCAAGAATCAAACACTTGTTTGACCAACTACTCCGAGAGGAATAGAAACTACCTCACACTGTGGAATGAAGTATGTTTGGGAATGGATATTCATCAAGATTTTGGAATCTGAATCTTAATATTTACTTAATATTACGTTTTTTTGGGGGAGCCGTATAGCAGCGGCAGCTGGCATCCCATGCCACAATTAGGGCCACAGGGACCCGGTCTGAGGTCATTTCCCCAATCCACTCCCCATCTCTCTCCCTCATGCATTTCTTGTCATCTACACTGTCCTGTCAAATATAGGCTAAAAAGTGCAAATCATGTTTTTGAATAGAAATGTTGCTATATTCCCCAGGGTAAATTAAGCCCATGGCAGCTAAGCACCCATGGAGTGGCTCTATTCACCAGTTCTGCTGTAAGGATGACCAGAGATATGCAAGTCCTTGAATGAATGAATGAATGAATGAATACGCCTGCTGTAGCTCCATACCAGTGACACAACACAGACAGTGGATACCAGCTGGTGGAGACAAAGGCTGTTTGGTGCTTCATAGGACATAATAGGGTTTCGCAGAATAAGAAGACGAAGGGGGATGATTCAAGTAGCACAGCAGAATAGCCCCGCTAATAGGCCAGTGACACAAGAGTACACAAGATTAGTCAACTAGCAGCTGCAGCCTAATGGAGATAACTGTCATCCCGCTTTGTAAGACCTATAGAAATACAAGTTTTGTACATATTTAGATGGTGTGGTATAGTATTAAAAGTTGCTTAAAAGAAACAGAAAGGCACTTGTAGGTCTTGCACAGCCACCGCCATCTGCTATCTGTAAGGAAAATAAGAATAAACTGCAGCTTGTATTTCAATGTAAAAAGTGTTTATAAAACTGCTTACCAGAGTCAAAACAATGAAACATGCTCCAAGTTTAATTTGTCAAGATAACTTTGAAGAAGTGTCACAGACAGATGGCTCATTAAATCATCATGTTTAAAATATTTCTTTATGCCTGAGAGAAATCATAATGAAAATAACAAGTGTGATTGTGTTTAAATGTGTTTGAATCCACATATACAAGCTAATGTTCTTATGTGTTCATCAAAAAGGGTTTCTGTTCTTCTTTATTTAGAGGTATTTATTTTTTTCTAAGTAAGTTAGAATATTCACCCTCATTTCTATCACCCCTTAATATAGTTAATATCCTGTTAATTCCTTTAGTTTACATCAAATTATTTGACATAAGCTATCTAATGTTTCCAATATGTGCAATTACTCCTTCTATTCCAACATTCCATGCCAAATGACATTAAAAAATAAATCCTACTTGAATCCCTCTGTTCTCCATTTGTTTAAATCAAAGGCCAAATATCACAGCCCACCAAAACTTAAGAAATAAATGGCACTTTAAATTAAGATACCCTCTAAAAATTTCCTGTTTCACTGTTCAAAGTGTGCTGGAGCTTTTTCAGACACCATTCAAAACCATTGAGGATCTCAGCATGAAACCTTCCTCTGTGACATTCACCCTCACACAAGATTTGGGACATGTTTCTTGTTCCATTTTAGAACTTCACCTTAGCTCCAAATTCCAATATATTTGTCCTTTTGCTATTTGACATGTACCTTATACATGATTAATGTACAATACAATACACCAATATTTTTAGATGAAGAAATGACCACTCTCAGATTATACAAATGGAAGTTATAGTTACCTGAAAAATACATGATATTGTTATCCAGACGGGATATGTCCTGGATTGATTATGTCATCTGGATATTCTTAGCAGTGTTGAAGATGGCATTATCAGAAAATGCCACATTACACCACAGACAGTGACAAAACATGTGATCTTTATTCAAATTGTGATCATGTTATTATATTTTGGGTTGGGCTCTGAAACTTCCTCTGCACATTCCTGGACTTAAGTGTTTGGAGAAACCTGAGGGAGTCTTGTGGAGACCTCTGGGTGATTTTGCTTGGATTTACAGGCCATTAGCAGATGTTTGTTTGTTGTTTCTCTTTTGCCCTGTCCTCTATTGCCCTGTGTTTGTTGCCCCCTTCTGGTGTTCTCCTGTGCCTACTGCTGTCTTGTTCATGGTTGTGAGTGTGTGCATTTATGAGTGTGTGTGTATGCATGAATGAATTTCACCTTTCTTTTAAGTACAGACCATGAATGGGTTTCATGTCTTCTAAAGGCTTAGGTGTATTTCAAAACGTGTGTCCTTACTTTTTTAGAGTTTAAGCTCAATCACTGCATTTAACAATATCTGCATAATGTGAATATACAATATATAGCCTATGCATAGACTGTTGGGGCCTTACCTTTCCCATGGTCATTCACTACTGTCTCAAACTCTCAAAAAGTTCAAACCAAGCATAATATTTTTAAAATTAAAAATCATTTTTTTATTTTGGATCAAACAATTATTATCTGTATTGAATTTGTTTGTTATTTTCAATGTTATTGTTGAATAGGGTACTATGTGAGAAACCAACTGAAATAATCCAACTGGGATCATGAAGATTAATGTGATATGTTATGAAACTTCTTTGTACTTTCTATATATGGTATCTTTTTGCCACATGGGGTTTTTTCCAGAGTAGTAAACCTTTCTTCCCAAAGTGTAATGTACATTTTGCATTAGAGAGTTGTGATTCTCTTTTCAGCCCCTTGCTTATAAATATATTATGTTGTGGATGAATCAAGGCATGGATGACATTCTGTCAAACAGTCTACTTTCAGTGCATCGTGATATCACCATTGGTTGGCGCTGTTTCTGCTTTTGCCATATGCACTTCTTGTTGTAGGCAATAGATGTCGCTATACTACTTTTTATTCATTCTTTCACCACACATGTCAGCATTGCAACATACTGTAGTCATTGAAGCCGTGAAACCAGAGGCTATATCAAACTTTTATCATATTATTCCTACTCAATGTTAATTTTGGATATTAATTAATGTCATCCCCTTGGTTGTTTGTTCTGTTTCTTGTGTGTGTATGTGTATTTGTGTGTTTCACTGAAAAAGAGCACAGCTTTTACTAAACCAGTGAATGTCCATTGGTTGGCACTTGTAAATTTAGTTGCCTCTTGTAAAACGGTTTCTAAAGAAACAATGAGGACACAGGAGATATACCCATGTTCAGGGTATATCTCCAGGGATTTTTAGTTGTGTGTCCTATAGCTGACAGACCTTACACCAATCACAGTACAGAAACATACATTTGGCTGCCCTCACAATAGTTGACTGTGTACCCACCCCCACCCCATTCTACTTTTTTGAGTGTGAAAAACTTGATTGATTCATTGATCTAACTGAAGCCATATGGCTGTGATTTGTTTCAGTTAGTACCGAACACTTCAGTCTCAGTGGCCCATAAGCTAAGGGCGGTTTTCAAAAGTGGACCACAAAATAGCCCAAAACATAGCCTGCTTATCAGGGCAGGGACAGGACAGGACAGGGCTGTGGGGAAGACTCAACCAATACTATGACCCAGTTCTTTTTTATTTGTGAAGAAGTGATCCATGACAGATACACTATGCCACTTCACACTATAATCCTTCATATGAAATTACCTGAACTGTCCAGTTTCTAATTACCTAATTTGCTGCATAACCAACAAATCACACTATACATGTAGGCTCTTTTGTTCAAGGCAGGCTGCAAGATTATAATGCCTCAGCGTTTTTGTGTATGTGTGTATGTGTGTGTGTGTGTGTGTGTGTGTGTGTGAATTTAATACCATATTGCCAGTCCTTCTGAGCCCCCTGATGGGAAAATCCATCTGAAAAAAAGGAGACGAGAATATTGCAGAGCCAGAGCAGAGCAGAGCAGCGGAGACAAATTGAAAACAGTCTAATCCGCCGTGCTAATGCTTTAATTTGCCATAGTCACAGGCTCACAAAAGCCCTGGTATAATTCTGCACTCATAAACATTTCCCTTCGTCGGTCATGCCACTTGAGTGACACCACTGGTCTGGCACGACGACACAATCAGATCGAGGAGGGTCTAGGTGAGACGAGGGCGAGCGCTGAGGATGCCACACGCGGCAGTTGGAGCGGGAGCGTGGTGGTGGTGGTGGCGGTGGGGTAGCTCTGGATGGGGGCATTATCCAGCACCGGTGGGGCGTTCGCTGGCCACTGGAAGGGGGTTGGGAACCGGCCCCGAAGGGGAGCTTCCAGCCTGGTGCACAAGCTTACCCTCATTACCATCACACATTTGTTGTGTGTTGTGAGTCCTGGCTGAGCGGAGAGAGCAGCGACAGCGCTGTTTAGGGGTCGGGGGTGAAGAGCCATTGAGTCCACACCTCTGTCCAGTCCTGTCCCGCCCAGCCCTCTTCTCAACCAAACCCTCAAGCATGTAGAATGCTTAGAGTGGCACATACCAGCTGACAGGCAATGTGCACTTAGTCATTGGTAGCTTAATCTGGTCTCCCTAATCATCCAACCATTAGTCTAGAAAATGGATTAGCTTCAGAGAGAGAGACAGAGAAAGAGAGAGAGAGAGAGTATATCCTTCCTACTGCTGTGTGTGGCTTCTGCTTTTTCTGACAGAGGGTAAGAGAGAGAAGGGGGAGGAGAGAGAGAGAGAGAGAGCAGTGCTGAGCTCAGGGAGGAGGGGGTTGGCTTTAGTGTGATGTGAATGGAGCAGAGACAGTGTGCGCGAGAGCAAGTGAGCGAGAGTGTGGCAGAGGGAGAGAGAGAGAGACAGACACAGAGAGAGAGAGAGAAGGAAGGAGAGAACGAATCAACCTGCCTCTTTTCACACAACAACGGGATGGGGAGAGCCTGCTCCTAAGCCCGGCTGACCACAGAGGATTTTTTTTTATTTCCGCGCGTTTTACTGCGGGGAAGGGAGCGAAGGAGAGAGAGAGAGAGAGAGAGAGAGAGAGAGAGAGACGCTGCCGGCAGGAACCCGAAGCGTGGAGGGGAAACAAAAGCAGCCTCTGACCGCGGAGTGTGCAAGAGGGTGAGAGAGAGAGAGAGAGAGAAGGGGGGAGATAGATAAGCGGAGAAATGCTGTCAAGGGGAGAAGGGGGGAGGGAGCGACCAAGAGGAACGGGATGAAAGAAGGCTGGGTTGAGCTGGAGATGAGATGAGATGTGGAGGTAAGTACCCACCTCACCTCCCTACCCCCCACCCACCCGTCGTTCTTTCTTCCCTCTCAGATTCCTCCGGATGGCCTCGTGCCTAGCAACGGAGATGATGCTGAGCTGCAGCTAGTGCCCGTGCTCGGAACCAGATCACCCCGGCATCTCTCGCAATGAATGTGTGTGTGTCTGTGTGTGTGTGTGTGTGTTGGCTATTTTTTGATCTGCCTTGATTCTGCGAGCCGTAGAGAACACCAGAGAGGCCAGGCAAGCAGGATGAGAGAGGACGTGTCAACACAATAAGGGAAGCGCTTTTGTGCACAAGAGGAAATTATGTGTCTGTGTGTGTGTGATGTGTCTGTATGTGTGTGTGTGTGTGCGCGTGAGGTAGGCTAGGGTAGCGCGGCCATGCAACCTCAGCGCTGTGCTGTTGTCTCTTACATTTTGTGTGTGTGTGTGTCGCTTCCTTGCTAAGCGCTGTTATGACATTGACGTGCGGCCACTGCAGACCTTGCTGTAGGGGCTCCTTCGAGCCGCAGGACTCAGAGATGTGGGCCAGGTGGTGGATGGGAGAGAGGGAGGGAGGGAGGGGAAGAGGGGGAGAGAGAGAGAGAGAGAGAGAGAGACAGAGAGCATAGCTAGGAGATGGAGGAGGAAGTAGAGACGGAAAAAGGCAGACACAAAAAAGGTATGAGGAGTGGGAAATGCCCCCCCCATCAATGCCCCCCCCCATTCCTTTTTTTGTCCTTCTTCACCAGTGTATTGTTGTGATTTGAGATGGAGAAAAAACTGCAGCAGTTGTCTGTGTGTGTGTGTGTGTGTGTGTGTGTGTGTGTGTGTGTGTGTGTGTTATTGTGTTGTTTAGGGATTTATGTGGATGAGGAGGGATTGTCAGGGCAGTGCATGTAATATGCAAAGACAATAATGGAATAGGGTACTGCTCTGGTTGCTGCTGCTGCTGTTGCTGTCGCTACTGCCAATGTGATGTTATTTTCAAGGTGGCAGCTACTCCCCCCCCCCCCCCCCAGCTCTCTGTTAGTTTGGGGGGGGGGGACCAGTGCTTTGGGATATGTGATCATCAGAGAGAGAAAGAGAGGGGGATGTGTGTGAGATGAGAGAGCAGGGGAGCTGTGCAGAGGAGAATGAGAGCAAAGACAGAGCGAGGCTTCTTATATAAGACCGTGGACCTCAGGACACTGAGCCTCTCGTTGCATTCTGTTGCCACACGGACCGGCATCCTCTCTCGGTGTCCATTGTGTGTGCCAGAGCAGCAGCAGCAGCATAGCATCTCATAGCATCTCAGATAGTGATGGATGCTTAGAGATCAGATAGTGTTGGAGCAGACGTCAGCCTTGAACTGTTTCTCTATTGTATCGTCGCTCTGCTTTCTCAGTCACCAGCCCTAAGCCGAGTAGCATACCCCCCCCCAAAAAAAATGCAAATCCACATTTCATAGCGCGGCCTGGTGTGTCTATGGTGCCGTGTGTCATCCACCCCCCACCCCCCTCGACTCCCCACCCCCTACTCCCGAGATCGTCCGAGGGTGTGACGTTATTCATCTGGCTCTGTGACTCTGGATTTGGAACAGATGTGGCCACAGATAGGACGTGGGCCAGTGTGTGTGTGTGTGTGTGAGACACTCGTTTATCTCCTGGTAATAGACTCCCAGCGTGCACTGGTCAGCATCTAAAGCGCGCAGTGAGTGGGCTCGGCTGGTGGTCGTACAGAAGCCGTCAGTATTTATCTCAAATGCAGGACATATGTCAGTCCGTGTGGCATAAGCCAGCAGCCCAGCTTGCTGGGAACGGGGAAAAATACATACTGTATGGGGATGTGTGCTGTGGTGTGCTCATTGACTGAGCAGTTAATGTGTGCTTTGTGTGACAAAGGCATTGGATTGATTGGTTGGAGAGGTAAAGTGATGTATACACACACATCGAGAGTCACACACACACACACACACACACACACACACACACACACACACACACACACACACACACACACACACAAACGTATACAAAACACACACGCCGTGGGCCTTGCACTCAGAATGTGCTGGTGTCAGAGAGCTTTGTTGTCATTGTGCCATTATGCCTTTCTAGTGCTTGAATGTCCCATTACAAATGTGAATGAGGCTGCCTTTGATATCTCCCATCGTTCCTTAACATGTTCATTTACATACATTACACAGGAAAATTGCTTCTAACCTACCGTTAAAGTTACTGAGCCGAATGAGAGTGAGAAAACACTAACAATCAGGGGTCTGTTTTGAGCAGATGGTCCATAACAATTCAGTAGATTCAGTAAATACTGCATAGTCCAAAGTCTATAAAACCCTGCTAATACATTGAGTGGACCCCGAATGAAATGTGCATTTCTGTACTTCCTGGATCATTTTATGTAAGACAATAACATTTCACGTATTTTTAAATATTTTATATGATCATAATGTTGCACACAGTTCAGTATAATACTGTAGGCTACAGATGTTTGTTGATTTTTGGCATCAACACCATAGATGGTGTTAAATGTATAAATTACAGAGATTGTATTGAGATGATATTATCATCCATTTAATAGACAGTGCCTATATCCTCCATGTGTAAAAGGGACTTAATACTGTTTCCAGCTATTTACTGAGCTGCTCCCCTTTGAAGTGAGCAGTTGGTTGTGAGGGTATTTGATGAGTCCTGGTGAAGTCGACGTGAGTGGCGTTAAAATGCTTTCTGTGGGTACTGTGGCTGTTCTCATTAGAGTCGTGGTGCTCTGCTCTTGAAAACGCCGGCGCTATACTTAGAATGTTCTAAAACGGTGGCCTTAAATATTGGATCATTTGACCCAAATGAAGAAAACTAGCTCCAGTGCGGACACATAAACATGTCTGTGTGTGCACATATAGCACTGCCATTGTCATAAAGCTGTCTTCAGGTGTAGCACCCTATATAAGGGGGGAAAGCAGCCATTGTTGTCAGGACAAAGCCTATCAGGGAATATGGTTGTGTGTTGTGCATATATGTCTGTGTGTGTGTGTGTGTGTGTGTGTGTGTGTGTGTGTGTGTGTGTGTGTGTGTGTGTGTGTGTGTGTGTGTGTGTGTGTGTGTGTATGTGTGTGTGTGCGCGCGCAAGTTGACAGGGGGATGTGTAGCATGCTGTTTTAAGCTGGAGTGGGAGGTATTGTGGAGACGCTCATAGCCGTAATCAATTAGAGAACTCCAACTCCCTGAGGATGATAAAGCATGGGAGACCCACCCCCACTGTAAGCACACATCAGAGACTCACTAACACACACACACAGGAACATTGTTCACATAGACTCTCTCTCTCACACACACACACATACACACACACACATTCACAATGACGCCACGGCTTTCTCTTGGCTAGTAAAAAACCCACAGGCTCTACGAGGAAGTGATTGCGTGTGTTAAACACTTCCTGAATGTTGTATCATGTACTACTGTATCTGTTTGTAATTCACAGACAGACATTTATTTAGTCAAATGTTGCCCATGCTGATGGTAGTGGTAGTGATAACTTTGAAAGAGAGAATCTTTTTTTCTCTTAACCATGGCTGGTGCCCAGGAGCTAGTCACCAGAGCCAAGGCTCAAAAGGCACTAAATCAAATTTGAGCTCCACCTCTCGGCTTGCTGTGGCCATGCCACTGCCATTTTGCCTACCAAATTACATCTCCCGTTCAAAAACCCAGCAGACGACCTTGGAAAATACTGTTTATCTCATTTCCATATGATAGTACGGGAAAGATAACTGCCTTCTAGAGAACTCAGGCATAGAAAAGGGTGTGGATATTTGTTGGTGTATCACATATTTCTGTTGTATTTGCTATTTTATAATATAACCTCTCAAATGCAGTCAGTGTGGAACCAAATGGTATAAGTGAAAGATGAGAGATAGCAATACTATGCAGAACAAACTATAGTGAATTTATTCTATTGATGTCTGTAGGGGAAATAATCAATAGAACAAATCGATGGCGTTTCATCACTGGGTTATCTTTCACACTTACATCTAAACACTAAACCTGTCCATCCTAAAAAGCGAAAAAAGGACAACATCAAATGAATCAATATTAGTCTTTCACCCATGGTGGCCATTTTGTAGATGGTGCTCTGCATGCTGACTGAAACTCCCTCTCCCTGAATGATGATTAACAGGGAGAAAGAGAGGAGAGGCGAGCTTGAAGAAACAGTACACACATAGACACACTCTCTCTCTCTCTTACACACACACACACACACACACACACACACACTCCTGGACGTGCAAGCAGAGATAGCATGGTGTTGGCAGTGTAAGCCACAGTGCCAAGCCTCTAATCAGCTTGCAGCACAAATGCCCAGGCTCCTTCTTGTCACCTGTCCTCTCTGCCACTCTGTTGATGGGAGCTCAGCCCTCTCCCTCCCTCACTTTCTCATTCACTCCTTCATTCTCTCTCTCATTCTCTCCCTCCCTCACTTTCTCATTCACTCCTTCATTCTCTCTCTCATTCTTTCCCTCCCTCACTTTCTCATTCACTCCTTCGTTCTCTCTCTCATTCTCACCCTCTCTCATTCTTTCCCTCCCTCACTTTCTCCTTCACTCCTTCTCTCTCTCCCTCACTCACTCAATCTCCCTCTCTTTCTTCCTCTCTCTCTCTCTCATTGAAGTCACCCTTAGATTTATGTCCCTTTGCTTTCTCCTGCCATGCCCAACCCAGCCCAGCCCAGACACTGACTGCGCAAAGAGAGGGGGAGAGAGTCGAGTAGCGGAGTAAGTGAGTGTTATAGATGACATGGTGTCATGGACATGACATTTTTGGTGGTGATGGTGTGGCGATAGAGGCCCAGCACTACCGTGCATTGCGTCATTATTCATCTCTTGACCCGAGAGAAACTCCACATCTTTCGTCTGACTTTTTGAGGTACTTTCCTTTAAACGTCAGCGCTTGCACAAAGCAGAAGTTGTCAGTGTAACATTTACTCCTGAGTGACGCCCTCGTTTACATGCCGAGAGAGTTTTTAGGTCCCTGTGGTTCCTGATTAACTTCCACATTGATATGGTGTGTTCTGAGATGAGAGCATAACAGACTGCTATCCCAGCATATAATCCCCCGATGAGAAGACCTCTCACAAAAAAGCACAGCACTTCTAAAGACCGCGCGCTCTCATACTGGATCTCCACGGCTTATCCAAATGACACAAAAGCTACACAGAATATCAACTAAGGAGAGAGTGTCACTTAAGCTGCACTGCTGTCACACTAGTTACAGACACATTTGGCTGTCTGTCCAGTTTGTGTCCAGCTTGTCCAACATACAGTGCAGAAAAGAGAATACAGTATGTGTAAAAACATCCTGTTTGAATCTAGTAAAAGCGCTGGCTATGGCGGATGGATTTGATGGGTGTTGGATTGGAGGACTGGGTGGGGTGGGGATGACTGGGTGTGGTGGTGGTGGTGGGGGGGGGTTCATCCATGACGAACAGAACGCTGCCAGACTGACAGATCTGTTTCACGCTTGTCCTGCTGCGGCCAGGACATCCGCCCATGCGCTCCGTGTCACTCAGCCGCCCGTGACACGTGGCAGGCAGCGTGGACGTGCGCAACCTCGGCGACCCGGAGGGCATCGTGGGCCAGTCAGCCGACGCTTGGCCTGTGCCTGCCTGTTGGTGGCAGTGCCAGCATCGTGTGTGTGTGTGTGTGTGTGCGTGTACGCTACGCTGCTGAATCGAACGCTCCTCTCTCTTAAGCTCCTGCTTTTAATCTCCCGTCAGGCCCTACCTTCCCTATCCATCAGAAGCACTAATACCCGACGCAGTGGCGCAGATCCACCCCGGCTCCTTTGGCACTGATGTGGGCTCCACATTCAGCTGCGGTGGCAGGAGAGAGCTGCATGCCTGCTGTCACGGGCGTGAGTGCTTGTCTCCTGAAGCCTCGCTCAAAGTAAGAGGAGCAACGTGATGCTGGTGGCAAGGCAGCACTGCTATTATGACAGCTGTATTTTTAAAAAACGTTTCTCTTGTGGTGGAAAAGACAAATTAAGTCTATGGTTAAATCTAATTAAGCCACGGGCTCTGAGGAAATCTAACTTGCTTTTTAGAGATATCTTGAGAGTAGGAGAGTTAGCCATTTGCTAATAATCTTGATGCTCACTAGCTGCAGTTATTGCTAACTAATAAAAGCTCAGTGGTAGCCTTATGCCGTTGCTGTGGTTACTGGAGGACCATCCAATTACCCAAATAGCCAGTGAAGTAACCTCCTGACAAGACTCACTAATCTGTTATTTTTCACACATGCACATTAGATAGATTAGCAGTTAAACATCTGCTGGAATGAAAGAAATGTGAGGTATGCTGACTTCCATGTCCTCACTGCCATCCTCCAAAACATTCCTGGGCTTGTTGCTAAGACTGTCAGTGAGGTGTATTTAGAGACATTCAAGGATCACAAACATGTGGGGCTAGAAGCTGCCTTTTCTGGAACACACCCAAAATCGTGATTGTTTCAGCACTAGCTCATAGTTTTACATATTATCAGGCACCTTGGGAGATGAATTAAGAAGAGTGCCAGCACAGATTCAGCCAAAGCAGTATCAGTGACTGTAGTCTATGCTACATTGCCATACCACTTAACATCGATCTGCATGCTATCAAAGTAGTCAGGTTACAGTCTGGCCCAGGGGGTAGTTTGGGTGTCTATGTCCTTAATGGTAGGGGGCAGAGCCCTGGAAATTAAATGGTCATCTTCTAAGGTCCTGCGCCCACAGATCGACACACTGAATGATATGAAGGATGTGTCCTAGGTGTATAGTAGGCTAACATCTACGAACAACGATTCAGTTGAAGGGGAAGTCTGAGCAGAGGAGAGAGGTGATATTGTATATGTTGTGGGTAGATTTTCCAGAGCCTAAAGGCCTACACACAAGGGCGGTGACGCGATGGTGACTTATGGCAGGCGACCAGCAAAACTGAGTAGAATCTATTGAAGTGAATGGGGCACACGGCAAGTGGAACGACGGGGAGACTGTCGCCGTCGCATCGCTCTAATCGCCCCCTTTCTATTTTTCAAGGCGATTTTGATACGTTATAATAGAAAACAGATGTCTGGTCAGTGTATCGCCACTGAATCGATAGATGATCGCGTCGCCAGTAGTGTGTGTATTAAAGCAACTAACAGAGTCGTTTTCGCATTCGACTGTCGCATCACCGGCTGTGTGTGAAGGTCTTAAAAGGGCATTTTTTTGTAGCCTATGGCAACAGACAGGTAAAAGGATGTATTCATATCATCATTCATATACACATCTAGATTCACACCGAATTATGATTATGCATACACACATCCAGATTCACACCAAATTATGAGGCGAGTCGAAACATTTGCTTCAATGTACTGGCATTTTTTCAGGGGCATCTCTCACATAATTTCCACTCAAAATGTCCTTCATCACACATCCTGTGTGTGTGTGTGTGTGTGTGTGTACTGTATGTGTGTGTGAGAAACTCTAAACGGGGCCAGATTTCTGGAAGGACTTTTGTTTACTACAGTGTACAGCTCAAGGATTCCAGTCTTAAAAAAACCCACCCTTAGCGCACCTAATTTTACACTGTTGGTCATGGTCATGTGTTGTTTGAGAAAAAATTTGGCCATGCTGTTCCAGCTGCCCTCTTGAATAGCATCCACGATTTCCAACTCCGTGTTTTTCCTGTGAGACGGGGAACAGTTTCCCCTTCTGTCTCACTCGATTACCACCGTACTGCTCCTCCAACCTTCCAACCAGCCGATGCCATCTGATCTGCCAAGCTAGCTGTCAACAGCCAAATCAATCAATCAATCAATCAATCAATACCTGTTTTTTTATGACGAGCCAGGTTCCCTATTGTGGAATGGATCACTTTTGCGTACATTATTTATTCAACATTCCCCTCCACATTGGATCAATGCTGAGAGGGGCACAGAGTGATGAAAATCCGCAGGAATGACACATCCGTTTCTGAAAAAGGCACCGCTACGGCGTTGAATGAGCCCAAGAAAAGCATGCCATGAGAATGCATTGTTCATCAGAATATGGTAATGAGTTCAAATCTTAGAATTATGGCTCCCATTAGGCAAACAAAGGCCTCAGCACGTCATCAAGTTTCTCATTAAACGGCACATTCTATATTTAAACCGGTACATCTGCGTGTTCCAGTAATGGGAGTAAGAAGCAGAAGAATTAAGGAATAGAAACATTTCAGAAGGGGGGGGGGGGTTGTGCCTCATCACTGTACACTAATGAACTGAACAGGATGACTTTGTGACGGTGGCAAAGGTGTCTGATCAGTACCGCAACCCCACACCACACTAGCATGAGGTAATAGAAAACAACCTGTAAAAAGTGACGTATATATACATCCCACAGAGCGCCACAGTCTCCCAGGTCATGTCCTGGCGCGCACGTTTGTGTGTGTGTGTGTGTGTGTGTGTGTGTGTGTGTGTGTGTGTGTGTGTGTGTGTGTGTGTGTGAGGGTGGCGTTCGGTTGGAGGGCACTAGGCGGTGTTCTGCAGCACAATGGCGGAGGACAGTGTGAGGAAACGAGTGAGGTCGGTGTCTCTTCCTCTCCGAGCGGATGGAAAGCAGGAAAGTGAAAAGTGTGTGTGTGTGGGAGAGAGAGAGGGAAAGAGGGAATGAGAGTGTATGTGTGTGTGTGTGTAGGTGTAGGAGGAAGAGAGGAAAAGAGAGAGAGTGTGTGTATGGGTGTGGGAGAGAGAGAGAAAGAGGGAATGAGAGAGTGGGAGAGACAGATAGATGAATTGTTAAATAGATATAAAGAGAGAGAGGGAGAGAGGGAGAGAGAGAGTGTGTGTGTGTCTGTGTGAGAAAGAGAGAGTGAGTAGGAGATAAAGTGTGTGTGTGAGTGAGTGGGGGGGGGGGGGCTGTGTAAGGTTTTTTGGTGGGCAGTGCGTGTCCCCCCGGTCAGGGCCAGCTGCAGAGGCGGAGGAGGCGAGGCACAACAGAGCGCAGTTCAGGCCAGCATAATGGAGCCAGTGATGGAGTGAAGGGCAGGCGCTCTCTATAGCGGAGGGACAGCTGTTCTTCCTGCCACTGTGGGCAACGGGCCACATGTCTGCAGGCCTTTCTGTCTTTCTCCCTTCCTTTCTATCCTCTCTCTCTCTCTCTCTCTTTCTCTCTCTCTTTTCCTTTCTCTCAAATACAGGGAGCATAGATACACTGAGGCTCACTGGCACGCACATGTATGCACAAAAGAAGCTCAAGACACACACACACACACACGCTCACATACACACTTACATGCACACACACACACACACACACACACACACACACTCATTGACACACTCACTCAGATACACACACTCACTCACTCACACAAACACACATATTCACACACTCACATACACACTCACATGCACCCACACTACACCACAGATACGTACTCATACTGGGTTGTATAATCCATACGGGGCTTCAAAAGGACAAGTAGGCTTGAATAACTGGTCAGCAAGGAGCAGGGAAATATACCCACGAACAAAGGCAGAAGATGAAATGATTCTGTCTATCACTCACGCACATAGATACATGCAAACACACATCAAACATAGACACATAGATCTTGAGGTTTTGTTTTTATGTAAAAACATTTTTGGCCAATTATCCAGTGATGTGCGATACTGTTCAAAATGACATCGGTTTCATTTCAGTCATAAGAAGCAGAGACGTGAACACATACCGCTTTGCTGCTGATATTTGACCGAAAGAGGAAATGGAGGTTTTGCGCTCAGATCGCAGACAATGCTGTAGAGAGAGCCCTTCTCAAAGCCTACTTCCTCTTTCTGACCTGGCTGCATCCACCAAATCGCTTGTACCACCAGATTTCAGTTCTACTGCAGACAGTCAAACAGAAAGAGGTGCACACTCAAAACCTGGTCAATCCACAGAGTTTCAATAGTACTAATGGATGGTCTATATGAGTGCCTCATGATTTGAAAGCATAGATAGGGTGGTGATTGACTGATGATTGATTGCTATTTGCGTACACAGGCGTATAAATAGACAGACCTTAGGTACACAGACACAAACACACTCTTGTCTTTTTTTAAACTTGCCGTGACTTGTGTACTTGATCTGTGAGGGGTTTGCTTGCAGTGTCTTCAGGCTGTAATAGTTTTCAGTTTTCACCTCCTACATCTTTGACATCCTCAGGAAAGTACTCAGAAGAACAAGGCGGTGAGAACTTGTCGTCACAGACCTAATGTCACGCTCTGCCCTCACCTCAACCTAAAACATGCGAGGGGAATTTTGTCAAGCATTCGTTTCAATGCGGCCACAGTGGTCTTGCAGACAGCATTGCAACACCAGCCAATAGCACACCAATATACTGGGTGGGGTGGAGTTGTGTTTTTTGTTTTTGAGCAGAGGCGTGTGTGTTTGTCTGGAGGTGGGGGGGGGGGGGGCTTGGGTTGTTGTAGGGGTGGACAGGTTGACAGATTTTCAGATGACCAATTGATGTGTTTCATTTGGGAGACAGAGCAGGACAGGCCACTACCTGAATAATTAACCAGTGTCTACGCAGTGTCCCACCGGCCTCATTAATGATTAAAACCCAACAGATGTATGTCCAATTTTTGAAGGACAGGTTTAGTCACACCCCATGACAAAAATTTGTGTTTGTGTGTGTGTGTCAGTGGGGATGTGGGATCTCATTTTAGATGCCATCAGCAGATACTATATTTGTTTGTCCCTGTGGTGAGTTTGACCTATTCAGAGTGGTCCTTGGAGTAGCCAGCCCTATAAGCGGAATATGCAGCATGCAAAAAAGGACCACATCGCTGCAGTAATTCTAACTGTGACGCAACACCCTGACCAAACACCCACGCCCCCCCCCCCCTCCCCACACACACACACACACACACACACACACCCACACACACTCACAGACTCTAGTACTGATGGTGCAGCAATGCATCCTGGGTAGGAGGCTGAGGGCAGGCAGGTTAACACTGACAACACGCAGCCTTTGGTTAACTTGCTCAGTGACAGGTGTACGCCTCCATGAAAAGAGCATTTCCAAGGTTAGGGCCGTGGGCTGGCGGCTGTGCGGAGCAGATTGGGGACTCAGATAAGGGAGCCTCCGTGTCTGGTAATGGCTCGGGCTCGTGTGCGTGCACAAAGAGGAGAGCGCGGCGGTGCACTCTGCCATGATGACTCACCCTGGCGCCGGGCCAGCCGGTGAAAAGAAAACAAATTGTTGTCCTTATTACCATCGTGCTATCTAATGTCAATTACTATCCCCTGCGCGACCCAGCCACTGGAGGTGTTAAGGCTCTGATTACGGTGCCGCATTGATTTGATCTCGCCAGCTCCTGCACCCAACCACCCACCATCGCCCTCGTCCATGCACCACCTTGCCACCCCTCAAGCCCTTGAAGGCGGTCTGTCCTTGCTTGCAGCGCTCAGGGAAGGCGGTACCCTCACAGGAGGGGGCCCTGCTGATATAGCTTCATTGTAAGTGATAGACTGGTGTCCCAGAATCGCTCTCCAGACTGAAAGTCACCCTTCCTCCACCGCCTCCAGCCCCCCCCCCCCCCCCCCACCCACCCATAGCCCCATCCCCCTCACTGCCCCCACCCTGACAGCTAACCTATTTTCCAAGTCAATCTATTGAGTGGAGGAAGCCGCCACTGCTGAGGCCAATAACTCAGTCAGAAGGATGCTTGGGCTATGAAATAGCAGAAAACACAGGCCAAACGCATGACAAAGGGCCGAGGGGGAGAGCCGGCACCAATTACTTAGTGCTATCTCTGATCCCAGCTTATTGGGACACAGAGACAGCAGTGAAAAAGAGGGGTAGGGGAAAATGGATGTTTATCTATGTAAGATTTATGCATGGAATCAATATTTTTCACATAATGCTGAATTACATTTTTCTTCTTACCGAGGAAGTATTGCCGAAATGACTGTATGGAATATGTTCATTTTTTAGGAAACAGTTCAGTATTCAGCATTACAGTAGTCTATTCTGCAATACATAACTTTATTCTTTCATAAATAAAGAAATGTATAACATATTATACAATTTTGTTGTTAAACGGTTAAACTGGAGGCGCTGTAAATGTGTAAATATCAGGCTTGAGTAAGGGAGAGGACCCATGGAGCGTTTGATCAATAATGTTTACAGGGACTGGCAGCTGGAGAGAGAGAATATGAGGTTAATTGGTTCAATTACCCAAATCAATCGTTATTATTGGTTGATGCCTAAGTCTCGTTAAAGGCACTAGTCATCAGACCACAGGCAGTAGCTCTGTGATGACTGGTGATAAATTATGCTGTAGGCACTGCAATATAAACAATAATTATGCAAAACTTTTACCCGTAAACAAAAGGCACTGATTGTGGCAGACAGATAGGCACAAAGAATGCTTGCAGGTGTTAGTTATTCTATTTCAAATGGACATGAACTCATGATAACACACCACCACATGTGCACATTTGGAAGGTGAAATTTTTGGTTCTTTTTTTTACACCCATCAAAAAAGCACAGCTCTATTCAACTACATTTGTACTCATGAATGCACTTGGTCAGATCTGTGGCGTCGTGTTGTGTCATGCCTTTGTCTGAACTAGCTGATGTCATTTCTGTAGTGCTGCAGTGAGGTCTGGGGGTCTGATCTGATTTCATCTGCATGTCTCCTGCTGTTTAAGGGATCGTCTAAATCCCAAATAAACACACACGCACAACAGAAAACCAAAAACTCACTAAAACAGACCAAAGGGAAGCCTTTCTGATTATATCAAGTTGAACACCAAATAACAAATGTCCCAAATGGCTTCAAATCTACCAAAAGCCGAAGAGCAACAGGGGATCAATCAGTGTCGTGGCTCTGAGGGCAGCGGAGAGGAAAGGAGAGGCGAGCCTATGGCAGATGCGGCCCACGTGATCTACTGTATCTCGTTTGGCCCCCAGGGAGCCGCAGGGGCCCCAGATCAGGTTTCATCTGCTCGCACACATCAGCACGGCTCTTGTGGTGCCTCTGGTTGGGACCTCAGATGTCTGCGGCTTAGTCCAGAGGAGACACACTCTTTTAATCAGACAAATTGTTTCAAATCCATCATTTGTTGTTTGTTGCCCCCCAGAAAGTTATTTGTGCTTCCGTCATTTTTTGGTAAAAAAGGGCAGAAGGGTCAATTTTGACAGGATTGGATGACCACAGGAACACATCCCTAACCAGGGTGCGGAGGTCAACATGTGGGTATCATCACTTCTTGTCACGCAGGAAACAACCGCCCCCCCCCCCATAACTCCCGCAGGAAGGAGAGGCTCTGTGAGTGTGTGTGTGTGTGTGGAGGAGGGGGGGGGTCTACGTGAGTGTGAAAAAGAGTAACCAGGAAGTAACGTTTCCCTGAAACTGAGCATATAGCCTCATAGCCTCGGCCTCTGACCTTGTTTCCATTGTTAAATCCTGACCCAACAAACAAGCGACGCTTCAGCCGTTGCGGCTCGCCCCGCACATGTGGGCTGCACAGGATAGAGTTGGCGAAATCTCCCTACCACGCCAGCGCGGCCCTCACACCTACGGTAGTCACGTCACCACAGGCCCGCTTTCCAACAGACAGATCTGAGATACACGCTGAGATCATTGTTGGCACAAGCTAAACAGCCGACCCACGGTCACAAAGACAGCAGTTCATTTTGTCGTTTTTTTTTTCAGCTCAGCAGATCCTCAAAATATCCTTAAAAGTGACTTACAACGTACATTATTAACAGCAGATATGCATTTTCTTAGTATGTGTGCCCCCTTGGCATTGTATTCATGATCCTAATACTGTTAGCAGATAGCGCAACCAGTTGAGCTATTTGAATTCTGTTTCGCTAGGTGTCACATATTTCCATAGTAGGCTTATTACAGTAAAACTGACCCTGTTCTCTTTTGTAGTCATGATAGCAAAAGCACAGAGCATGCTAGGCTTGAGTGGAGTAACGGTGGTTTCCAGTAGAAACCAGAGGGGCAACAGAATGCAGAAGGGTCGTAATTAATGTTTCCAATCTTTAGAGAATCCTGGAGAGCGCTCTAATCCCCTGCAATGGCTGCATGTCCTGTGTAATCCGTCTTTGCTTAAGCCTCTGATAGAAGAAAGAAACATTGTAATTTGTACTTTATTTTGATTGTTTTAATACTGGTTTGTGCTTGATACACACACAGGCAAGCAAACATGCACACACGCATGCGCACACACACACACACACACACACACACACACACACACACACACATATACACACAAACACACACACACATTACATACACACACAAACACACATACACATAACAGTGGTCAAGGTGCTTTACTGTTTATATCAGGAAGCAGCTGTGTTTTAAGTCACATGGCGCGCTTTTGTTTCGGTCTGAAAGCCATGTGCATCATCAAACGCAAAGGGCAGATACAAACATACATAATCCAACCACACTGTTCCACATGGGAGAAGCGACGCAGAATGTATCGGATGAAACCAGTATTTTATATATCCCCATTGAAAGAGGAAATGAGACCTGTGATGGCCTTAAAGGAACCGTATGTAAAAATTGTATTTCAATTAATCATAAAATTGCCCTGATATGTCACTAGACATTAAGAAATCCTGTTCATTTCAAATACTTATATCACTGACAACAGTAGTCTGGCCAGGATATTGTCATTTAAAAAGTGAAGTTGCAGCCCTCAACTGATGTTGATGTTGTCATGTTGTGTTTTGGCCTAATGCGCCACCCTCCACCTATCTACTAATCACAAAGTCATTAGTGTCTCGTCATACGGTTGCCAACTCTGCCAGTCAGAGGGGAGGGGAAGGGGATACACCGCTCTACAGTAATTTGAAAGTGATTGTAGTACCCATTTTGGCCACAATCTTACATACGGTTCCTTTAAGCAATTAAAATTCCTCGGTATGATGGTGACAGTCAGTCTGTCAGGTGAGCACTGCAGGACACACAGGAGAGAAAAAAGAAAAGTATCTCCCAAAATCTCCATTTTGCTCAACTTATGTATAAGTAAATGAACCAAATACGCTTATATCATGAATTATATATTACACAGGAACCAAATATTATTTTATTAAATGACTTGGAAATTAATCACTTACATAATATGCTGCTTTGTTACGCTGCTTTGGTGCTTTGTATTGATATTGGGTTTGATTTTTTAAAAACAAAAAGACCTTCAAGTTTCCCACATGTGATAATAGGACAACCCTAAGTGCCCTGTAGATGCAGGATACAGTGGCTCACAGGGTATAAATCTGTAGCGTGGCTTGGGAGCAGTAATCTCCTACAGGGAGGTAGGGATCTGGAGACCCAGAGGATTTCACTGAGTCTCTGACTGGAGGGCAAGCACACATGAGAATCACATATGACTACACAGGACTGGGGTGGAGAAATGTTTAATAGTCTCTCGCATGCGTGCAGCGGGGGCTCTTCTGTATTTAGCTACTATGATTCATAGAGTTGAATAAGAGCTCCCTACTGGTGTGAGTGTGAGTGTACAGTATCTGTGTGTCTATCTGACTGTATGTGTGTCTGAGATTGAGGGAGTGTGAGTTTACCTTTCCTGTGGGGGTTGAAGAGAAGTTAAGAATTTTGAAATTTATGGGAAAGATAAATATAGAGCCATCTGTTTATCTTTTTGGTTGGTGTTTCTTTGTTTCTGCTTTACTTGTCTGTCAACCAGCTCATCCACAGTCTTTAATGTGGCATGAAAAACTGAAGGCGAACTAAACTGGAGGCTCTACCAGTGTTAAGTGGCATGGATGAATATTTAATACCAGAGATGATGGGGAAAATATCGGGCTTCTTGGGATTCATTCAATATTTATTACACATTATAATGTTATTTAAAGAAATAGCCTAAATCTGTGGTTGGCAGCAAAAATAGTGTGGCAAACGCATTGTACAGCACCCTGCCCTTGCCATAGGGAGAGTCACAGTTCCTGGTGACAAAAGGCTCATCACTGCAAGTATGCCGGTGGTACACAGACACATAGCGAAAACAGAATGCCACACTCACATATCAGACAACTTTAGTCTTTGTTCAGGTCATTACTTTCTGTTAGACAGTTTTTCAAGGACATCCTTGATAGTTAGTTACAGCAATACTCACTTCCCTCAACATATAACTAGCCACTGCGTAAATGTATTAGTGAAACGCAACAGGGTTTTGTAAAGCAGTATGTACTGTAGGGGCCAACTGCTTTGTGCCAGGATAAGGAAGTCGACTGATTCAAGCACTTCTACATTTGAGTCATTGCACATTTGACCTTATTCATCATTATAAACGAAAAACAAACAAAAGTGAGGAAACCTTTTCATCCCCTTTCAGGTATGTCAGGATAACAACACCACATTTAGAGCTTTGCCTTCGTCCAAAGGTATACTGTGATTCACAGAAAGAGGATATGACCATACAGTTATTAACCATGCAGGCAATTGAAAAGGCCAGCCAAAAGAATAGGAATGACTTATTGAATCCTATTCCTATAAAATCAGAGAGTAGAGGGACCTTTGTGTACGAGTACTGCACAACCTCCAAGCAGGTGAAAAGAATTATGAACAAACATGGGAAATTCCTTATGATCCCAGTCTGAGCTACTTACCAACCAAACCCCGATATTGTTTTTAAAAGGGTAAAATTATTAAAGATTTAGTAGTCAGTTCCGAGAACCTCCAATTTCAAATTGGCTGACTAAACAAGTTTATGATAATTATAGGTGCGGCAAGTGTTTACACTGCTCAAATACTTTGGACACCAAAACATTCACCCACCCTTTTCATTGAGAGGGTAGAACCTCATCTGGGGGGATGGGGGGGGGGGGGGGGGGGGGGGGCGGCGGGTGAAGGGAGGGTGGAAACAATTGCTAAAAAGTTAGGTCTATTGGATTCACAAACTGAATACAGTCAAACCATATATGGACTTAATGAAAAGCAAGATTTGAGTGTGTTTTTGTGATCTAAAGTACTGGCCTTCAATTTTGAAATTTTAATTGACATTTTAGGGATTTTGACTATGCTGGACTATGTAGAAAATTATCTCTTTGTATATATTTAAACTAATTGTATATATGTATATGTGTTGTTCATGAACTTGACACTGTCTATTTATTTACAAATTCTATTTTTGCATTAGCAATGTATAAAAACGTACAAAAAGAGGAACAAATTATATGTAAATATCACCCAACAAGGTCATGTGACACTGAACCTGATTTATTTGCCTGTGGGAATGGGGGATGGTGCAGAGCAAACCTGATGAAGCGCTTAGCGAAACGCGTTGTTCGCTCCAAATAAAACAACTTTAAAATAGTGATCAGTGTGCGGTGACTTTGATCTTTCACTTTTGGGTAGTACATATCGGATCGCCCCCTATTACCACCAGTCCCGTGTTTCCGTCTTCTTACGTG
The DNA here is from genome assembly GCF_046254945.1 of Alosa pseudoharengus. Classification (NCBI taxonomy): domain Eukaryota; kingdom Metazoa; phylum Chordata; class Actinopteri; order Clupeiformes; family Clupeidae; genus Alosa; species Alosa pseudoharengus. The sequence continues at coordinate 34,996,142 of NW_027468870.1, read as the reverse complement.
TAGGCCTATGTGTCACTTACTATTCATTTCTATACAACCCAAGACGACGGATTCCTAAAGAAACGCAAGCACCCACACCATAAGTGTATCTAAATTAGCTATGTACCAAAAATTACACTTTACAGTGACTCGAAGAGCTATAAACAGTCTTGTAAGGCTGCGTGTACAAATCCGCTTGGAGCTCCAGTGGGATTTTGAGGTAGCGACGAGAATTCTCAGTCTAACCGTTCATGTGCCGTTGAAAGGGTGGAAGTAGACGACCCACCAGGCCAGCACTAACCTCCGAGCGCGGTAAACCAAATCGGATATTTCAGGCAGTAAAAGCCCTGGTAAGAACCAAACCAGATGTTGTTCATATCTACACACCTATGGCTACTGAAAAATGTAAGGTTCATTTATCAAATGTTATTTTGAAGTATTAAAAAACATTGTTGTTTTAGAATTTTCGGACGAAATGGGTGATAAATGGAGGTGTTACGATACTGTATTTAAGTTATGCTATAGTAATAGAACAGTAATTCAGCGTTTGATTAGACAGGACTCTTCAGACATGCATGGAGACTTCTAAAACTTCCAGAATAAAAAAAAAGTAATAATCATTTTCTGTAAAACACCAAAAGCATTGTAAGATGAGCATTCCATAAATGGGATAAAAGTTTCAGAAATCCCTGCAAGACTTATGCAAGTCACTAATGGGAATTAAAAGTCCATATAATTCACAACCAGCTGCATATGCCAGATACTGGTTATTAAAATGAGTCTCTACACGCTATGATTTCCCTTTCCTCTCCTGTCTCTCCCTATATCAAAAAGAGAAATGTATACATGTATACATTAAACAACTTGAACAACTCTAAATCCCAGAATAGGATGCCTTTGTAAAAATAGAAATCATTAATGTTAGTTCAGTTAGCTGATTACAGTAAACACACTACTCGGAACACAATCCATCATTGACAGAAACACTTTGCTTCAATCTCTCCCAAGGCACTACTGCATATACTTCGGGTTCTGAGCAATCCAATTAAATTCGAACTGATATAGCAAATAATAAGGGAGTTTGTACTATTAAAAGTGACAGATAATTAGGCTGCACTTTTTTTCTCTCAGCTGCTGACGGAAACTTTGCTGCTCATAATCGTCTTCTCCTTAATGCACCACAAAGTCCTCTCCCACAAATCTGTTAACATTTTGACATTGGTTTGACACATTTTTCACATTTCCACACACTCTTTCAAAATGGTGAACACAGATATTAGACAAAGACACACACACATGGTGACAGATGTTTACTTTCATGATAACATCAGTGACCATGACAACTTTGGCCGGTTTCTAAAGAATTTACTCAATTGATCTGTTTGTGTGCTGTATAACAGAGGTGTTTGCAAGCGTAAGCGTTTACATAATTCTCTGTAAGGGCCAGTGTATTTTGCAAACAAAATGTGTTATTTTGGGCAGCAAGTAGGCCTACCCGTTTAGCACAGGGTTTTAAAATGTAACTCCAGGTGTTCTAGCAGATAAGAAAAAACCTAAGTCAGCATCTGCATTTACGTCATTACTAGGAGAGTTTGGATGACTGAAGCGTTTGTAACACTTAACGGCTCTGTAGCTATGTGTTTTTGTTTGGTCAAATGGGTAGTGGTGGGAGGGGAGATGGGTATGTTTGGTTTGTCTGCAGTAAACACATTCACACACTGACAACATTTGCCAGAGTTAAGCTATTGTCTGTAAGCTTATTTTAGATACACTCACACACACATATATATGTGTGTGTATATATATATATATAGAGAGAGAGAGAGAGAAAGAGAAAGAGAGATAAATCTATAGATATATATATATATATAAATAGATAGATACATACATACATACATACACATACAGATATTTAAATGGTTTCAAGATGGGAAGAATACAAGCATACTTGAATACAGCTTGTTATTATTATTCTCAACCCATGGGGCATGGTATTTGTGCAATATGCATGATCGTATATGTTGAGTGTGTTCACTTGTGTGTTCATGTGTATGTGTGTGAGAGAGGGGGAGGATGATTGTTGCAAAACCATAGTTTCCTCCTCTTCCCTCTCGGGCGAGCAAGCGAGTGTACAGTATCTCTGCAGCAGCAGTCTGCATTCAGTACTGGATTCAGCCGCACACTGCAACACACTGCACCTGCTCTGGAGGCAGCAAATCATCTCAACAGGGGTTGCGTGTGTGTGTGTGTGTGTGTGTGTGAGAGAGAGAGAGAGAGAGAAAGAAAGAGAGAGAGAGACAGAGAGAGGGACAGGAAACTGCCTCAAACTGAGAGACGAGCTCATCCTCTCACCTCTGTGCTGACTGCAAATGGCTTTCCGTCTTTGCATAGCTGACGTCAATGCAGCCCCACAGTAAGGGCAGCTAGAGGAGAGGAATTGACAGAACTTCACGAGAGCTGCTTCTTTTTCGCTGGAGTAGGTGTGCCCGTATCCGCGTGTCTGCCTGTCAGGGGAAAGAACAGGCAGCTGATGACATGTCAGGTGTATCGGTAAGCAAGGAAGCCTTCCTATCAAGCCTCTGTCACACAAATATGACGCAGTTGATGTATTGTCAAGTTTTGCTTCGCAAAGTCTTGCAATGCCTTTAGAGAGAGAGAGAGAGCGAACATACATTGCATCATGGCAGAGTGAGCTGAATTTTCACGCTGGCCCTTTAAGGGCCTAACTCACTGATGAGGCGGCAACAGGGCCGATGTCAGCCTCAGGGCCGATGTCATCTTGATCTGTGACTCCTGTACAGCCGCTAAGCGGCTCGCACGCAGTGTAGGTGGACATCAAGCACGTTGGTAGGTGTGAGGGAGCCAATAGATAGACATTCCACTCTGTGAGAGGTATGACCAATACGATTGGGAAAGCCTTCAGAATGGTCTTGCTTCGCTTCAGCTGCTGGTAACTCTCTTTCCTTTTCTTTACCTGCGTGTGTCTTTCTTTCTTTCTCTCCAGTATTACTTTGTTGGCAGGCTAAGACAGCATTGTTACTTTATTACTATTTTACTCCGAGGCCGCTTCGGTATACAGGAAGGGGCCCCCTCCCCCGTGTGAAGCAGGCTATTGTGATAGTCTGTGGGGTGGATGTGGTGTGCCCTGCACCGGCTGTATGCAGGCTATTTTTGGAAGGGAAAAATAATAGTGCACAGGAGAGTGAGATATAAAAGTGATGTGGAACAATGGTGTTAGCGTCAGACCGCCTTGTTTGCCTTGTAGGTAGACGCTGAAGGTAGAGTTTTGAAATTGTTGTCTCGTCTGTGAATAGTACAGGTGCTGCTGAGTGATTAGATGTAGATTTTCAAAAGGGTTTATGTTTCTATGGATATTGCGACAAACATCATCATAAACAAACACATTTCATACAAATGTTCTCTCTTCCACCCATAAGAACAGAGCTAACTAGCAAAACTCTTGGGAACCTACCTCAAACATATACAACCCCAAATCAGACAAAGTTGGGCCGTTGTGTAAAATGAGAATGTAAAAACAGAATGTGAAATAAGAAATAAAAACAGAATGTAATAATATGCAAATCTTGTGAACTCATATTAAGTTACCAAAAGGACACAGACAACATGTAAAATGTTGAAAAATACAAATTTGACTATTTCATGGAAAATATATGATCATTTTGAATTTCATGTCATGTTTCCAAAAAAAGTTGGGACAGGGAATGTTTAAAACTGTGTTGCTTCACCTCTTCATTTAACAAAATTCTGTAAATGTTTAGGGGTTGTATATCTCTAATAATGTGATTTAAATGACTACTTATAACATTTTGGGACAATGTTTCCAAATTGAGAAAATTAGTAATGTTTTACTTAATATGAAATTTACCGTACAATCATATTGAGATCACACTGAGAGAAAATAATGTCTACTCTGACTAACTGTATATACCGATAACTTGAGAGACTAAAACTATTTTCTTTGTTTCACAGATAGTCAGCGACACGCACCAAAGCACACCTGAAACTCCTGAGAGCCCATGGGGAAGCTGACACAGAGGGATCCTCACCTCCCAGCACGCTGCATCAACCTCTAGAACCGGTCACTTCTGCTTTTCCTCGGTTCCTCATGTGTGGTTTCTCCAGGAACACCCCACAGTTACCTCCCCCAGAGACCAGAGCGGATCTATGCTCACGAATGGAGACTCAGACTTCACAATGAGCAGAGCTCTGAGCCGAAAAACAGAAGACAACATTATCTAAAGGTCACCTTGAGAGGGGACTGCTGTTACTTTGAACAATCTGAGGGTCCCAAAGGACAGTCACACAGCCACTGCTACATGGCACATGAGAGACGCGTGTCCGTGTGCAGCATTTGATCTTCAGCTCCAGTGCAAACTCGCAGAGCAGAGAGACCAAGCTGAGATTTATACTGTAGTGGTGACCACACAAAGGTTCTAAAACTGAGGCCTTTCAATATCCTCGGACTGGCCGCCATGCAGTCAGACGACCTCTTCATCCGCAAGCTCCGCCGGCAGAGCCCGCGGCCACCGCTGGCCACTGTCACCTTCGATCCGAAGCGCGACAGCAGCGGGATCCGGACGCGGGTGGTGGCCGAGTGGCCTCCTCGGCGGGACGGTGAGGGCACGGAAGGCGAGGGCGTGACACCGAGCCGTGCGCTCAACCTGCGTTCAACCTGCCGCAGCCACATCATGCAGCGCAGCAACAGCGACGTGACGCTGGGGGACCTGGACTCCGCCGGGAAGTCGTGCGGGAAAGCGGCACGAGCGGCCGGGGGGGAGAAAGCTGGCTCGGGGGCATCGGGCGACTCGTCGGTGGTGCTCCACCGCGAGTACGGCAGCCTGTCATCATTGGAGAGGCAGATGCGGGGGCTCCAGATGCAGGGGCTCCACGGGGACGAGCACGGACCCCTCAGCCCGAGTGCCGAACGCTTCAAGGACCCGCTGCTGCTGCTGGGCTTGCAGCCCATACCGACAGAAACCGACGGCGCAAGCTTGTCCGCTGCAGCTTGCGGGGAGCCCCCTAAACCGGCCAAGCCCCCAAAGCCAGACGGGCTGAATAAGCGTCCCAAGCCCAGCCACGCGTCCCTCCTGCCCCCGCCCGGGGTGTGCGACAACATGGCCGGTGGTTCATGGGTGCGGAACTTCGCCCACTACGACGTCCAGAGCATCCTCTTCGACATGTCCGAGGTGGCCTCCAACCGCGACAGCATCGGCCGCAAGAAGAACATCACCTCGGGCGCATCAGCTGCATCGCAGCTGCGGCCTCTCAGCCAGCCAGCCCCAGCGTCGCCATCGCAGGGCAGCGGAACTGGAAACAGTGGCGGGTGCGGGACGATGGGCAGCAACAGCAGCGAGGACGCCGATCTGTTGGGTCTGCTGATGGACGAGGGTGACGGCAACGACAACGAGCTGCTGCTCAGCTGCCCGCACTTCCGCAACGAGGTGGGCGGTGAGGAGCAGGTGGGGCTTGGCAGGACGAGGGGCCGCTGGGGCCCGTGGCGGAGCCTGCTGAGCCCCAACGATGCCGTGTCCGTGCTGGAGGAGCCGCGCGAGAGCCATGTGCAGCAGCAGGTCAAGAGCAACTACTTCATCGAGCACGCCGATCTGGGAGCACGCTACTACCACAAGTACTTCTACATGAAAGGTGATAGTTGTGTACACGAGTGTGTGTGTGTGTGTGTTTGTGTGTTTTCTGCGCATGTGTGACTATGTCAGAATTTGGTTTCATGACTCAAAATGAGGTTTAGCAGAGCAGATAGATTTACCCTCCTGGGTGAATATAGGTGTTTGTGTGCGTGTGAGTGTGTGAGTGAGTGTGTATGTGTGATAACTTATGCCTGTGAGTTTGCAACTTCAGTCGTTGCTTCAGTCACTTCCCACAGCCTAGACTGGTATGTGACAGACAGCCTTTGTTGCACCCACCTTGCACATGAGGTCTGGCCTGCTGCATCTGTGGCGTGTGATAGAGGGGCTTTGGTATATTGTCAGCTACAGTCAAGTCAGAACCTGAGGATGTGAAACTGGGACAGAGGCTGTTTTCAGCTGCATATATTTTTGTGTGGTGTGTGTGTGTGTGTGTGTGTGTGGTGTGTCTGTTCAATGTTCTGGAGCCTAAAAAAACAAAGACTTCAATTGTTTTTCATCAAGAGAAGACACAAATATTCCACACATACATTTTTTTCTAGATTTCCTTCTATTCTTGATCTTTTGCCAACACCGTAATTGTTTTTCAACTGTTAGCTCCCAGCTGTCTGCTGTGTTTACATCCATACCATTAAAAAAAGGTCTAACTCTCTGCCTTCTGACACAAGATCACCAGAACTTCTTTGGCGTGGATGATCGGCTTGGCCCAGTGGCCATCAGCTTCAGAAGGGAAGAGAAGGAGGGTTCCAGTGGAGCCCAGTATAACTACAGGATCATCTTTCGCACCACTGAGGTGAAATGAAAATAGAAAACTACTGCACAAGACACATTGTATAAGTCTGACATTATTTACACCAAATGCTCTCTCTTTCAACTGACACTTTTCACGTAAGGTATCAAGGCTACTCACTTCTGCAATCCTATAACGAATCCAGCCAAAGATGTCTTCCACCACCAACAGCGGGCTATATTTGCACTTGCTGGATTCAAACCCTAGACCTATACCTCTATGAGTAGCCTAAAACCATATTCCACACAAAATTATTCTGGCTAAGATAAAAAGATAAATGACTCCAGAGCAATAGCCTACGCTGAGGATATTGTGGGCCTACCTCAATACTTATGAAGACAATTCTGAATTTGGTATTATTTTTCGTAACACATTATATTAAGTCACGTGAATAGCACTAGACCTATCTCTCATGCTAACTCGCGCGCCGCTGCACCTTTTCTGTCCAGCTGAAGACATTGCGCGGCTCAATCCTGGAGGAGTCTGTTCCCTCATCGGCACGGCACACAACTCCTCGCGGCCTTTCACCTAAGAGGCTGCTGGAGTTCATTATCCCCGAGCTCAACCTGCACTGCCTGCGGCTGGCCTCCACGTCGCCCAAAGTCCGAGACACGCTGCTGAAACTCGATGAGCAGGGCGTGAGTTCCCCATCCGCTAACCTCTGACATTGTTTATTGACCTTTACCATAACATACCCAGTAGAAAAAGCAATAACTATAATACAATCATATCATATAGCTTTAAACTATATAACTAACTATAACATACTATACTACTATACTATAACATAACGTCATATTTCTATATCCTCGTGTAGCTAAATTTCCAGAGAAAGGTGGGGATAATGTATTGCAAAGCAGGACAAAGTTCGGAGGAGGATATGTACAACAACGAAAGTGCAGGGCCGGCCTTCGAGGAGTTCCTGGACCTGCTGGGAGATCGAGTTCGACTGAAGGGCTGGGAGAAGTATCGGGCCCAACTGGACACCAAGAGTAAGTTGCAGGGTGTAATGCTAAAACTGGTTGAACTGTGTCATACTTACACTCAAGATGGATGTTGACATTCACTCTCATGCGTTAAGGCAGTGACAGTCAAAGGCTTGATGACAACCAAGTGCAGAGTCATCCTGGTCTGTATTTAAAAAAAACAGTGTTTTGTACATAAAATAGAGCGCCAGGAATAGTGCTCATTGTTTCTAAAAATGATAAATGGGGGTGCACCTCACATAAGCCTGTCAGTGAATGTCAAAAGTGCACTTCATTTTTAAGCAAAGCAGCAAATTTGACTTCAGATATTTGAAAAGATGTTAACCCATCCAGGCATATTCTGAATACTGAAATGAGTGTGGCATTGGGAATTCAAATGAATTTTGAATGACACAGTTGAAAAAGAAATGAACAAGATGTAAACTCAAGAGGCCTCCACCAAAAAGGTGTTATGCTTCCTAGCTCTACAGTCCGCCTGTGTAGTGTTTAGTGTGTCAGGTCAACCTGCTCTGTGTGTGTGTGTGTGTGATTTGGTTTGTCTTTCCCCCCCAGCCGACTCCACGGGAACCCACTCGCTCTACACGCGCTACCAGGACTATGAGATCATGTTCCATGTCTCCACCATGCTTCCCTACACACCCAACAACACGCAGCAGGTAATTAACCTCACCACCTGTAATTAAAGGGATGTTGCTACCCAAAACAAAGTGTGCCTGGGAGTGGCAAGTGTAAACAATATTGTTCTATGCAAGCTACTAAATGAAATTACACAACAATGCACAGCGTACCCAAAAACACAAGGTTTTTAACAATACACAAATCTGATAAGCAGAGGGGCACATGGCTTTAAATAATCCAGGGGAGGCCTGTGCTGTGCATGATAAGGATCTCTCTCTCCCTCTTTTAAGGAGAGCAAAGTAAAATCCTGTCATTGTGCATTGATTGTGAAGGCTGCGCTGTTAAACCGCACTTGCCAGGGGAGACTTAAACTTCAATGGTGGCACTCGGGTAAATGCCTCTTTGGCTGCCGACCAAGGGGAAAGTAAAATCTATTAAAGGCTGTCCGAGTGTATGGCACGTTGCCTTCGCTGCGCCCCTTTGCCTGATGGGCATGCTGCGCCAGTAGAGCCCCGGCTTACTGGAAGCGACCTGCTCCTCAGGGCAGTCGCCTAGTCGCCCAGTCTGAAATATGACGCACGGCACACAGTTAGACACGCAAAGTCCACAATCAGCAATTGATTGAATTACTGCACGCTTAACTGTGTTTCCTGTGTTGGTGTTTACCACTCACGCTCTCTCTTTCTCTCTCTCTCTCTCTCCCTCCCTCCCTCCCTGTGTCTTCCTCTTTTTGTCTTTTGGCTTCTCTGTGTCAGTTGCTGAGGAAAAGGCACATTGGCAACGACATTGTGACCATAGTCTTCCAGGAGCCTGGAGCCTTGCCTTTCACTCCCAAAGCCATCCGGTCACACTTCCAGCACGTCTTCATCATCATCCAGGTCCACGAGCCCTGCACAGAAAACACCTATTACAGGTAAAAACAAGAAAGCTGCCATGATTGGTGTCCCTGTGATTATACATTTTGAAATTCAAGGCTGTTTCTTTCAAACTGCTGCCCCAGTATGGGCCAACAAAGTGTTAAAATATTTATAATTTGAAGCTCTGGTACAGTATATTTCTGTTCTATTTTGTACATTGTTAAACCCTTCTCTCTCTCTCTCTCTGTCTCTCGCTTTCTCACTCCCACTGTCTCTCTCTCTCTCTCACTCTTCCTTTCTGTATTTTTTTCTCAGGGTCGCTGTGACGCGCTCCAAGGACATCCCACTGTTCGGTCCGCTGTTTCCCAAGGGTGCTCGCTTCCCGCGCTCGCCAGCCTTCCGCAACTTCCTGCTGGCCAAGGTGGTGAACGCGGAGAACGGCGCCGAGAAATCGGAGAAGTTCCGCTCCATGGCCACGCGCACGCGCCAGGAGTACCTGAAGGACCTGGCGGAGAACTACGTCACAACCACGCCCATTGACTCCTCCACCAAGTTCCCGCTGCTGTCGCTGGGCGGCAAACGCAAGGACAAGAGCAAGGGGGCGAAAGGCGCGGAGCTCCACAGCGCGGGGGCCCTGGTGTGGGCGGTGACAGCCGGGCAGGCTGGTGGGGTCATCGGAGAGCTGGACTGCCCGCGGCTCCCGTGCCTGCTTGGCGTCTCGGCCGAGTCGGTGGTGCTGATCGAGCGCTGCTCGCGTCGCGTGGTCTTTAATAGCTGCTGCCGCGATGTTATTGGCTGGAAGGCGGTGACAGAGAGTGGGGCCAAGAGCGGCCCCTCACTGGACATCTTCTACGAGAGGGGCGAGTCGGTGTCGATAAGCGTTCCGGAGAGCCAGGTGGAGGACATCAAAGAGATTGTGCAGCGACTGGAGGTGAGTACACACTCTCAATGACCCCTAATTTAAGGTCATTGCAGGTCAAAGTGCAAAGTCAGTCTATGAGCAAAGTTCTCGTGCATAAACTAACTGTATCAAGTGGCGTGACCCACCATGTTTAGCTGACCCACTGCTGTTTGTGCTTAGGATCTTTTGTCATGGTGTTAAATTAGCAAATAGATATTACGCTTTAGTTAGACCTCAGACCTTTCACTTCGCCCAGTAGTTAAACTAGGGTCCATAGTCTTTGTGTCTCAAAGCCATGTCTAGCTGTGCGTTTAAATTAGTTGTTTTCAGTATAGAAACACTCCAGTCAACACACACTCACACAGACACATATACAGTATAAGCATGAATTACCATAGCACATTCACAGTCTTTTTGCCTAACCACCATGTTTATCTTTGTTTATATTTGTTAAATTAGTTATATATTTGTTTATATTTGTTAAATATTTGTTAAATTAGTAACACACACACAGAGGCATCACTGTTATTTGCTAAGCATGTGAATAGTCTCCACCACGTCCCTGTAATGCTTGCTGTGCTCGCTGCTCTCCTCACACCCCAGCTGGTGACCCGGGGCTGCGAGGCGCGGGAGGTGATCCCACTGCGTGACGGCGTGGGCCAGCCGGGCTTCCTGATGACGGAGGAGGGCTTCGTGACGGAGCTGCAGCCCTTCGGCTACGCCGAGAGCGGCGGACTGCAGCGGGGCGCGCGCGTGGTGCGCTTGTGCGGGCAGCCCCTTGTGCACCTGGGCCCGGAGGAGCGCAGCCGCCTGCTGCGCACCGCGCACAAGATCCACATCACCGTCATCCCGCCCGACGAGAACGGCAAGCCCCGCAGGTGAGCGGCCTCGCAGCAGTGTGGGAGTAGCTACTGTTTACATGTGTGTGTGAGTTAGTGAGTGTGTATGTGTGTGTGGGGGTTGGGGTGGGGGGGGGGGGGGGGGGGGCGTACAGGTGACGTTACAGCTGTGTTAGATGTGTTAAGATATAGAAAGAGCTTAATAGAGAAAGGTTTGGCTGTTGGTAGTTGGTTGGAAACAGGTCTTAATGTTTGCACGCACTTTGCTGGAATGCAGGCATGGGCCATTTAAGATGTGAAAATAGATCATTGTATACAATATAACAGTATCAAAAATGGCACAGGCACAGAAATTTCCCTTGCTCTAAGCCCAGTGGAAAGTCTTTATCATTATAGGAACTATAGCTGTTTTTATGCATGCCCTCTGTAGTACATTATTATTGCCACTGTTGCCAATGCAAGCCTGTTTTCTAGATTCTACCACACACATTTTCTGGTGGTAATGAGTCATTGGGTCCTCATGCAGACACTCCATGATGCAAGAGGTCAGGGTGCAGAGATTCCCTGAGAATGAATGAGGGGTTGGAGATGTTGCTATATTTAGCGGATGGATTGATGGTGTAGAAAGACAAATAAGCAGAGTGGTCTGGGGACAAATGATAAGGAAGGGACCATAAACAAAACGACCCCTGACAACAGCGATAGCATATCTCCGGCTGTTGTATACAATGAGGAGGAGAAAGACATTAAGGTGAGCCTAGGTGAAGAGAGAGAGAGAGAAAAGAGAAAGAGAGAGAGAGAGGAAGAGAGAGAAGAGAGAGGAGCTGAAGAGCTCAGCTGAATGGTGTGGGTGGGAGAGGGTGAGACCTGGGGAGGGGTGGGTGGCAGAGTGAGAGAGCAAACAGATGGAGTCAGGAGTCAGGCACGGGGTCATGCAGAGGTCACAGGCTCAGCTCAGTTTATAGCGTCGACGGCGGCGTTGGGTTAGCAGGTAGTTCATTTCCACCAGTTGGCTAGCCACCAATCAGCTCTGCTAATGAGGCTCCATGATTACGGTTCGGCAGGTAGCGGCGGCCGCCTGCCTCCATTCAGTCCTTTTGATGTCGGGCAGATAGACGTCGTGCCAATGCAAATGACATCCTCCTGGAGCTCTGCTAGCGAACGCTCCCGAAGAAATGTGTGGACTGAAAAAAAGAGAAAGAAATTGGACTAAAAAAAACACACAGATAAAAATGTTGAGAGATGGAATTATATTTGCAGTCTGGCCCTAATGCAAAGCGATGTGTCATTGCCAAAAATATATTTAGAGAACCATTTCATTAACGGGGGAATGCTCTTAACCAGCAGCAAGATGAATTTAGAAAACTGTGTCACCGCTGTTACTTCTGGTTCTTGACAGACAAGTGGCACTTCCTGCATTTTAAAGGACAAACTGTTTTTTGCGTAGTGAACGCAGTTTATATTGTCAAAACCACACAAAATCAGTTCCTCTTTCTATATCCTCTAAAGCTTTTCATGGGTAACCTGTGTAGAGACGCAATTCTTTAGAAATAGGAACAGAAAGGTGATATGATTTACAGTAATGGCTTAATGTGGGTGTTTTTATTTGGTGTGTGTGTGTGTGTGTGTGTGTGTGTGTGTGTGTGTGTGTGTGTGTGTGTGTGTGTGTTTGATGACCGTAGGAGCTTCTCTGAGTTGTACCAAAAGGCGATCCAGGACGCCGAGGCCAAGTCCGGTGAGGGCCAGTCAGGTGAGGCCTGGGTGCTGGACGAGCGAGAGGATGACGAGGAGGAGGAGGAGGAGGAGGAGGAGGAAGAAGAGGAAGAGGAAGAGGAGCAGACGGTGGGCGAGAGGGTGCAAGGAGAGGGCAAGGAAGCCGAGCCAGCGGATCAAGTGGACGGGACGGACGGCAGCAGCGGTGCGGCCCCACGGCCCGGCCCCACAGGCATGGACCTGACCAGCGGTGAGGGAGGCCCCGGGTCCCTGCTCTCCCCACCCAGCCTACCCCTCCTGAGGGCCACCTCCCTGCAGGACCACCCCCTACCCCCGGCCCCAGAGATCACCCCCTCCGCTCTGACGCGCAGCTACTCCCTGGAGAGACACCCACCCGGCCAGGACCTGCTTGACGGGTATGGCAGCTTCCCCCCTCCCCTACCCCACCCCCCTCCCCTACCACACTCACCCTATGCTAGAGCAGCAAAGCCCCACCCCACACCCCCTCCTCTCTCTTATATCACCCAGGGCTAAAGTGTTCAGGCGTGAGCTGGTATGTGTAAGATTTGAAAATAGGCAATGAGACTACAGTATATATGGCGTCCTTATAAATGTCTGATAACTTCAGGCACAGATATTGGTATTGCTTTAGGCCCTGAACACCATCAAACAGCTTCTAAAGCCACGTCACGTTTTCCCCTGCCATTACCACCCATGGATGTTTTTTTTCTGGACTTGATTAGTGAACAAGGCAGGCAGTAATCAGTCAGTAATCAGTAGGAATGTTTGTCTTTCTGTGTGTTTGAGAGAGAGACAGAAGAGCGAGAAGAGGAAGAAAAAAGATATTTTCATTTCACTGTATGCTTGTCTTTTATTGTGTGTGTGTGTGTGTGTGTGTGTGTGTGTGTGTGTGTGTGTGTGTGTGTGTGTGTATGTGTTGAACAGGCATGTGTATGACAACGTAGCCGTGAAGGTGGACAGGCACATCTACGAGAACCCTGGGGAGCTGATGGATGCTACGCCTGACCTCATCCTGGCTGTCAAACCCAAGATGACTCTGGAGGAGGACGGACAGCAGAAACAGGTCACACACACACTCAGACACACACTCAGACACACACACACACACACACACACACACACACATACACACACACACACACACACACACACACACACACACACACACACACACACTCAGACACACACACACACACACACACACACACACACACACACACACTCAGACACACACACACACACACACACACACACACACATACTCACTTTCTGTCTTTCACACACACACATACACACACATACACACACACACACACACACACACACATACTCACTCTCTCTCTTTCATACACACACACACACACACACACACACACACACACACACACACACACACACACATGCAGAGTGAGTGAGAGAGAGAGAAAAAGAGAAAGAGAGAGAGAGAGATTGTATATATTGAGGGATAGACAGAGAGAGAGAAAGAGAAAGAGAGAGAGGGAGGGACTCATACAGAGAGAAAAGGAGAGAGAAAGAGAGTGATGTGATTTCATACATTCACCTTATGGGCGTATTGGCAGAGGAGAAGAGGAGCTGCGTTTCCCCTGGAGCTCTGTTCCTCTTACTGTAGTGCTTCATTACAGTTTCCCCTGGAGCTCTGTTCCTCTTACTGTAGTGCTTCATTAATGTGTAAGACGTAGCACGTCACCAGCTCTGTCTGTCACTGATGATGACTCAATTCAGCCTTGCCACGGACGCTCTGCCTCTTCCGCAGCCTGTTTAAAATAAGACCTTCAATCTGTTTCGCTTTGTGTAGTACAACCTGGGCTTGTACAAAATACCACAGTTTATTTCCTGCTTTTGGCGGGCTTCACAATAAAGGCTATTGATGGACAAACAAACACATACACACACACACACACACAGGAAATCTAGATAAAGCATGAAATAGACATGGCAATATCAGAACATGTGTGGTTTTCATTACAAATGCTGAATTATCAGGTTCATTTCAGAGCTGTGTGTCTGTTGTAGTTATAGTTTCACAGTTGTGAAACGCACACAGCTCTGGTGTGAAGATGTGTCTGTCAGATAGCCGGTATCTGTCTCCTCGGTCTCTTTCCCGTCAGAGTGAGATTGCAGAGTGTCTGGCTAAGAACCAGTGGAAATGATAATCAGTGACTAATTTGACAGTTTGGTCATCACTCTTCGTTTCACTGCTAAATCCCTTGAGTAAATCCTCTTTCACTTGTAAATATTTCCTAATGCTTTGCCTGCCATTATTTGATATTGAGCGCAAAAGAAGTAGGCTTTGTAGGTTGAAAAGGAGCCGTTCTACACAAGTCACTGTGTTACACAATACTGGCTCACATTCCTGTCGGTCTCTGTCTTTCTCTGCGTGTCGTGCAGTTTGGCTTGGATGAGCTGAACGAGGAGAAGGCGTCGGCCAGCAAGCCCACTGCCCGCTCTGAGTGCATGGACCGAGCCGAGCGCAACTCCAGAGCCATGAGCCTGCACAACTCCATCACTAAGAGTGAGTTCCATCTCTGTCCCTCCATCTGGCCAGCTGTCCTGTTAACGCTCATTTATGCTCCCTTTTTGTCCTTATCTGTAAATTGTCGTTAATCGTATCTATATGTTGAGCATAAATAAGCCTAGCATTTAGCATTTAGCATTTATCATTTATCAACTCCAACTTATGGCTTGTCCCCTACTCTGTTCTCTCCTGTTCTATTCCATGACCGCTCAGGTAATATCTGTCTATTCTGTGGGTCATAAATTGATGCAGATGTTAAAGTGAATAGTTTTGATAGAGAAGAGCTGCTGTATTTGGTCAATTTAAATGAGAACCACCGATGTGTGTGTGTTTAGTGATGTAGTCTTTGTGGGTGAGCATGTGTCTCGCTGGCTTCGATTCTGCCGTGATGTGAGTTTCTTTGTGTGAGTTGTTGACAGGGTTAGCAGCAGTGGAACATTATCATATGGTTGGTAAATGTACTGTAAGTGGTGGTTTTGGTGTGCACAGCAACAGCACAGACTGCAGTGGGCAGAAATGTGTGTGCCTGCAACTGAACAATACCCGTGCTGCCCAAAATTGTGTAATTGAGCCCATCTTTTGAGCAGCATCAGACCCTTTCTCCCCTAAAACCCCCCTTTCCACATAATCCAGCCCCTCCCCTGTTTCTCTTTGTCCCTGGGTCTTTCATCTCCACTGCCCTCGATCCTCTTACCCAATATTGTTCAGCACCCCCCGACTCCACACACACACACACATACACAAGCACACACAAGCACACACACACACACACACACACACACACACACACACACACACACAAGCACACACACACACACACACACACACACACACACACACACACACACAAGCACACACACACACACACACACACAAGCACACACACACACACACACACACACACACACACACACACACACAAGCACACACATACACACACACGCGCACACACACCCTAGTCCCTTGTGCTAGCACCCCCACCAGCTCCAGACTAAAGGAGAGACAGATGGGGGCAGGCAGGGCGGGGTGGGGACTCAGACTGCCCCAAATCAAGGGGTCCTCTGGGCCATCTGCTGCCCCTCTGCTGGGGCGGCCCCCAGGTCCGCTCCCCTCTCTACCCCAGACCCCCAGCCTCCACTGCTGCTGCTGAGTGAATGCTTGAACTGGCGTGGAGGAAGTGTGTGTGTGTGTGTGTGTGTGTGTGTGTGTGTGTGTGTGTGTGTGTGTGTGTGAGTTACTGTGACTGCCTCTCCACAGTATCACCACCGCTCTGCTGACAGGCTGAATAGACCGTGGTGCTGTTGTTGACTGCTCCTCATGGTTGAGGCTGGCTGTTCTGCTGTCAGTGTGAGCTGAAAGTGCCCTCTGGTGGCTGTATGTGGCTACAGCCAATTTTGGTTTGTTAGGGAGTGATGTAGGCGTTTTTCTAAGGATAATAAGATTTTGTACTGAACGTAATGCACTTATGATCACTGCATTCTATCAGTAGCATCAGTAAGCATCTTTCTGTGGAACTAGTCTGGAACACCTGTTCTCTTCCACATTTCATTGCTCATGTGGAAACATTGTATTACTCTCCTGTAAATATCATAACTTAAAAATGTGTGTATTTCTTCCCAGTTCTTTCAGAGACAACAGACTCTACTGAAGAGGAATGGCAGTCCATTTCTGACTTGGCCACAGCCTGTCGAAGCATCCTGGAGGCGCTGTCAAGAGAAGGTGAGATGTGAAAGGAGGGGTAGCGTTTAGAGGGAGCCAGGCAGGGAAAGCCCACGGGCCGGATGTGGCCCGCGGGCCGTATGTTGCCCATGTATGGTTTAGAGGGAGCCCGGCATTTGTTTCATCCTCTGAGATGGAGCCCATGAGTAAAGCTGTGGAGAAGCAGAGAGGTTGTTATTCTAGAGACTTCATTTCCTATAGTTTGCTATTTAATGGGCCATGTAATGAGACCTCTGCAGTGTTTCCTCTCATCCTTTGAGTGTGTGTGTGGGTGTGTGTGTGTGGGTGTGTGTGTGTGTGTGTGTGTGTGGGTGTGTGTGTGTGTGTGTGTGTGTGTGTGTGTGTGTGTGTGTAAAAAAGACAAACTTGAACTCATGCTTGCACCACTGGGTGCTGCAGTGTGTGGGAGGCTCAGGCGAGTGTGTGTGTATGTGTGTGTGTGTGTGTGTAGTGGGCCCCTGTAGAGAGTCTGACTAACACTGACTAATCCCCCCTCCACCCCCTGCAGACCGGAATCCAGGAGATGGTAGCCAGGCCTCCGCTGAAGCTCACGGTCTGACCGGGCAGTCCGATGCCAAGCTGAGGGACGTCAAAGATAGGTGGGCTTGCCGTCTCTAGCATGTGTCGGTCACTGGACTATGACCACCGAAGCCTTAACCTGTGACAGTTTCACTCTGAGTCAGTGTGGTTGGTGACGACAGTGTGGCGGTCATCATTGTTTCTCATTAGTTCTCTTTACCTCCCTCCTCCTCTCTCTGTGTCGTGCACACACTAACATATATCTATATACTGCACATGCACATATTATACTATTATATACATATGCATGCACACACACACACACACACACACGCACGCGCACACACACACACACACGCACGCGCACACACACACACACACACACACAGAGCTAACATCCCAGGATAGTCTGACTTGATGGGCCAAATGCATTGGCTTGATAACACTGACTGGAAATCAGACAGAAATCAGAGAGCAAATAGCATGAGGGAATAGGTTCACCCCAAGCCCACTGTATTAGAGGAGGTGATTTCCTCTCTCATTCTTATTCCTGCTCACCCCCACTGGTGAAGTCCCTCCATGTGCCCTCTGAGTCACTCTAAAGGCATGTCTCTGGCTCTGTCTCTGTCTAACGCTGCCTGACTCAATGGTTCCGTCTGTCTCTCTCTCTCGCTCGCTCGCTCGCTCGTTCTCTCGCGGTCTGTGGTCTCTGGGTGACCCGCCTGGAGTACTGGACTCAATCTCTTCTCTGTTACAACAGGATCTGATTCAATGATGGAGCATTTCTGTCTGTCTGCCTGCTTGCTGTCTTCTTCACACGCACAGCAACACACACACACACACACACACACATACACACATGTGCGCACATACAAATACACACACACACACACACACACACACACACACATCCCTATGTCACATAATGTTCCTGTCTTATTACTGTAAATTATATTATATACGGGCTGATCCAGATTGGCCAATCAGATTAAATATGCATCCTCTTCTCTTCTCTTCTCTTCTCCTCTCTTTCCTCTCCTGTCATATTTCCTCTCCCTCTCTCCCTCTCTCTCTTTCTCTCTCTCTGTAGTGACTCTCCTGGCCACCTTGAGGAGAAGGTGTCCCAGCTGGAGGACATGCTGAAACGGCTGCAGGATGACCTCCAAAAGGTACTGCCAGTGCAGATGGTCAACCACAGCCCGACCCCTGACCCCCATCACAGCATCCTGCCCGCCCAGTGATTCCCCCCCACCCCTTCCCTTCTTCCCACCGCCACTCGTTTCCCTCTCCAGACAACCCCCCCCCCCACACTCCCCACCCCCACTCCCACCCAAACCCTTCCCCTTCCCAATCCCTTGAAGCCCACCCCTTCCTTACCACCTACAAACCAGACCCTGATTGCTACATTACTGAGCCAATCAGACAGAGGGATATAGTGGTAGGGCGGGCCAAGCAAAAGAAACCTGTCTTGTCATTGGGCAGGGTGAACAGAGGAGATGATGAGAGAAGATGGCTGGAGGGACACTGGGCAGCCATGCTCACTCTCTCAACACTAAGCGACCAGTGGCAGTCGAGGCAAGTACACCACGAGCATTTCTCCTCCGTTGCGCTTCAAAAACAAAAACGAAAAACAACCCCCCCCCCATCTCCTCCTCTTCAATAACACATCACCAGATTGCCTAGTGAGTAGAGCTACTAAAGCACACCCTCACACCCACACACTCACACACACCAAGACAAGCACTCCTAACATGCCGTGGAGTATTGGAGAGCAGATTGGATATGAGCAACCTCCCTCTGTCATGAGAGACACACCAACACACACACACACACACACACACACACACACACACACTCACACACACTCACACATTCCCACAGTTCTACCAGGTAGGGGGTTGAGGCGGTAGAAACGCAGTGACGAGAGACTAAAAATACACACAACTCATCTGCAGCCCACACGACTTACACGAAAAAGCTCTATGCTCAGGAGGCAGCTCCCCCAAGCTTTTACACCTTGGTGCTAAAATGGGAATGACAGAGAGGCGAAGAGAGAAAGAAAATGAGAGAGAAAACACAGCACCATGTATTTTTTAAATCCCTCTCTCATTGGCCACCAGGTGACACTTAAGTAGCTAAGTCATTTCCAATTCAGCAATAGGGCACGGTTCCACTTTCTCGCACCAAATTTCCCCCGAGAAGACACAGTGTCAGTGGAAGACCACTGCTAAGCAGGAGGCCACAGTATCCAATCTAGTGTGCAAGGCTCCAAGGATTTAAGTGCAAATGCTGTTCTCCCCACTGGGTTCCTGAGCCACAGTTCTAGAATCCGGCAAACCGAACTTCTCTATAAGAACTCCTCAGCCCTCTAAAGTGCCTCTAACAAGTCCTAACCCACTTTCTTCTCCGTAACCACTTCCCTTTATGGTGACTCACCATTAACATTGTATTATCATCAATCTAGAGACACATATACAGGAAATATCACATGCATATTACGAAATGTCACATGTATATGTTATGAAAGACCAATGAGGCATTATGACATGCATGTGTATGGACTTGGTCTACCAGAGGAGACTGTATGGGACAGTCTGTTTCGAGGTCATGTCCACTGGCTAGCCTGCACCTGGGAGAGTGAGCACGGTTGCCCATGGAGGGTTCCACAGTCCTTCAGAACTAAGAGACTCCATTGCATATACAGCTGGCCTAGTATACACGTAACCTGCTCAATGGATTTAGCACTAAAGAATTCTCTGACTGAAATCCAAACATCTAGCAAAATGTCCTCCCTCAAAGCTTCTTTTCCTGATTGTTATGAAATGTCTCACATAGCGGGGGGCATTTTCTCATACATTTCTCATGCCATCCGTCCAACGCGCTGGCAAGGGTTAGATTAACTGCCCAGATTGATGATAATACCCATCTAACCTCATCTACTCTGTCATTAAGCTTCATCTAATAAGAACTCAGTGATCAACCAGTCAGTTTCCTCACATGTCAGAGCTACAGTATGGCTAAGAAATTGCCCTCCACTTGTATGTTATGTACAGTTGGACCTTATATTGTGAATTTCCCTGAAACTATGGCATGTAAATTACACTATGCCATACAAATTACACTATGCCATACAAATTACCGGTACCCTATGGCATACGAAATCATTTATTGTAGTAAATCTAAATGGAAAGCATGGAGTAAATGGTGAAAAGCAGTGATTTGGATACGCTGCCTTAGATAATGGATTTGACCCCTTAAAGCTGCTGACGTTTCCTGTAGCTCTGGTTTGTCTGTCGTGTACCATCTCTCTCTGTCTCCCCATCACTTCATTGTCCACTTCCTGTCCACTTTCCTGTCCCTCATGCCCGTGTCCTGGGTCCTGCTCATTTATAAAGCCACGTGTCCCCCTTCCTCTCCCTATGTATAGATCGGACAGGAACGGGGGTGACCTGGCCTAAACTTGTCCAGTTCGCTCTTCCTTCCTGTGAGAGATCACAAAGGAAAAGGAGAGAGGACAAATAAGCTCTTTTTTAGTGTGTGTGTGTGTGTTTGTGTGGGAGGGGTGTGTGTGTGTTAGGCTCATGAAAGGCTTACTGTGGAATACAAATCTGCAAGTTATAGCGATAAAAAATGCAAGATGAGGGTAATTTGACCTCTCTGTGGATTTCCACTGTTCTCATGCATCCCTGCAGTGTAACTAGGCTGGACTGCTTAACTAGAAATGATTAATTACAGTCGTGTTGCATTGGGAGATTATGGTTTCCTATTTCAGGCCTGATTACAAACTTTGTGCACATATATGCAATATGATAATAATCAGGTTTTCCTTTGAACATTTGAAATGATTGTGTTCACAGTAAATCTTTCATTAAAACCCTGTATATTTTCCATCTGTGTATGTACCATTTTCAGCAGCCAAATCACCTATATAGAACTGTGTGTGGAGGGGTTGGTAGTAATGAAGGGGTTGTTCAGTGTATGTGTGTGTGTGTGTGTGTGTGTTTGTGTTTGTGTGTGTGTGTGTGTGTGTGTGTGTGTGTGTGTGTGCGTGTGTGTGTGCGCGGGCGCGCTTGTCTATCTGATATACCTCCTCTATGTTGGAATTGAAAGTGTGAGGGTGGGTGTGTGTGTGTGTGTGTGTGTGTGTGTGTCTGTGTGTGTCAGCTGTAGAGTCAAATTTGGCAGTATAAGATGTCCTGCCTCTCCTCCCTCCCTTCTTCATCTTTCTCTGTCTCTGTCCATCTCACCACACTCATCCTCTTTTAGTCCCTGTCCTCCCTTTCCTCCACCCCTCCCTCCCCCCAACCCCTTCCCCTCTCTGCCCGTGCGGGAGCTCTTATGGTGGGCTGTTCTTGTGTGCCGCTCCCCTGGCAGGAGAAGGAGGACAAGGCAGTGCTGCAGGCAGAGGTGCAGAGTCTCAGGCAGAACAACCAGCGGCTGCAGGAGGAGTCCCAGAGCACCGTGGCGCGCCTCATCAAAGTCACCGAGCTCTTGTGCAATGTCAACAAGCCCTGCTAGCCTCGCTGCCGCTGCCGCCGCGGCAACCGCTGCCACAGGGACCCCTCCCAATCCAGCAGCCTGCTTCCCAGGACCTACTTCCATAGGCCCACACTGATACACACACACACACACACACACACACACACACATATGAGTGCAGTCAGTGCACGCTAAACAATACAAAACAAAACAAAATAAAAACTGCTAGACTTGCTTAGCCCAGCAATCCACCAACCAACCAACCAAACAAGCAACTAAACAACCAAACTATTCACATAGCTCTAGCAGGCCCAGGTGGCGGTTGACTCTGAAACGATTCCAAATGAGTCCACTCCTGACCTGCGCCAGGTCTGGGCCAGATTAGTGCCGCAACCTGAAACCATCTGGGATGCATGGAGATGCCGTGTGCAGTGTGCTGTCCTACGTTCAGACAGCTCATAAATGCCTGCCCAGAAGTGTCTCACTCCCCTTACTAGGCAGCCTCCATCCTTTATATCTCTTCAAACCCATGAACACAAAAACGCATGTATATATATACTCACCGTCGTAGGGAAGGTTCTTAGTGCAGACCACAGGCTCGCAGTAGATTATCAGTCTCAATTAAAGTATTTACAGATGGGACCTCACATATTTATTACACTTACATCAATTGACAAAAAAAATAAAGTTGGGAACAATGCATTAGCATTCTAATACATGCTATATCAGTACATAGGTATTATATTATGTCCTGCTACAGAATGGAGACCGTTTATTCTATTCCGTCCGCTCAGTCCAGTCCATTCAAGAACATTTGAATCCCTGTTGCTGATTGTTTAAACGGGCAGGGACAGGTTGAGGGAGGTTTCTTATTTCAAATAAGTAATGTGTACAGGTGTTTACGTATGGGTTACGTGTGTCCTGGGACCATAGTACTTATCGGTCCACATTACAGACCAGTGGGGCAGAATAGCATTTGTTCCTTGGGAAACTGAGGGGAACACATTGCCAGTAAAGCCAAACAAATAGGAAAATCGGAGCTGACAGCAGTTGCTGAACAGGTCTCTTGTACAGTATTGGTGTGCCTGATGGGTATTGACTCAAAAGTGGAGCTGAAAACAAAACTCATTTACAGCGGGCCCCCGAGCCCTTGCAGATGCCTGGCTTCCCCTTTACCTGTCCAATCACAACTAGGACTTGTCATTTCCTTTCCCTCTGCGCACGTCAGCCTAAATATGCAACGACTCGGCCTGAGATGAGGAGCGTTCTGCCCTGACCGAAGGTGTCCGGTGTCTTCTGCTCACATTAATACACAATCACACACACACACACACACACACTCTCTCTCTCACAAACACACAGGAACACAGCCTATGCTGAAGAGACAACAGTGAGGTGTAGCTGGAGGGACAGTGGCTCTCCCACTCTCTTGTATGGACGTGGTGCTGTTCTGGACAGACTTGTTCACTCGCCCCTGCTTTTCGTGGGAACTCTAGCAATGGACTGACTCGACCAAACCATGTACCAACTACCAAATCCTCTCTCCTCTGGCCTCTGCTACAGACCACACCATGAGTGTGTGTGTGTGTGACTGTGTATGTGTGTGAGTGAGTGTGTGCTTTGGGTGGGAGGGGGATGCTACCCATATGGGTCAGTTGAGAAACATTTCAAAAGGGATCGATTGACTCATGGAGAGTACTGGCTCTTTGGGGTTGGGATGTGAAGGGGAACCCTGCCTGCGTCACTGCGGAGATGGAAGTACAGGGGCCTGCCTGTGGGCCTCAACAGGAACTCTCTTTGTGCAGCCCTTGTGCCTGCCAATATCGCCCCCGGTGGACACAAGGGGAATCGCCAAACACAGCCATTTTGCTGCAGGACCGCAACAAAAGGAAATGTACTGTAAAGGGAAATGACTTGAAATTGTGTGGTATTTCTTCAAATGAACAATTTAACTGAGCCATTTTTTATTATTATGAGTGTCATTATGTTTGCGCTCCTACTTAAAGGGACATTTTATTGTAAAAGGAACTCAAAAGTCTGTTATTTTATGCCTAAGAAGCACCGCACTTGAAAAGAAGCTGAAGAGAGAAGGTGTTTTTCCCGTGGTGGTCTGCTGGTTGGTCTGCGTTTGTTTTTGCTCACACTGGCATGGCCTTCATTTGGTTATAGGAACACAGTACATGTGTGGCTTTACCCATTTTGCTTTTGCCTTGTTGAAAAATGAGTGGATTCTCACCCCTTACCTCACCTTCAGGTTCAGTGCGAGGGGGTATTTGGGGGAAAGTGTGTGTGTGTGGGGGGGGGGGGGGGGGTAGATAAGTGTCAGATGGTGGAGCCGATAGTGTACTCGCCCCCCGGTTCATTTACCCTCATCCCCAGATATCCTGCCTGCAGATGCCAGGGTATTTCACCCCTACTCACACACCCTGGCTGAGCCAGCACATACATACACACACACACACACACACACACATACACACACACACATATTGGCACACACACACATACATGTATAGACACACACCATCACAATCCATGATACAGCTACTCACAATCTCTGAAAGGGATTCCAAGCAAATGCTGAGTAATAATGAAATATCAGTGTATACTATATGTTGTAAATAAGTCTTTTACTTCCTCTTGTTGTAAATAAGTCTTTTACTTCCTCTTGTCATTTTTAAGTTTATTTTTGAGTCACTGTGATTAACCGGTACCAGCAGAATAAGATAAAATATTAAGATTAAATTATAAAATCTATATCTTTATCTCTATGTGAAGACATGTACAGCTGAATGGCTCTGTGTGATGAGTAGTACACTCCAGTTGCGCACGCCCTCCAAAGCAAGGCATTTGTGCAGATATGTGCTCAAACTAATTTGATTGAAATTGTTGCAGAACGTGATGCTTAGTTGGGTTTAATTAGTGAAATGGCCTTGTACAAGATTTCTATTATGTTTGACTTTGTGCTGTATAGTTACATAGATTGTAGGAGGTTGTTTTAAGCACGAGAATGCACCAAGCAACTTCCGGGTTTCCCCTTCTGTATGTGTGTATGTATGTAAAAAAATGTAATAACTTATTAATCTTGCAAATGTGGAACTCCTTGTTAGATGTCTTAGTGCTGAAGGGAAGGCTCAGCAAATCAATGTGCAACTGAACTGAAAGTTATAGGAAGTTTCTGTTTGTGTTCCTCCTGGAGATATTAGTTTGCAAAAGTCACATACTGTAAGTTAAATATGTCACTTGCAAAAGACATAAGGAAACTGTTAAACTATGTTTGAATATAGTACATTATTTTACATTAGTAGTGATAATATAAATTATTATAAACCTTTTGAGCTTTCCATTCAATGCTCAGAACCCATGTATCACAAAGATCTTGTATGTCGTGAGGTATGCCTTAATGGATAAACCTTGGATTTTCCCCCAAGAGGTTGGGGAAGATTCATCACCTATGGGAAAATGTGAAGGCTTAACTCTTAGATTTTGTGCCTACTTTATTAACAATTTATGGGGTTCTATTCATGCTTAGTTTTTCATTTAAATTTCACGGCATTTCAAATTGTCTTCTGATGTACAGATGCTCTTTCATAAAAATGATGACACCAAGCGACTCAATGAAGGAGTTTTCCAACGTTTTCTAGAGTCTTCCATTCTGTGTCATGACAAGAGTTGGCCTCTTCTTGGGACAGAAGGCCTGTCAAATTGTTGCTTGGATATTTCAAGATTGTATTTATCTCATTGTTGTTAACCATGCATTTAAACCAGTCACAAACATCCTGTTTAAGCTATGTTTGACTTTTTGGAGCGTTTTAGACTTTTTGATTCAGTGTTGTCATGTTATGCTATTACAGATTGTCATATGATTCAGTGTGATCTGTGCAAAACAACAAACATTTGCATTTTGTGCACTTTAAAAGTCCATAGGTGATGAAATGCCACTTAGTAGGGAAGTGTGAACGCTGCAAGCAGAGGAATCGAAACCACAGAACAATCTCTCAGTAACTCTGCCCTACTCTCAGAGCGGGTATAAAGTCTTATCTCAGATCCGATTTATAAGCCCCACGACCAACTGACCCCAAACTCCGCTCCTTAAGGTGTCTGGTTTAATGTTTTCCTTCTTCACACATCATGCGTCAGTTTGTGTTGGTTGTTTCTTTTTCTGTCATTCTCCCTCTTCTTCAACTGCTCTCACCTCAGTTTGTTACAGAAACTCCTCATTGAGTGTAGTACCTCAGCATAAGACAGAGAAGCTTCTCAGTAGTCACACGCAGAAGACGATGATGATGGTGATGATTATGGTGGTGGTCATGAGGATACATCCACCAAGCCTGTGCTCCTGGAGGGAGGAGCAATATCATCACATGGGCTGTTGTGACATGCGCAGTTGTGCAGGTTTCATAGGGGGGCAGAGGCATAGTTAAATAAGTTTGGGGGGGGGGGTGTTAGACAGTGCTGAGGATGCCTTGGTCACATTGAGTGGCACCCATACCACCCAAACACACACAGACACTTACAAACACACACATGCACACACACACGTACAGTCATACACAGCACTGCACAATACTCTGCCATGTACTCAGTTGTGAGGCCTGCAGCACAGTGGAGGAGACCAGGTTCACAGGCTGTGGATCTGACAACAGTATCAAACCTCTCCAGTTAGTCTTCTGTATGTCTGCGCAGATAAGGAAAGCGTTGGAAGTGTTGTTCATGTATTTGACTGGAGGGCTCCTGGCAATAAAAACAATCCTGTATCTGTACAAATATCTGGCCTGTGTTTTTGGACGTTGTCAAATGTGCCTTTGTGCGCTCTGAACAAACAAGAGCTCTGTTCATAAAATGTAGATCCCATCACAGTTCAGTAATTATATCCCCCCTCAATCCTGCACAAACCATCTCTCCCAATGCACTGCGGCTAATCAGATGGTGATGGTGCACTGCACACAGGGCCTGGACTTCAAAGCTGGAAGTGCTCTCTTTCTCTCTCTCTCTCTCTCTCTCTCATGCTCTCTCTCTCTCTCTCTCGCTCCTACATCAGACAGAAAGATGAAATCAAACATGGCAGCACCAAATCCCATTGATATGATAATGCCAAAAGTGTTTGAATTGTGCAGTTCTTTGAATATCATTTGCTGCACTACTGTCACCTGATTGTGTCAACAGTTGCAGGGAACATCCAGGCTGAAAACAAGCATTTTAGAGTTACTTATGACCAACTGTAATGTTTTAAATCAACTTGTATCACCAATAAGCAGTCAGAAGTAAAAGTGGATACATTGGCCAAACCAGTGGTATAAACGTTGGTATAAATCTTCCCAGTGTTAACTATTGTATTCTCATGGGGTTTAACTGTGTGGACTAAAACACAGCTGGAATTTAAGAAAAATGAAATCTCTCATTAGATTTTGAATCTCTCATTGATCTCTCTGATCGGCTTTTCCACTTCCAATATTACTGCACCAATAATACATTGGACACAGCATGGGAAACTACAGTACACTAGCACAGGCACAGTTGACACGGGGAATCACATAACTCTGGCACTAATTGAACTATGATGTTATGAGCTGGGGCTAAACAAGAGCTAACAAAACAATTGCAGAAAGTATGGACCTGATTTTATTTAGGTGGAGGTTTCATCTGAGCATTTTTATCACATACAGCAGCAGGCCCTATCTAAAGACTTTTCGATTGCATAAAAATTGATGTGGCGGATCAAAGGAACATGTCCACTGTGCGTGTAGCTAGTCATCTTTAGTGATTCAACACCCTGACAGGTTTATTAAGATTCTCATGCCCATATGACACAGAGGGAGAGAGAGAGACACTCACCAGAAGCTGAGACACCTCTGATTGGCCATCAGGATTCATTCATTTTAGAGGCAGATTATCATTTATAGTAGAAGAACTATCCATTTTGCCTTTAAGTCAACACAACGCAAACACTTCCCTGGATTACATCTCCTGGAAGGTTTTACTAAACAACCTGGCCCAGCACAGCACTTTGTCTTTCATACCCTGACACCTGTGGTGCGGCTGTTGACAACAATACCCCTGGCTTATGTCTTTATTTGGGTCTGGAGAGCTCTGCTGGATCTCCACGGGCCAAAGTAAAACGTGCCTCAGACATGGATCAAGAGCTTAAGGGCCTCTGCATGCTGCATAACGCATTTGAGTCATCAATGTTCTATAAACACAGGCATGGCGGAGAGAGAATTTCACAGTCTGGGCTAAAAGTGGGAGCGGGGTGGGAATTTTCTGAGGTAGATTGAAATTCATTTCATTAGCCTATGTCCGATGGCAAACGAGATTGATTCATGTGCATATCAAGTAGGTACACTTTTAATGGCATGTAATCAGGGTGTAGCGGTAAAATAAGAGGTGAGTAAACTATGAATTATGAGATCTCGGTGAGGTCTGAAGGCGTTCAGAACATGTTTGATGATGGTGGAGGTTATTGTCCAATGCTTAAAACAATACCAGTGGTATTACATGGTTCCTTAAGTGTTGAAGAGTGTACATATTGTGAATGTGGATAATACAGTGTGACTGTTAATGTTAAAAGTTGCAATTGGTGAATAAACTTTTTGAGAGGTGGATAAACTCTAATAAGAGGTGGATAAACTTTATTTCTGACATTTCAAAGGTGGATAAACTGTGTTTACTTGCTTTTAGCCTTCACTACATCCCTGCATGTAATACATTATCTGACGTAGATTAACGCTGATAAAATAGACCCTATAGTGCTTGTTTGATGTTTCCCTTTACAAATTGTTTTGCTGTCGCCGCCTAGTGGAATCCTTATTTCGTGTGCAAGGGAACCCGACCATTGGCACGACCTAAGCGCAAGGGTGGGAGTGGTGTGAGTAAAGGGGGAGAGGAGGAGGGATAGGAGCGAGATAACCGACTCACTACATCCACACTGACCCGATGATATGTGAGTAAATCTGCATTTGCAACTGTGGCTCGTTAAACATGCACAGTTTATGGTAGCTCCGACTGTTGCTTCATAGAACAACAGGCATTGTAATCTTCTGGATGTGTTTACTACCCGGAACAATGCGATAGACTTAAACACTGGGAAACGAATCAAGAGGGGGATGTATGAATATATAAAAAACTACACAGCACAGAAACAGCTAACCGAGAAGAGAAGTTTCCAGGAAGAGCCGTGAGATAGCCTCCAAAGTGGGAACGGAACTGCCTCTTGCTGTGACAGGCTATGTTCCGACGGGAGTAACTGAAAGCGACGTCGGGATGAAGGCGGTGCTCAGGACCAGAAGACGGCGGCCGTTCCAGCGGTTCTGCTGCTGTGGCCTTGCTCTGCTCGCTGTCGTCTGGTTCGCACAGGTCATGTACCTGACAGGTGAGTCTCATTTTAAAGTAATTCCCATATACCAATGTTGTCAACTAATCACGGCACAAGACTTAAATGACCTCCTGAAAACCACAGTTACAAAATACTTTATGAAAATTATCAATTTTGATTGGTTTTATTTATGGAGATACAGAACAAAAATCCAAAGGATAGCATGTTAGAGTGAGAAACACTCCATCATGGTCCCATCAGGATATTATCAATATATTTTCAGTAGCCTATATTTTTGTGAAACAAAATTCTATCTATTTGGTTAAACTAACAACATTGTAATTCAAGTTATCATATTCTGATATTCAGAATGCACCCATGGAAACATCCATTGTGGAGGGTTGGTGGGTTTGTCATTTTTGAGGAGATATGATGGTATTTTTGGCTTTCCACACTCTCAGCTCTCCACCCTTTAGATTCTCACACCTGCGTCACACCATTAAAACACCTTACGTATTAGGACTCCACTCACATCCCGAGATTCCCCCTGGACCTCAATCATCCACATCTGCTACCACCCCTGCATCACACTGGTGTATTGTAGGATATGTGCTACTTAGCGATGGACATCCTCATTGAATGCACAATGCAAAGTGATACTGGAAACGTGATGTGAAATGTGATGACACAACCATTGGTTGTTGATATAGACTACAAAAGAGTGTCAGAGGGGTTCATCAATCACTATTGGGATTTCTTGGAAAGTGAGCAAGAAGAGAGAGAGGGAAAGAAAGAGTACAATTACGAGAGAGAGATGGGGGGAGAGAGAGAGAGAGAGAGAGATGATTAATGTTTGGATTAGTGTCTCTGGAGTCTTAGTTTGTGTTCCCACAGCTCCTGCTGATTTCCATTATCGGTTCTCTTTAATTAGGACCTGACAAAAAACCTCAACAATAAATCCACAGGTGATCAGCTTATCCTTTTGATTTAAGGCAGTACACAGAAAAGAAGTCAGGAACTGGCCGAGAGTGCTGTAGGTGCAGTGTGTGTGTGTGTGTGTGTGTGTGTGTGTGTGTGTGTGTGTGTGTGTGTGAGTGTGCATATGTGTGTGTGCATGTGCTTGTGCATATGCGTGTGTGAATGAATGTGTGTGTGTGCGTGTGCGTGCGTGCATGTGCGTGTGCATGTGTGCGTGTGTATGCATGTGCGTGTGTGTGTATATGTGTGTGCACACCTGCATGCCTCTGTGAGTATGTGTATGTGAGCTTGTGTTTCCGTGTGTGTGGGTGTCGGTGTGTGTACCTGTGTGACTGTGGCTACATGAGTTGGCCTTCTATGTGTGATTGTGTGTGTGAAAGCCTAGGTCTCTACTGTGTAAACCCCTTCATGAAATGTTCAGAGGGAAAAAAACGTATTGCGGTTTATGTCCTCTGAGGTAATAGTCATTGCAGTTCTTACGGCCGGGGGCTCCTGCCCACTCTCTCTTTATGCTCTCCAAATCCATCATTGCCTCCATTGTCATCCTATTCATCTGACTCTTATTATTGCTCTCTCCATTCAAATCAGACAGATGGACTGAGATCATTAGGCTACTATTCAAATTGCACAATATCCACCCAGTACCATTAAGCAGCAGTCCATCTGAGTGGCATGTTAACACCTAAAGGGAGTTCTCTTCAGATTTATTCCGTGTTTAGTACTGGCTTAAAGCCATACTGCCGCTCAGATGCTTTGGCATGATGGAATATTAAGTGTGCAGCCCAGGCAGACAGATGAGTCTATTGTTGATTTGTGACAATGCAAATCCGCAGTGTGTCGATCATTAAAAAATGCATAAACAAGATATTCTTCTTCCTCCCCCTTACAGGTCTCCCTCTTCTTCTTCTTCTTCTTCTTCTTCTTCTGTTGTTTAGAGCAACTTGTCTGTGCTTTAAAAGGAATCTTAAATGCCATGCCGTGATCATTACCCACAGTCTTGTGTGTGTGTGTGTGTGTGTGTGTGTTTGTCATTACACATATGCTGTCTGCCCTGCCTGGAGCCTCATTAGAATTTTATGTCCTTCAGGTTCATCATTGGCAGACATGAAAGGCATTTTTTAAAAGCATATATTTTGGCTTTTTGCCTTTATTCTGACAGGATAGTGAAGAGAGGGACAGGAAGCAAGTGGGAGAGAGAGATGGGGTGGGATCGGGAAATGACCCGCGCCGGGCTCAAACCTGGGCCCCTGTGGGCACTTGGACCCAAATGTGGTATGGGTGCTGTAGCCAGTTGCACCACAGCGCCCCCCCAGTCACCCTTCTTTTGTTGTCATTCATGGCCAAGAGAGACACCAGCTTGTGAGATTAACTGATTGAACTGGGAGAAGTTGGTTGTGTTGGAGGTGGGTTGCAGAGTATAGTTGTGTGGTCTGGTGAGTCTGTGTGAGGGTGGGTGGGTGGGTGATTCAGAGGACTGATAGTCCTCCACGCTGCTCTTGGTATGGGGTCAATGTCATCACAACCCTGTGCAGGCTGCAGATATAATCTGCAAAGGTCTTTGTGTTGACTCTTTCGCCTTATATAGGTTTATGGAATGGAATCTCCAATGCAACTCATTGTATACAGAGACAAGCAAGGGACAGGGTATGCTGTGTTATCTCAGTGAGAGTGACACTGAACTGAGAGAACAGCACTGATATCTTTGCTTCATCTGTACAATTGCAATTATATCCATTTAATCATATGTCAAAGCAACACTATATAACAATTTGCCTCTTTTTGAGGTATGTTTTTCAAAGGTAACTTTTGTTGTAATTCATAAATGGTACATAAATTCATTGTAACAGTACAGTATGTGGTCACATGATGAAGAAATAAATAAACCCCCCAGACTTGTCCACTAGCTGTCAAGGCAATGTAGCCTACTATGTGTTGTGTGCTCCAGAACATCCCACACAAATGTGAGAAAAGGTGGTTTGTGTGAGAGCATTTTAGGTAGTTAGCCCGTTGTGTAAATACACACTTCAGATGTACACTGTTGACTGTAAGATTCTTCAACTTTCTCTTAATTTGCCTTTTTTTTTTCAAACACAGAAACAAAATCCTCAGACGAACTGTCCAGGCAAGAGTGGTCCAGCCGGAGGATACTTCAGGAGAATCACAGCATCACTGAGGAGCACCACATAGAAGAGCACCACTCAGGAGGTGAGGACCTGCTGTCACTCTGTCTCTCTCTCTCTGCTGCCCGCAGCCCCACCCCACCCCCACCCCCTCACAAGACACTGCCCATGACCCAGTGGACAGCCAGTGCTGGAGATACTGTACTTTACTACCTCCAGTACTGTTCTCCACTCAGGGAGAGCTGTTGGCACAGTGTTGGTGGACAGTCATATTTCGCTTGTCCACCTTTTTCAGTGAACAAAACGTGAAGTTTGGTTGCAGTTGAAGTGATAGATTGTGTGTGTATGTGTGTGTGTGTGTGTGTGTGTGTGTGTGTGTGTGTGCAAGAACATGTCCTCCTGTGTACGCAAACCTCCTCTCCTTTACAATTACACGGCAAAGGTCGTCTTGGACCAATGCTTGTGGTTGTCAGGAATCCATGTTCTGTAAACAGAGCGTCACAAACTTGGCAGCCAGCGCGAAGGGGAGAGTTTTCAACGGAGAGTGCTTTCAGGAGCATGCCAGGCTTGTGCAATGGAAGAATGAGAGAAATAGATAAACAGTAAGTAAACACAGAGGTGGACTGTTGGGTCACTAAAAGTCTGCTCCACACCATGCTTCTCCACACTAAGATAAGACTCATAAAAAAAGACACTTGCAACATTATCTTGGCTGGAAAATTCACATATTATTGTGTTACAACAGAAAACATTATTGGCCGTCGGTTCACTCTCTGGGTATACTGGAGAAAGAGTTTATTTCCATGTGTAGAGGAAGGAGGTCATTCATACTTTCAAACTGGGCTTGTCACAAAAGAGGCATGCAAGGGGATGCTTTTATGAACATTTCAGCGTCAAGCGATGACTAGTTCATTAGGACAGTTCATAAATGTAAAATAAATGCATTATGTGAATGACCGGAAATGTATCACAAGAGTGTTGAGACATGAACTGGGGGGATTATGACATTCAGTTCTTCAGCTTCTTGTGATATTTTGAAACCTTATGGAACAAGATCAAGAATGGTGTCTCGATTACCAAAATAAAACCACAAAGTGTTTCATGTCGGCAAACATGTCGTCGCCCCTGTTTTGCATGCATCTGCTAATCCACCTCTGGAAAAGTACCCAGAACCAGCGGGGAAGCTCTGTGCTCTCAATGGAGCACCTGCGACGCGGCGCTCATTTGGAATCTGTCCACCTGCCAGCTCCTGTGTCTGGGCTGTGTAACATTTGTCATCCCAGGAAAACACCTTGGCGTGTGTATTTCCAGCGGAGGCCTACATCAAAGGTGAGTTTCGCCGTCCCATTGAGCTGCCCTGTCAGCTTGCTGTGGGTATCCTGAATACAACGAGGCAGGAGAAAAAAAAGCTGGTGTTTCTTCTACTGCCATGTCACCTCTGGGGAAATGCAGATAGTGGAGCAGAAAGATGTGGATGTAGATGTACAGGGATAGCAGGACAGATTTCACAATGCCTGGCCAATCTGCCTCCTTTTGAGTTGATTGTGGGAGTTTGATGACAGGCAGGTTGACAGGTTGAAATCCTACAGTAACAAAAAGGTGAAATGAAATAACAGAAGAGTTAAGGTAACGTTGAAAAACAGACAATGGAAGGAGAGCATTGAAAGAATCAGCCATGTGATAATTTGTTAGCCTTGTTATTATGTACAGTTTATCCGCCAGGAGAGCCTTGCAATCAAAACATAATGATAGAAAGCTATTCTGAGGGCAGCAAGGCGGTCATCAATTCATTGGCAGTTATTCGTTTTGTGACAGAAGTGCCCAGAGCCACTAGTGTAGTAATCTCTGTCCCCACTGAGTGGAATTACTCCCTGTGATTATGTAACTACAGTCTAATCGAGCATCTCACTCTGCCCTCCAGGAATCTTAGCTGGCTGATTGGAGGATAATCCATCCTTCCCTCTCCCTACATCCCTCTCTCCCTCTCTCTCCTTCTCTTTTCTCTCTCTCTCTCTCCAGCTCTCTCTTTCCTCTCATATTCTTGCTGTCTGCTTTCTTTTGAAAAAAAAAAGAAGCGAGACGGCAGCCCCCATCTTCAGCCGAGTACCCTTTGAGGCCGCTGTTGCTAGGCAACTGAATGCTAAATTTTGAAAGTCTGTATTCCTAGCGCTCA
This sequence comes from Alosa pseudoharengus, assembly GCF_046254945.1. Lineage (NCBI taxonomy): Eukaryota > Metazoa > Chordata > Actinopteri > Clupeiformes > Clupeidae > Alosa > Alosa pseudoharengus. The sequence goes on along the minus strand of NW_027468870.1, from coordinate 34,961,939 downwards.
AAGAGTGGAGCTTTAGACATGCCACCCTGTATAAAAAGAACAGATGAACAACACCAACAGCAACAAAAAATATATATTTTTAGAGGTGTCAATAATGATGGTCCCAGTGCTCCTTCTCTATGCTTGCTTTGGCAGCCAAACGGGCCATTTCATTGAACTGATGAATTTTCCATTGAGATATTTTGGTATATTAGTCACTCTAATAAAAAAAATCCCTTCAAAATCCTGCTGTATTGTCAAGGGAGTAATTCATCATCATTGAAAGCACAGACCTTCAGCATAAAAGGGGTGGTCTCATGAAATGTTTGGGAATCAAGCTCATGAGGGTTTTTTATATGTACATGTAGTCCCTGATATGTGACTTTTTCTTCATCACATCTCTCTCTCTCTCTTTCATTTTTCCCCATGTATAAATGTATTGGCTAGATGTCTGGTTTGATAGTACTAAATAACAAAACCTCATTAGGCACTTTGTTTCTGTGTGTGCTGAACAGGCACTCACTCAACACATCTAGTTTGTGAGATCAAGAGATGCAGAGCGTTTGCTAATCTCGGCTGGCATGTAATTTGGCCACCTACCTACTCACACAGCGGTTGTTACGTGATGGATGAGATCATGTGACATGGGAATGTGGGCGGAGATTAATGTGAGTTTCGCCTCTTTTCTGATTGCCAGGTATTGACCTTAATTGACCTTAATTTTCACCGGCTCAGCTTGGCGGTGAAGGAGCGAGTGAAAAACAGATTTTCTCTCTCTGCGAGGGGTCTGCCGGCAGCCGCTGGTTTGGTCAGCTGCACGATGGCGTGCTCTGAGCTCTGTGCTGAGAAGTAGTGCCCTCCTCACATACATACACTCCTAGAGGATATAGAGACAAAAATAAACTTTATGTATTTCACACAAACCTCAAAATTGAAAGGAAATAGAAGTGTCATGTTGACAAATGTAGCACAGGCTCTCTCTTTCTCTCATTCTTGTCATTTTGTCGTTCTCTCTTTCTCTCTCTCTCTATCTCTATCTCTCTCCACTGATGTCTGATACTGCTCTGCCGTGTTTTTCACTCAATATCTTAGCTGGATGCCAAGGTTTTGCTGATTGTTCGATCGATAACATCTCTCTCACACACTTACTCACTCACTCACTAATTTTCTCTCTCTCTCTCTCTGTCTCTCTCCCTCTATTTCTCCTTTTTCTCTCTCACGCACACTACACTCATACATCAGACTTAGATCTGGGCATAGCTATCCTGAGCTGTGTGTTAAAGGAAAATACTGTGCTGCCATTTTACATGCGCTTGCAGGTGCATAGGCAAGAACAAGATCAGCGTAGCACACTCCCTAACCCGTGAGTTCACATCACAGCGACCCTCATGCCCCCGCTCTGC
>NW_027468870.1:34838057-34955557 GCF_046254945.1 Alosa pseudoharengus | reverse complement strand
TGTAAAAACTGCTTTTGTGTGGGTACAGGAGAGTCTTGCTTGGCTTTATTCAAGCAACACCTTGGTTTAGCTGTCACGTTTACTTGTCTCATTCAAGCCATTGCTTGGTTTAGTTGTTACCTCTTTTTGAAAATATGTATTTATTCTGAGATAATACCATAAATATCTATGCATTAATTTATGTTAAATATTTACATTTGCAATACATTTATGTTAGAAGTGGCTAAAATTCTATTGGCATGAACTTGCATGTACTGTTTCAGAAATATAGACAGATGAGTATCTCAAGGAGATTATTTTTTAAAATGCTTACACCAGACCTTTGTTTGTGTCATAGGTTATCTATGATGCGCGCGTTGTCTGGTAAGTTTGAAATAACATTCTGTCTGCCTGTGCGACTGCAGGAGACAGTTGGGCCTCTGTTTACGCAGCTGTCTCGGCCTGCCGTATCGCTGCATAGATCTCATGCTGTTGTCTCTCCTTCCAGGTGGGAATCAATGCTCCTCATCTCCATGTATGGGGTCTACATTCTTATAATGAAGTGAGTTGCTCTCACAGGACAGACTAAGAATGGCTCTGCATGTGACTGAAAGTTTATACTGTTCCCTAAGATACTTATCCTAATGAACGCCCTCTCACAGGGGAATGGGCCCTTGATACACACCAGAAGCCTCTTGCGGGGTTGTGTTGTTCTTGTGGAGAGTGAACCCTGGTCTGGAGGCTTGGTACCTGTTTGGAGCAGCAGCTTTCTGTCTGCTTGCTTTTATAAATCAGTGTTGGTGTCCATCTTTTCCAGGTTTAACACCCAGATCGCCGGCTTTGTGGCGCGGCAATGCCGGGGTCCAGGAAGATGCTGTGCGCGCAGAGGCCCCCACGCGGATGAGGCAGGGGAGGACGGGGGGCCCTGCAACACCTCCATGGTGCTCCTGAGAAAAGGTTCCCCTCATTAGTTATCTGTCTGCCAGGGATGGTCTTATCGGATCTCCTGACGGCGTGCCAGGATTTTGTTTGGTTGCATGCCCGCTCAGACAGCCCTTCTTGGCTGCTTAGTCGATCGGGGTGACATCTTATTGACCTGTTTGTCTTGGCGTGTGTCACTGCATCTCCTTTGCTGTAGGCCTGTCTCTGTAAGCGCTGTGGCTGTGCGACTTAAGTCTCTCCACTCCTGTCTCTTACTCACTCCACCAGTGCATTGTGTTGTCTGTGTGTGTGTGTGTGTGTGTGTGTGTGTGTGTGTGTGTGTGTGTGTGTGTGTGTGTGTGTGTGTGTGTGTGTGTGTGTGTGTGTGTGTGTGTGTGTGTGTGTGTGTGTGTGTGTGTGTGCGCAGAGCTTGCGTGAGGGTTGGCAGCTTTGGTGTGTGTGTGTGCGTGTGCGCGTGCGTCTGTGTGCGTGTGTGTATGTGTGTGTGTGTGTGTGTACACTGCACTGTCACCCTGTATATGTTGGGCTGCTCTCTGTGTATAACATGCTGTCTTTTTGTGTACGTAACTTGGTATGGAAAGTCCCGTGCTCAAGAGTCCTCCAGGTTAATTCTGTCCAGTCCAGGCCGCCCCTTGTGTTGTGTGTGTTCTTACGCGCCGTTCTGTTTCTCGTCTCTTTTAACTTACAGATAATCTGTTCTGCGCTCTGTTTACACTGTGATTGCCGTTCTACGTCACCTCTTAGCCAGTCCGTTTTGTTAGTGACGGTAATATCTGATACAGACTCCAGTCTGGGACCGGTGGCCTTCAAGGGGCCTGTTGGCTGAAGCACTGGCCGAACCCCGAGTCTGTTTTATTTCGGCTCAAACTGTTTTATTGTGTCTCCTCATGTCAAAGCGAAGCATGCAAAATGCCCTGGACATAGTGGCCATGTGTACATTTCTGGCACATGACCCGTATGTATTCAATGTAAACATGCAATACATACCGTAGTCTTGTCATAACTTAAAATGGGATAGGCATAAAGAGGTCAGTTAGATGATCTGAGCAGCTCATTAAAGTCCAGATGTCTGCTTCTCCCTGGTCTCTCATTTCTGTTGTGTCTTTATTTCCTCTCCCTCTCCCCTCTCTCTCTCTCTCTCTCTCTCTCTCTCTCTCTCTCTCTCTCTCTCTGATGATGCAGGAGGATTTTGGTATGGCAGATTTTGGTTTGGTGATAATGGTTAAATAAAAGAGTTTTAAACTCACTCTTTTTCTGTCTCTCCCTATCTCTTACCTCTCTCTCTCTTTCTCTCTTTCTCTCTCTCTCTCTCTCTCTTTTCTTCTGTCATAAACTGGGTGTCATGACGTGGGAAGAAGGGGCTTTATTTTATTTGTGTTAAAATGTCACATTATGTGCAGCTGAAAGGGACAGCCTGACACAAAAAGTGGAGGGCCCACCTTTCAGTACCTGATGGGGTGTCTCCTCCCTTGAGGCTGTTGTATGAGTCTTATTTTCCTAGAAGGTCAGATGACCTTCAGAGAGTGCTACTGTACATTGTACAGTATATTAGCTAAAAATAAGCTGATGTCTATGTTTAATGAGGAGGTGTCACCCATCTTTTGGTTGATACCGTTTCACTTTATTGTAAATGTACAAGGTTAGTGCTTTTTAATTTTTCAAAAACTGTATTTCTGTTTAGTCGTGGGTATAGACTGGTGAGGTGTGATCAATATATAATGGCCAATTTTTTTACTGGGGCAGGCGAAATTGGCAATTATTTTAAGTTAAAACTCCCACACAGCTTAAAATGAAGCAGGATATCTTCATTCAGCATGATATCTATGTTTAAATCTCTGGTGGAAACAAGAATCGTGCTAGAGTACACCTTCCACCAGTCAACTGAGAATGTGGCTCAACTCAGTAAAAAATGGTGTGTGAAATTAGCAAGGGTTTCATTTCAGTAAATTACTCCCAGTGTTTTCTTTCAGTGCTTTTCAAATGAGGTTTTAAATAAAGGGTTTTAAAGTCAATCTCTCTCTCTCTCTCTCTCTCTCTCTCTCTCTCTCTCTCTCTCTCTCTCTCTCTCTCTCTCTCCCCGTCCTGTCCTGTCCATTTTCTCCACAGCTCAGAACTCGGGGCAGGACTCTCCGGTGGTGATGGTGGACGAGCTGCTCTCCCTGAATCCCCACCAGCTCTCCTTCTCCGACGCCAGCCTGCGCATCATGATCACCCCCCACTTCTCCCCACGCACACGCCTCAGGATGGCCGGACGCATGCTCATCAGCGAGGTGGGCACAGGGGACACTTGGGTGGCCATTGGTGTGGTGTGTCACAGGGGAATTGGTCTGATGTGTGCGGTTCTCAATCAAGCTTCTGATTGGTCTGATGGGAGCAGGCTGACTCTCAATCATGTGAACCACAGTCACCTGTGTAACGAATACCTATGTCTTGATATTGTTGTCTTGGTTTGTGATGCTGATTTTACAATGTCCGACAAAGATCTATAAGGTTAAAAGTTGCGGAATAAGGTTTATGTGAGCGTCTAACAGTGTGCAGATCTTTCTTTTGATTTTTATCTTCAGTTAAGTTTTGATCGAGCACCTGAACATTTTTTTGGATGTGCGTACCCTGCACTCTGCTTTTTCTCTCCTAGAACTGGCCCATGCTCTTTGTGTAAGACGGGTTCATAGGTAACGGTAGATAAAGATAGAGATATTGATTAAGATATTAAAGATACTGTGATAAAGCTACTGTGAAGGCCTTGTAATAAGGCTATATCATTTATTGTATGATATGCCTTTACATACTTGTATTTATTCTTAGCATGCTTTTAAACTACACATCAATCCCTCATCCTGTCTATTTTCTAGGCCTTTCCAAAGCTGCTACTGAATGTCCAGTACTGATGATAGGAAGGAACACACTTGTTCACACTCTCAGTCTGTGGTCTTGTGCACTGACCAGAGCTCTGTTGTTTCTCCCCAAAGGCAGCGTCTGTCTCTTTTCTTCTCTCTCTCTCTCTCTCTCTCTCTCTCTCTCTCTCCCTCTCTCTTCTCTCTCATTCTCCCTCTCTCTCTGATGATGCGGTAGGATTTTGGTTTGGGGATCATACTTAAGTCTGTGAGACTGTGATAATGGTAATAAATGAAGGAGTTTAAACTCACTCTCTCTCTCTCTCTATCTCTGCCCCCCCCCCCCCCTCTCAGAGGCAGCGTCTGCTGAGGGAGAGCAGAGGGGACACCCCGGTGAAGGGCCTGTGCTCTGGGGCCATGGAGAACGGCGGAAGCGTGGACTGCCAGGCCCTGGAGGACGGCTCCAATGGAGAGAGGGGAGGGAAAGGAGACTGTGCCCAGCCAGAGGAGGAGGACGACGGGGGAGACGAGCCCTTCAGGCCTCTGAAGTTGCCAGGTGGGGAGGGAAATGGCTAAAATGAAACTGCAACAGATACTTGACATTTAGGGCCCTAATTTGAAAGATGGGCAATGTGCCAAATCTTAAGTCTAACTAATGCTAATTTAATAACTAGGTGAAATCTATTTGCTAGTTTAACACCATGGACAAGACCTGAAGCGCAAACATTGATGATTCAGCTCAGTGCTCCCATGTCACATGACAGCTCTAGCTCAGGTGTAAAAATGTAGCTTGTTGACAGACTTTGCACTTTGTCGCCATTTAAATTAGGGCCCTCAGAGTTAAAGGGCAGTTCCAGGTCACATTAAGTACTAATGTTTATTTTAAAAGCTTTGTACAATCTGGGCCACGTTCCCAGACATGGATTAAGCCGAGTCTTTGACTAAAAGCTCTTATTTCTGTTTCTTATCCTCCTTTATGTGTTATCCACATTCTCTGGTAGTATTTTTACGGATATTACCCATTAAAGTCTGTTTCAGCCGTGTCTAGAAAATACAATTTACCTCAATTACACACCCAGTATAATTGAAAAATGATACAGAGTGGTGTTCAAATTAACCTGTTTGCCAGGACTGCAGGATAATCATTTAATCAGTGTTGAATTGTTAAGTACTACACACACTATGCTTGCAAGATCATTATCTCGATGTGCTACTCAAGGCTGAACACTGACAGTTTCGCCCGTGTTGTTGCTTTGCCAGCGAGCTGCGGTGCCCGGGTGAAGTGGTTCGTGTCGTGGCCCCTGAGCGTGCTGCTGTACCTCACCGTGCCCAACTGCGTGTGGCCTCGCTGGCACCGCTGGTTCATGGTGACCTTCGCCACGTCCACCCTGTGGATCGCCATCTTCTCCTATCTCATGGTTTGGATGGTAAGGGCAGAACAGCGCTCGGCTCACCTGAGACTCCATAGACACTATGCACTCATGATGACCAGGACTACTAACATTCTGACTACACATACTTTATAGTCATCTTACTGTTCCCCTCCGGGTGAGTTTGATGTTCTTATGCAAGACAGCACATTGAGGTTGCATTTGCAGTCTGAAGATATTCCAGCTCAAATCTCACAGACATCCACATGCATTATGTAAAAGCCTTCAGAGCCTTTGTACAACAAAATGAAATCCCAGACGTGATGGAGATACTTGATGTCATTGTCCACCTGTGCTCCTGTTCAGGTCACCATCATCAGTGACACACTGGACATTCCAGACTACATCATGGGCATCACATTCCTGGCGGCCGGCACCAGTGTCCCAGACTGCATGGCCAGTCTGATCGTCGCTCGTCAGGGTAGGATGACCAAAGAGCTCAATGGGTTTTTATTTCTTTCTTTTTTTTTAAAAATCATTCCTTCGGGATGGTTAACACTGACCTGAACTGACCTGAACTGAACTGAACTGAACTGAACTGAAATTATAACACATGTATAAAAGACAGGATAAAAAACTTAAGACATTGCTAAGTCATTTCATCATTTCACTATTCTTCCAGAGGTACACTGTCATATTTGATTTGTAACCATCCTGTATTGGTAAAATCCTACATAATACACATTTAAAGCACTCCATTGTAGCTTATCTACCATCTTAGTGACAGACATCAGTTGTGCGAGGTGAGTCCATGGTTGTCCTGCTCTTTGTCCTCAGGCATGGGGGACATGGCAGTGTCCAACTCCATTGGCAGTAACATCTTCGACATCCTGCTTGGACTGGGCTTCCCTTGGGCTTTGCGCACCCTGGTGGTGGAACACGGCTCAACAGTATGGAATCTATATAGACTAGCGCTTAACCCATTTAATCTGTCCTTATTTATACGTACAACAAAATGTAGAATTCTCATAGGTGTTAGCCTCTGTCCATAGTCATATCCAGTAACCCACATCCCTCAGGAGAGATTGTGCTCTCTCATCGATTTCACCGACGGAGAGCAGACTGTAGATGGGATTGCGATACTGCAAATTGGGTTGTAAGCACCATGCTGCTCTTATCTCTCCCTGTCATCAGGTGCCCATTAACAACAAAGGATTGGTGTACTCGGTCGTCCTACTGCTCGCCTCTGTCTTCCTCACGGTGGGTACACACACAGACAGACACGCACACACACACATGCGTACATACAAACACACACATGCACACACATGCAGACAAAGACACAGGCACACACACAGACACACATACACAGACAGACACAGACAGACACACACACACACACACACACACACACACACACACACACACACACACACACACACACACACACACACACACACACACACACACACACACACAGGGTGAGTGCTCAAGAGGAAGGGATATAAACTTACAGAAAGATGTGCACTGGCAGGTCAGGCCCCTGTGGTGGCAGGAGGATAATGATCCGTAGTTGTGTTGGTCCACAGGTGCTGAGCATCCACCTGAACCACTGGAAGCTTGACCGGCGGCTGGGCCTGGGGCTTATTTTCCTGTACTCCATCTTCCTGCTCTGCTCCATCTTCTTTGGGCTGTAGTAGCCACAGACACATCAACCAGCCGCTCCCTCCAGCCCTGCCCCTCCGGCCTCAAACCAACCACTACACAGACTAGTACCAAACCAAAAGAAATATGTCTATAATTAAGAAAGAAAAGCAAATATTTATCTAGATGTGAATGTGTGAAGGTCCAAGGCGGCAGGATGGGAACTTGCACACACTGTTTTTACTTAAAGCCCACAGCCCCACACTAGCACTTCAATAGGTACATATTCGCTATACAACAAACATGAGGACACATCTGTGCAATAGCACATACGTTTGAAATTATTCAAAATTGTACACAGTCTTTTCTTTTGTTCTTTCAATACTCTGTATTTCCACTTTTAGACAGATTCAATCTTCCTTAGCATGGAGGATTTCAGTGTTGTCTGTGGAGATGTTCTGCCATTCTTCAGAGACATTTTTTTCAGCTAGTCTTTGCTAGAGGGGTTCTGCACTCATGCAGGCTCAAATCCTCACATTCCCACCTGTGCGCTGTTCATTTTACATAAGAGCAAATATCCTGCTGTTCAAATTAAAAGCAATATCATTTCTACAATTTGCATCATTTGGCATTACAGTGATATTGCACAGGGGCGTTCTCATATTTCCTGTGTGCTCTATGTAGTGTTGGGAATGTTGACGTCGGGCTGCAGGTCTTCACAGCATGCATGCACATGTGTGTCAAGAAAAGATAGTGATGAGAGTGACAGATCATCCGTGTTGCCTTGATGTTTGGAGCTCACTTGTCTGTTTATATTGTACACTCAAAATGACGTGACTCTGTTGTGTTGTGATATTATGTATATTTTTGCACTGTGTAGCAATATGGATGCTGTGGGGTCGACTCCCCGAGTGGTAAAATGCGGGGACAGTTTTTGAGATTTTGAGAGGGTATAATATTTTGAGAGATGCCTTTTACTGGTGGATTTACCACATAACGCAACATATATAGAAATCACAATAAATATAAATGTTTGCCTCAAGCTTTTGACAGAAACAAAACAGAGAATTTATGGATTTGTAGAATTTTTAGGACAGTATTTGTACTAGCTACTATGTTTGTTCTTACAGCGAGTGTCCAAATGTTTGATAAATGTTTGTACAGGTTTTGTTCCAAAGGCTCTATATGTTTAGGTACGATTGATGTTTTAAAACACAGTAAGACGACAAAACCTTAAAATATAAAATTAACCTTAAAGTATAATTATATATGTATATGAATGTGTACAATACTACTTTTTGAGTGAGTTTCCCGAAACACTCACTTTTACTGTTGCTAAATGTTTACTAAATGTTTTATAAGAGGGAAATGTGAGAACTTAGATTTGTGATGCATTTAATATTTATAAAGTCTGAACAATGTATACACCCATGATATTAACCAATATCATGAATTTAATTTATCCTTTCCAATTGAGATGTTTATCTTTGTCGCTTTGTCCAAATGCATACTGTAGCAGAGAGATCAAGCAGAAGTAAAGATAGTTATGATCTAAACCAATAATGTTTGTATTAGAAGGATGCAATAGATCGCAAGTCTATTTTTCATAGTGCTATTTCAGACGTTACTAAAATATATTTGTTTAATAAATGGTGGGCCTGCCAGGAGTTCTTCCAAGAACAAATATTTTGGTGTTGCTGACTATTTACGATTTCTGTATTGGGGATGGGGGAACCTTTTTTGCCTACAAGATCTGGTAGACTGTCAGCTGATCTGTAAAAGATAAAAGAGGAAGTGTGTGACTGAGATAGCGGATTGTTGTGTGCGAGATATTTCTGTGTTGTGTTATGCTCTGAGGATTACCTCCCAGTGTCAACATGACCTCTCCTTGAGCATCACATTGCTCTGTAGCTCAACCGACGGAGATAATAAAGGTTAAGCAGTGACTACTATTTCCTAGCTCCACTCTCCACTATACAGTATGGCTGTGTGAGTAACCAAGCTATCAAAATATTAATTTCCTGGTTAGATACTGTGCTGTTTTATAATAACCACCTAAAGATCCACTGTTCAAGTATCCAGTTGGCTGCAATGGACAATAATGAAGCCAATAATTGACTGTCCTTTTGACACAGGCCATTTTAATTCTTTTCAACTCACCTCTTCGCCACAGCTCAGTAATTTCTGACTTAAACAAATGAGGTTTACATGTAGCCCACTGATATTGGTAGCCACCATCTTGTCTGTGTGTAACAAAGGTATTGCCGGTAGGCTCAGGTTGTATGCAAAGGTTTTGGCAGTGTACTGTTAAGTTAGTTACATGTCTCTAACTGAATAAAACATTTTGGGGTGCCAGACTTTAAGTAGCAGTGGAACACTAGCTTTTGAACCACTGAAGTGATCCTACAGAACTTTGTATGTTGTTGAGTGCAATAAACAAACTGTGCAATAATGTTTTATTGGTCATTTGTTGTGTTCATTTCCCCACATTTTGTTTAGATTTCATGACTAAAACATAAGACTGTATAAAATAGGTCTAAGAGTAGCATTTTTTTTTTGGCAGTTAATTGAAGATATTGTATATTCATCATTCTACATGTCACCAATAATTACTAATAATGATTATACATTTTGTGTGATAAAATGCACTTAATATAACATCAGTATGTAATGAAAGTAGTTTTTGGATTCAATTTGCTGAAACTGAAACAATTGTCAAACTTTAACTGAACAGGCCAACACTGGAACATGACTCACCATACATAATTAATTAATTAGTATGTAAATCAAGATTATCAAGCGTCTTATTTGACTTCACTCTCACAGAATTATGTCCCAGTCTACCAGTTTGTGACTGATGTCATGTCTCATGATGGAACAAAGCAGTCAGGGATTTTGGGGTAGCTACTGCCCTCTACTGGGCACAGTGGCACTATCTTGTGAGGCAAAATGGGGGGAGAGATTGCTTTTTTGCTTTAACATAAGTGCAGGTTAAAACCAGTTAATCTTCAGTGTCCCGCCGGCGGGACGGTTACCCTCCTCCCCCACCTCCCCCCAACATTCTAAATCAATTGTATGCACCATATTGCTATGTAGCATAGTAATGTTATACACCATTTGAAAGCTTTGACTCTTGGGAATCCAAAAATGTACTATGTACAATCTGTATAGTGCTTAACATTCTCAGATTAATCTTATTATGTTTCAATTAAATTTGATCCAAAATGCCCCCCTCCTCCGCTTTTGGTGCTACCCTGACCTCTGGCTGCAGTGTAGCTGCAGCATAATAAGTAGATGCAACATATTGGGTAGGCTACTGAAATATTCACAAGAATCCATATAAATTGAATCTTCATGTTGTATTATCAAATATTAGTTGTACAGATGTAGTCTATCTTATACACACTCATTGAACCAACAAAGTAAATGCAAAAATAGAGACTTTTTTGTAATTATTCCATATTTTCTAGTCAGTCTATATCAGAACATCTGACATACAATCTAAATAGTCCACAAGAAACCTCAAAGTGTTGCCTTTCATTTGAGACCAGGATTATGCTTCTACACATAGGGGTTCATGTGCAGTAAGCATTTGATTGTCAGTATTGGATAACCAAAAGTCCTATGGGGAGTTTCCATAGAGCACCTTGGCAAATAATGGTCTAAAGCACTCATATTTTCATTCTATATTGATCTACTTTTGCACACAAGACCCGGTGCTAGGGCTCAGTTGTGTTTCTAAGTGATATCAAGTGACCTAGAGTTCAGGCAAAAACTTGAAATGTGTACATGTGGTTAAATTGGAATTCATGTGGTTAAAATGTTTGGAATGCTGAACGGCGGTCATCCTAACCCTCTAGAGATGGGCATCAGATCATCGGTGTTGAAAGATGTGTTCCCTCAAACCAGATTTAACAACACATATGTATAATGCCTAAAAAAACCTCATCCTAGTTTGTGGACGTATGCTTCGGTGGAAAGACTCAAGACAGTGCTGTTTGGACTTGATCCCGCCATCTTGTCTAGATCTGCATTATACTCTTTAGTAGACCGGTATTTTTCTGTCATTTGTGTCTCATCACAAAACAGCATGTTAAATTCAGGTGTGCTTCATTAGGGTTGTCAACATAACATAAATTAAAGCTCTAAAGACTAATAATTATTCTGGTATCCTGTATCAGTATCCCGGTATTTCTTATCTTGAATTTCAACCAGATAATTCATGGGTAATCTAAGTCCAGTTTCCTGCTGAAGGCAGGTCAACACTAGCCTGGGTGCCAGCCGAACTTTTGAGGTCGGGAAGTTCGGTCTGGCATTGCTCCGTTGTGGAGCAGCTATGCTCGCCCTAGATCTGGTGGACCAATCAAATCGGGCTTTACGATGATGGACAGGTGAGCAACAGCGCCTCGTCTATCACGTCATCTGAGCATGCTTAGATTAGGCCTATGTTTGTAACAAAAACGCTGTGGCTAGATGGAGACATGGCTTTTAAGACCCCATATGCATATTATTTAATGAGGTTTTATCACTGAAAACGATTATTTCTGAAAACTTTGGCCAAAGTTGAGAAGTGGGAAAACTCATGGTTTCACTTTCATCAAGGGGAAACAGCGTGTTGCATTGACATGTTGTTCCCTCGTTCGTTTGAAATCTCTGATTGACCAACTGTTCGAGGGATTTACCACAGCCTTTCCCAGCTGTTTATAACATGTTTGTAGCATATCTGTGTTTACAGAATTGGGGGACATAGGCGATCAGTTTTTTCCTAATAGCCTACCCTACTACATATCTCTTAGATTTCGCTAATGAGTGTTGTAGGAGATATTGACGGCACAATAACTTTTACAAAAGACCAGAAAACAATGTTTAGGCATTTGTTGAGAAGAAGGATGGTTCGTGTGTTCTTCCTACACCTCACGGTAAGCTATTTTGTTGCTCTGATTGGTTAGGTCTATCCAATGGAGTGCAGAGGCATTACCCCCCTGTATCAGTTGAAATACGCCCCATAATTACGTCCCAATGGAGCAGTATCAGACTCATATTCATAGTCAGGCTACGTCAACACATATTCTCCATTCTCACCGACAACAAAAAAAAGATGCATTTAAAAGGACCAAATGCATTCTTTTAATTTAGGTTTGTTTTTATTTGAAGTTTAATGTTAATTCCATGCTGTGGAAGAATAGATGGTGCTTATTGGCTCCAGTCTGAATATCCAGTAGTACAAATCAGATTCAAGTTACACATACGGAACAGAAGAGAGAGAAAGAAGGGAGACACAGACAGAGAAAGAGAAAGAGAACAATGGGCTAGTGTTGGGGGCAAGAACAGTGTGAGAATAAAACCACTTAGCCTATCTAGAAGCTATCTTAAAAAAAAGAAAAAAGATGAAAATAAAACTTTAGTATCCCCATTGGGTTTAAGAAACACACACACTCACACAGATATACGTACATACGTACATACACACACACACACACATACACACACACACACATACACAGAAACACACACACAGCTTACAGTTCAGAGGCCACATGAAGCAACATTCAGAAGCAACATCACAGCCTACGAACACGTTTGTTTCAAACAAAGCAAAACTGCTTTATTTCAGAGTTCATGAAGACAATATCTTTTGAGAAGCCCGCCATTTTGATTTTAAAAACTATAAAAGCACAGGCTCTCCTGTGCAGTCCACTGCAAGCTGCATGAGGTGACATTATGCTAGACATCAAAGGCTAGAGAGTAAACAAAAATATGGAGCCAACTGCATTTTTGTAAAGAAAACACGGTGTGTACAAAGCTCACCTCTGTAGCAGCCCATAAAAGGCTACAAGCAGCGACACCAAGCTTAATACCTCACACTAGTGTTCCAGCTTCCCAAAAACACCATCACACAGGGCATGGACAGGGGGTACTTCGTAAAGCCAGTGTCCCTTTCAGAAAACAAAAAAAATGACAAGCACCATTTCCAACCATTTGCCACGAAAACATTTGAATGCAACACAAATCAGAAGATGCATATGTATCAATGATTAAATCTGTCGATGCCTTTAATCACTTTTAGCTCTTTGCCTCCAAGAACATCTGGCTGATGATCCAGTACCACAGATTCAACAAAAAAATGCAAACTATAGTTTTAACAAAAAAAAATAATAATAATAATTAAAAAGAAAAAAAAATCATACAACAGGTAGTTAACAAAACCTTGGGGGAACCGGTAAGTTTTACCCTTCAATTAGTGGACTATTATGCAAGTCTCAAAGTGAGTATGCATCCCAGTGAAACTATAGTAAAGGAAAAAGAGATGTAAAACCTCTAGCAAAGAAAATAAAAACAACCAAAAAACAGGTCTTGGGGCACAGGATGCAAAAAGAAAAAAACCCTCAAAAGAAAGAAAGACAAGACGGACAGACGGAGAAAGCAACAGAGAGAAACAGAGAGAAGAAGAGAGAAGATGAGAGTGCCGGGACAGGGGAGCGGGGGGAGGCTGGCTGCGGGGCTCTCGTGTCAACCGGAGAACCTGGGGGGGGGGGGGGGTTCAAGACAGAAAGGCAGAGAGAGTGAGAGAGAGAGAGAGAGAGAGAGAGAGAGAGAGCGCAAGAGAGACAAAGATCGGGGCAGGGGTGGGTGGGTTGTGTATTGGCCGTGAAGTCTCACTGAGTCTCATCCTCCACATCTTGCAGTGCTTCTTTATTCTGTTCTTCACCTGAAAAAGGGTTAAAAAAAACAAAAAACAAAAACAAATGGGAAACCATTAGAACCAATACTAATGGAGGTACGTACATCATAACACAAAGAGGGCGGGCATAACAGGAACACAATTCACAAACCACTCGGGACTTCATACTTGAGGCACTGTTAGACAATTACAAAGCCTCATTACCTAAACACTGGCAAGCACGAACAGTGAGTGCATTACTATAGGCAATGTTCGAGTTGTGTCGAGGCACAACTCGCGTTATAATTAGCAAAGTCAGACCAACAGTTCCATAACAACTTGCTGCTTGCCGAGGTTACCATAGAAATGACAGTAGAAGTGCCTCCGCATAACGTGCAGCAAGATGTTGCATTCATGTACAACGGGCAGAGCAGGCAGATAATTATAGGACCCACAGTGTGCCTATTGGCTGCTGTTAGACTGCAACAACTACAAGCCTTGAGGTCTCACTTCTCATGCTGGCAAAGGCAACATCACAATGGATCCATTAGAACTCTTTAGTGATATGGTTTGCTGGGAACGGTATGGTTTTGGTGGCATCCTGTTCAACCGGCATCCTGTTCAGCCACAGACTACAATGCTTTAGTTAGGTGGTAAGACCATATCCTGTTATTTGTCAACTAATAGAATTCGGTTAAAAAACATGATTTGGTTTCGAGGGCAGATGCAGTGGTGCATACAATAAATGCACTAGATCTCAGTGAGTGAGTGAGTGAGTGTAATGTAATTCACAATGTGTGTATGGGTTTGCACATCCGCCCACACAGATGCATATCTACGCCGTAAAGATCTAGATTAACCCTTTGAGCCGAATTGTCATTTTTATAGCTCGTCATATGCAAATGCAGCATGCTCATCATAGCAGAAAAGCAGGTTTATTTCAGTGAGAGTAATGTGTGGCACGAGGAGCTGTTTCATGAGTAATTCTGTGAGGACACACTCAAATGCATCACCAAATGTATCCAACCGTGAAGGTATTCTGATCTTATGCTGGGCTAATGTACAGTGTAAACTGCAACCATTACTCCACTCATCACAATAAAACACCCATCAACCTGTACCAATATAACATTCAAAAACTAGTTAAGGGGCATTATAATACAATATTAGTCCTTCCTTATAGCTAAATAACTGGTTAAGGCAGGTCAACGATGGTTTTTAGGCTAAACTAAAACTAAAATGGGTTCTTTGAAGAAGTTCAGACTGAATGGTGTCAACTACAAAGTGTGTTTCAGTTTGGAGTCTAATTTGATTTGATTCTCATAGACATCTTTGAGTGGTCAAACTTAAGGGACAACTTTTTGAGCAATGTTGCTGGGCAACCACAAAACCAGTTGCATTTCCATTTGGATGATAGAAACAAAACATATTGCCCAATATCAATGGGTGTGTGCACAGCAACAAAACTCAGGAACATTTCCCAGCAACACTACTCTTTAAGTTACCTTGGGTATCATCAGCTTATTACTTCCATATTTGAGCTCACAAAAATCATATATGTTTGGTAACGTGATTTTCTTGGGAATACTGAGAGGGATGTATACAGCCAAAAGGCAGTCACCATAGTATAACCAAGTGGCTACAAATGAGTGAGTGAGTCACATTTGAAAAAAATAAACCACCATCTTGTTACTGACTCATGTTAAATTAGAATGAACTGTTCCTGGCAGATTAGGCCAGTTCTATGATATAATATGACATTAATTTGTTTTCGAAACAATTTGTTCAAGATGAGTATAAAGGAAACATTTATGGATTGAATTTAAATGTCACACCTTGGATAGTACATTTGCAAATAGGGGCTTCTATAGGCCTACATCTTTTACAACCATAAAAATGACATTAAGATCATTAGTCCTGCAAGAGTACATCTGCCCCCTATCATTCTCATCATGTCTGATACTTTGAGCTAATTGACGTCTAGTGTAGTTCTAGTGTAGGCATGGGACATGCCTGTTCATCATAGGCATACATTTACAAACTTGGACATCACAGAAGCACTGGATACATGGGTTAGAATAGTGGTTCTCAAACTTTTCACCATGAGTACCACCTCATTGGCTCTCCAAGTACTACCATTATGACCAGCATTAAAATACAGACGCTTAGGCCAATTTCCCTACATATTTACATTGTACATACTGTTGTGTGTCAGTTATTTTTATTTATTTTTTTTTTTAGAAAGAAATCTTAAATTTAACTTCAGTGATCACGTGGTTATTTTATTTATAATATAGATAGATAGATAGATAGATAGATAGATAACATTTGAAGTGGTTATTTGGTCTTTATGAAAAAAACAAACATCTCAGAGACTCCCAGAGTCTGCATACGCACCAGTGGTACCCGTTCCACAGTATGAGAACCACTGGGTAAGAAGACATCTTAGCTGTGCTGAGATTAAAACGTTGCCTTTCACTACACTTCTACATTAATGGGTTTAAAGGGTTAAGTAACTAGTAAGTATTCCAATGACATGAGGCGGAAGTGATAAAACTGTTTAAGTGAGTGGAAATGCATCAGTCCTCCATGCCAAAAAGACAACAGGCCCGTGAGTAGTTCCTGTTAACACACATGTCTGACTGGATACAAAGAAAACAACTTCCAAAACAAACAGCCCTTGGCAGCGTTCATCTGAGCAGTTTCATGGAGGCCAGGAGCCAAGAGAAGCGCAAGTTTAGTTAGAGACAACACAGAGGAGGAGAGGGAGGGTGGGGCTGGAAGTGAAATGCTGAAGAGAAGAGATGACTTACAAAGTACAGTTCTAAGAGGGAATGGAGGAGGGGGGGTTGTCCTTAGGAATCTACACGTGAAGAATGCAGACAGATGAAAGTTTAGAGCGCTGAACACAGGTCAGAGAGAAGGAAGGGGGGGGTAGAGAGAGAGATGGAAGGAGAGCGTGAGAGAGGAGGGAGAGAGAGAGAGAAAGTGAGGGAGGGAGAGAGAGAGAGAGAGAGAGAGAGAGAGTGAGTGAGGAAGAGGGAGAGGGGGGGGTAGAGAGAGAGATGGAAGGAGAGCGTGAGAGAGGAGGGAGAGAGAGAGAGAAAGTGAGGGAGGAAGAGAGAGAGAGAGAGAGAGAGAGTGAGTGAGGAAGAGAGAAGGAAGGGGGGGTAGAGAGAGAGATGGAAGGAGAGCGTGAGAGAGGAGGGAGAGAGAGAGAGAAAGTGAGGGAGGAAGAGAGAAAGTGAGGGAGGGAGAGAGAGTGAGGAAGAGGGAGAGAGGGGGGGGGGGGGGTCTTACCATCTCCCTGCATGTCTGATGTCCATAGTGTCAGGTTGTCACGGAGCAGCTGCATGATGAGTGTGGAGTCCTTGTAGCTCTCCTCGCTCAGTGTATCCAGTTCTGCAATCGCATCATCAAAGGCCGCTTTCGCCAACCTGACAGACAGACAGACAGAAAGAGAGAAAGAGAGAGAGACAGAGGGACGAAGGTCAAACGAAAGAAATCACACAGAAACAGCATTCACACAGACACTAACACCTTAGACACAGTGAGAATAGGGCCTTAAAATGTGGGAATCACTGCCTCTGTGTGTGCGTGTGTGTGTGTGTGTGTGTGTGTGTGTGTGTGTGTGTGTGTGTGTGTGTGTGTGTGTGTGTGTAAGACTAGTGAATAGCAGACACCCTGGCCACGGTTCCTTAAGCAAAGATAACAAGCCACTTGATGTAGGAGAGAGGCCTTTTGTGTGCCTTGTTGCTAGGGGAGCCAGTGTCTCAATCTCAGGGTGAACCCAACAGTTATGCAACCATTAACCTCACACCTGTCTCACCCGACACAGGGAAAAGGAGGGCAGCCGAGAAGAGAGCGAGACGACTGACACCACAGACACACGTAATTATGGGGAAACAAGGCAGAACATCAAGGGACCTGATCACACATACTATGCAGCTAATGTGGGTCCTCTTTACCATCACAATCCGTTGCTACTGCTGAAGGCCTAAGCTTTCACTCACAAAGAGAGCACTATTAGAACACATGAGGGGAAATGTGCTGGATTTCTCATGCAGAATGTGTGCTATGATCATTACAAGCCTGTTACTGTGAGAGTGCTTAACGAGTTCTCATACTTTCTGAAAAAGACATCAGCAAGCCTGTTTTGCTGACAGTTTGCCCTAAAAGGTGAGCATCCCTGAACAGGCATCATTAGAAATGGCTTACTTAACTAGTTATATCACATGCCAACACTCAGCCTTGAGGGAATTACACTGGTTTTGGATCAACTTAAAATGGCTGGAGCTGGCTGGAGTCACACCATGTAAAAGTCTCCTTCCAACTTTGTCTGGTTGGTCCATTTTAAACAGTCCTTAACTTATGCTTTTGAGGAAAGCCTAAGACATATATCAGCTCTAAAACACTAGAAAATAAATGTCTTCATCTTCATGACTTTTCAGCATGTGTACAGACCTAGTCAATTGCACAATACTGCAAGCTTATGATGATTGTTCAAGAGCAATATAATTACCATAGTTAGAAACAAAGCCAAACACAGTTTTACAAGTGACTAATCCACCAACCTCCCTAGCATCATTAGCTGTTCAAGATGACAAACAGTATCACTATGCAATAATGCGTCATTTCAAACTAGTCATTCCTCCTCTCACAACAAGGGGACTGAGGCCTATTCTCCACATCAACTCACTTGAGCAGCACTAAATCAAAATGTCAACACACGTTACTAGGGGTGTGAATCTCTCATGTAAAAGACGATACGATTCACATCTAGATACATGGGCACGATTCGATACAAGAAAAGATACATGTTCATAAAAAACGATTCAGTACGATGCGATGCGATTCGATGCAGTTTGATGCAGTTGAAGAATTGAAAGCATTTTGAAAGATTTTTTATCATTTGCTTAAGGTGCACATTAATTTTATATTATAAATTATCATGGTCATGTCAATTAGGCAAAAACAAATGTGTGAATATGATTATCTAAACTGAGGTTTGTATCATATATTGTATTGAAATGAAAAAAGAATAGTCTACATTTCAGCCAAACAAAGCAGCCAAATACAACATAAAAATACATTTTTATAGACTTTTATAGTTTTATAGTTATATCTGATTGTTTTCAAGGAGCTGTAGCCTATTGTTGAGGTAAGACAATACCGAAATAAAATAAAACGGTGCTTAAGACAATCTTGGCCTTTTCTCATAGCCTACAAGAACAACATAGGCCTACATATCAATGAACTGGGCCTATTTTTTTCCAAGTCTGAGTGAATATGAACAAAATAATAATAATTTGTACATCGTTTTTAGCAGCAAGGGCCAAATTATTCTTTAACATTAAGGAAATCCCTTCATCAAACGTAAGACTACTCTACAGACTATCGTTGCCGTTTAGGAATGCTATAGTAAGTGTTTAATTTCGCGCTGGATTTTGACAAACAAAGGAGTAAAATCTGTCAAACACCGACAGAGTGCGAGTTGTCACGTGCTTAAGTTGCAGTAGATGTATGGGTAATGAAGTCCTTTGTCTACTTTGGGCAATGAGTGTAGCCCAAAACGAACTTCATTACCCACAAATCCGTGCCACGTGTAGTTTCAAAACAGGAAGTGGGATGAACGCGCTGCTTGCAACGTAAATCAGAGTCTGAGCGAGCAGAAAAGGTTATGAACCGATTTGTAACAAGTAAATCGATATAACGACCGGTTCATTTCAGTTTTATTCCGATACGGGGCTTCACATATCGATGTAGACGTATCTTACACGTTAAAAACGGATACCGATACGTATCGGTTAATCTTTACACCCCTACACGTTACACATGTCAACATCAAGCACGGCAGCCCGTTCCAAGGACGCGGTCTACTTTCTGTGGTCTTGTCTGCATTGTCTAAGGAGAGCTGCACGTTTTCCCAAGATGCAAGCATCTTTTTTTTTCTTCTAAAGCATCTTTTTTCTTCCTCTAAAGAGAGCTACACGTTTTCCCAAAGCTCTCACATTAATCTTTTCAACCCAACACATTTGGTGTGGGTTTGGGGGTGGAGGGTCATCTCTCACCTGCATGCGCGGTCAGGGGAGTTGAGGATTTCGTAGTAGAATACGGAGAAGTTGAGGGCCAGTCCCAGGCGAATGGGGTGTGTAGGCGCCAGCTCGCTCATAGCGATATCGCTGGCGGCTTTGTACGCGACCAAACTGTTCTCCGCCGCTTCCTTCCTGTCGTTCCCAGTAGCAAACTCAGCCAGGTACCTGTGGTAGTCACCCTTCCTACAGGGCCAACGAGAGAGAGCGAGAGAGAGGGAGAGGGAGGGAGAGAGAGAGAGAGAGAGGGGAAGGAAGGGAGAGGGAGTGGGCGACAGGGCAGAAAGTGAAGAGGACAGCTGTGAAACAATAGGCTACAAATTATACAAACTTTATCAAGACTTTTTATTTGGCCACTACTTCCACAGCAAGGAGATGTGATGGCTTAATGCTTCCTGGTTGGTTTCTAAACGGATTACACTTTTAGAATAGCATTTAAGAATAGTTTAATAGTTTAAAACACCAAAGTCAATACTCATTACAACAGTTAATAACTCAAGGTTTTAAAAACAATTGGGAGACTGTGGACGTACATTTTGTAGTAGAAAACCTTAGACTCTCCCGAGCCTGCAGCAGGAATGAGGTGCTTGTCCAGTACATCCAGAATGTCGTTACAGATCGATTTCAGTTCATTCTCAACCTGCAGACACACACACAGGAGGAAAGAGACCACAGGTTTAAAACAAACATTAAAACAACCACAGAATGCATCGTTTTTCCCTAACCGCTGCAGTAATGTCTTGTTAAAGGCAGAATCAGGACAGTGGAGAGCTCTCCTCTGGGTCCGTAGTGACCGCTGCTCCACACCCATCCTGGCCTGATGTGTGCCACCAGGAAAGCAGGCTGCAGGTGAAATGCTGTTTCTGAGGTCCGTGCCTCGCTTATCTGCAGGGTCCTGCACTAGTGTTTGACCTAGATGCTGACTAACAGTGTATGCTAATACGATTTTTGGGTTACAGAGACCTGGGAACAATGTGCTTCATATTGGAAGATCATTAACTAGTGGTGCATTCACAGAACATGAATCATTCCCTTCTAACTGACAAACAGAGACACACTGACAACAGATCATATTTGGCCCGAGAACACAACACACACAATGCACAACGTTTATCCATCATATATGCTGATAAGGGGGGAATGAAGTAATAAAGTTTGAATTTATTTAAAAAAAAATGTTATTTACGTGTAGATATTTCTTGTGTCTTGTGGCATGCCCATTGTGTTCTAGTCATAGAATACCTCTTCACACGATATTCAGAATGCACACTGCACATGTCACGCACTATAGTCGGAACCCCTACCATTAGCTCACGCTAGTAAATTACCTTTATTATTTTTTTCCATTCATTTGCCTTTTTCTCTTGCCCTTTCGTATCCATCAATCAATCTTTTAATCCTTTTAACGACTCTGTGCCTTGCTGCTCTAAAGAACAGCACCTCTGGCAAATACTAGGAAGACAGCTGAATAGCCTCTCTTCAGCCACGAATATGGATTATATTAGGTTATATTAGAACTTAATATAATAATCATCATCATATCTACTTCATATACAACCTCATTAGTTCACATACAGCCCAAGCATCATGTGTGGACCCATTAAACGACAACCAAGAGACCATTCAATGTGGAAGGTATAATCTTTCAGTTACCTAGTTCCCAAAAAAGATGCAGGAACAAGAAAGGCTTGTTCACAATTCTACTTCTACAAAAATTGCACATCAATCTATAACCTAGTCTCAGGGATTTAACAGTGGTAATTTCACTCAAAGTGATGGCCAGCGCTACTTCCACTATCATGTCTGGGATAACACAGTCCTGCTCTCACCGTTTGCCTGTATTCCCGGATCATCTTAAGTTTGTCTTCTCCTCCCTTGGTCTCCTCCTTCTGTTCGATGCTACTGATTATCCTCCAGGAAGCTCTCCTGGCGCCGATGACGTTCTTGTAGGCCACAGACAGCAGGTTTCGCTCCTCCACGGTCAGCTCTGTGTCCATACGCGCCACGTTCTTCATGGACTCCACCATTTCTGCAGGGAGACAGACAGCAAGGTGTCCAAGAACCAGTTATTCACTGCAAGACACAGCAGCAGAAAAAACAGATGTTTCGAAATCACATTACATTTCATACTCTATATATTCGCCCATGGCAGTCCCTTCACAACCTGACATTTCCGATTCATTGAGGGCAAGAGATAAGGCTTTAAAGGAAGCACAGTCTTCCTAATGATGCTGGAAAAAAAGAGGGAGGAGCCACTGGTATAGGCTACTGTCTACTTGAGAAAAAACAATGGTTATCTTTTCATGAACACTGGTGACACCTCCATGCTGTACAGACAAGACAGCACAAGCATCTGCCATACAGGGCACCAGAGGGAATGAAACCTGGCAGGGCTGGAGGTCCAAGGAGGGGGGGGGGGGGTGATGCCGGATCAGCTGTGCGAGCGTCTCGTAAATCCACAATGGGAGCGATGGCAAGCAGGAAAAGCGACCCCACCCAGCTTTGCTCTCCTCCCCTGCGCTACGCCGCTCGGCTCTGTTCACAGCTGCCGCGCCAGTGAGTCAGTGAAAATAAGCTCCTTACTGAGAGAAGGGGGATTACCAGAGCCCCCACGCCCAGCCTGCAGCCTGGCGCCCACTCCACTCTCTCTCACTCCCACCACCACGCGAGAGGGGAGACACTGCAGCGCTGAGCGCACCACAAGCAGCCCACCAACACACACACACACACACACACACACACACACACACACACACACACACACACACACACACACACACACACACACACACACACACCCAGAGATGTCTGGACTCTGGAGATGATGAAAGAAAGAAAGAAAAAAAAAAAAAACCTCTACGCACTCAGGAAGCATGTGGCAAATGATATTGTTATAAAAAGGAGGACACATGGAGCAGAACTCTGTCTGGTTTCTTTGTCTGTGGAACTGCTGGGCTACTGGATCCAACAACAGTGTGAGTATTGGGCCTTGGCAAAATGGCTGCCTGACCTGGAGAATCTATCAGTTCAGGCAAACAGCCTCCAGCTATGCATGTAGCCTGGAGTGCCTTTAGGATTAACTAAGCACTTATCAGTTTCAATGCTCATTCAATGGTCGGGACTCAAGCAGTTTTAAAAAAAAAAAAAAAAAAAAAAAAAAAAAAAGATAAAAATGCAATAAAAGACAACTGGAAGTCAACTTCAAAATCTGTACTTACACCAGGTCTTGCTGCTTAAGAAACCTAAGAAACAGAAATAAATCAATTCAAATCCATTTTCACAGCCACCGTTATCTGACCACCTTCTAACCCACCCCACTCAGCAACACACCATGTAAATCACACCTAATCAACCCAGCCTTCAAGATAAAACACCATTACGTTTGTGTTAAGAAAAAAACTCATTTGAGATAACTGGATTCTTGCATAATGTAGCCCGCTACTGCATGTTACACAAGCTGTGTGACAAGTTGCTGCACTTGCCTAATTAATTTAGTGCCATGACACTGTATGTTCACAAAGTGTGACTGTTGTGCAGAATAGGCCCTAGTGAGCCTATTTTCAGTGCCAGTAACCAAAACGGAGTGCCGTTTCCAACGTAGTGCTATTTCTAACCTCATTTACCTCTGACCTTCAACACGTAACGTGCTACCAGGCAACGCAAAGGTCAGGAGAATTCTTGCACTTCGAATTGTTTTGTGTCCATTCACTGTTACACTGACAGTCTGAGAATTATGCACTAGTCTATTATTCCAACCAGTTACTACACTTTGTTATATAGCATATAGTCAATTAATCTGTTTCTTACATGTCTCCATTCGTGTCTGTAAAAAGTGTCAGTCATGTCAATACGTTCAATCTTTCACATCTCTAATCAATATTTACAGTGTGCCAGTGCAGGGGAAAAACTTCACAAAGGTAATTCGCGGAAATGACGCCATTTCAAACGATTTTCAGATAAAACTAATTTCCATGAAATTTCAGTGAAGGGGAGTGGCCTTACAACAGGCTCCAAATCCTTTTCAGATCTCTAATGTCTAATGTGTAAAGGTGCAGCACAAGGGTTCATTTAACCACCCCTTTCCCCCTTTTTAATGGAAAGTCTGGGAGCACGCCAGTGTATATAGATCTATAAGGAAGAGAGTGATCAGTGCAAAAGTGGAGCTGAGGTAAGAAAGAATCACACACACAAAGGCACTCCGAAGAGCCTTGTGCCAAGGAGGCAAACGTTTGCAGGTCGTGTTCAAACAAGACGAGAGAGAGAGAGAGAGAGGCCACCATTCATGACTCATAGCCGACTGATACCAAGGTATTAGCTTCTAAAACCTGGACAAAAAACCCCTCAAGACCAGCACATTTTAGCGAACTAAACTAAACTCGGTTCTCGCACAAGCCACCACCTGTAACCCGCCTTGGAGGTCCATGGTCCGCAGAGCGGGGTGCACTGCTATGCGGGGAGAGTAAAGGCCTCTCTGTGCAGGCAGTATGGCTCAGCCAATAGTGGGATACTATGAGCTCTTTGAAACATGCTGCTGTAATTCGATGCCTTTCGTCAGAAGGACATCTCTGTATCTCTTTCACTCTCCCCCTCCTCGCTCTCTCTGCCCTGCAGGCTGACGAGCTCTCTTCAAGTCATTAGGCAGGGATTGTTCCTGACAAGAATCTCTGCTTGGAAATGTGCAAGTTTCTGCTTAAAAATGACATTCCTGTACCTTAGACTAATGCCCATGCCTTGTGTCACAGCGAGCACTTTCTGTTCACTATTTC
Source organism: Alosa pseudoharengus (assembly GCF_046254945.1). NCBI lineage: Eukaryota > Metazoa > Chordata > Actinopteri > Clupeiformes > Clupeidae > Alosa > Alosa pseudoharengus. The sequence goes on along the minus strand of NW_027468870.1, from coordinate 34,931,269 downwards.
TGTTAGCCTATGTCTGGCTTGAGCTACCAGAAATGTATATTTTCAAATAAACGATTTCAAGGTGAACATTGTTTCTGTGATGACACTCAGAGACAATGATGCAAATTCAATTCCTCATTTCAGACTTCAGAAGAAGCTTCAATACGGGCGTACCAGAAAAAATACAACTCGCGGACCCAAATTATCTCTTTTCACAAGAGGGATAAAAGGGCCTGAACAAAAACAGGCCAGTTCATTAGTCTGATGCAGCCCCAGAGCCACACAGCAGACAGACTGCCTGATGCATGCTGGCTCGTTACTGTACGTTGTGCGAGTGCGAGGCTGGCTGGTGTGTGTGTGTGTTTTGTAGTGGTGGCAGGGGGTGGTGGTGGCACTGGCATTACCACACTGAATTGGAATTCTTTCAGGTCGGCTGGGTGGCCAGAGAGAAGCCCTCCCACCGAGACCACAGGCAGTCCAACTGTGCACTTCCTCATCTGTGGAGCGAGAGGAGGTGAGGAGGGATGGACAGAGAGAGAGAGGGAGGGGAAGGAGAGGACGCTGAGAGGAGGGAAACAAAGACCGGCCATTCTGATAGCGCCTTTTCCTTTTGACTTCCAGCAAGTAGACAGATCCATATGTACTCAACCATTCACAGGGCCATGCAAAAAAAAGACATTACGTAAGAGACCTCCCACCCCCCCATTCTCCAACTACCCCCATCCCCACCCCCCAACACACACAGGGGCTGCATGCCTCCCTCTGGTTTGCTCATCTGGCTCGACCCCAGCTGCACTCTCCAATTCTTGCATTCCTCCAGAGCAAGCAGGACAGTGAGAGAGAGAGAGAGAGAGAGAGAGAGAGAGACAGAGAGAGAGAGAGAGAGACAGAGACAGAGAGCAGAGAGCGCATAAGATTAGAAGTCGTCTGCCGGAGACCACGCCTGTTAGGGAAGGGTGGGAGGAGGACACTTGCCAGGTCCTGTTTCAGAACATGCATCACCCACACAAGAGGTGTCCCGTCCCAGAGACAACCACACACACACACACACACACAAAAGTGTGAAATTATGAAACAATCCTATTGCTGTCTGTTGTCATGGCATTCTCTGCTAGTTGGAAGAGGACACCACTTACTGGACCCCTCTTAAAAGCCATTACATGATGAAATACTCGGAGCATTCAGGAAACAAAGAGGGCCACTAATTAGAGCAGTCCAGAACGACAAGTTACTCTGTAGTACAAATGTCCCGTTGCCACTCAAAGATTGTTCCTTTCTATGTCAGAGACCTTATTCTAGTACAAGGACTCCAAAGCCATTGATTAGACAACTAACAGAATGATTCACAATTCCAATAAAATCTAAACTTAAACAATACATCACTCAATGATATGACCAAGCATATCAAAGAGAGGAAGTGGAAACACACATCAAGTTCCATGGTCACCTCTAACACAAGTATAAAACACAATCATTTTTTATCACACTTCATTAGACCTAAAACATTTGTAGAGATAAATACAACATTCTTGAAGGTATTGTTTGACATCCCAAATTACTGTCAAATTAACAAAGATTTTTTTTTTTCAGCTGTCTATTCTCGCTGTGCTGCTGTATGCTCAAAACAATCTTGTGTTCAAACACAGCAAGCCCTGATAAAAGGCAGGTATGAGTTTTCATCTCATAAATTAGTTGATTCCACTATCAGACAACACTGGCATTGGTGGAATAAAAAAATAATAGTTTTACTGCAAAGCATTTGAAAATGTAAGCCTTTAGCTTCAAATATGGAATGTGTGTCTTTCTTGGGTATACTATACAGAAAACACAAGAGCTCCAATGTTCCCCATTCGTCAGTTTTTTTCTTTAACGCCACTGAATGAGCATGTCGATCATCCCGCCCAGTGGCCTATATTTAATGAATGAGCACTGTGGGCTGGCCCATTGAGAAAGGGGAGGGACCGTATTTACTTTTGTCAGTCAATTCATCAACTATGAGCACTACGTTTGCGCTCAGATATACCACTTAGGCTGCACAACGGTCAATTTTGTTATGTGTAACATACATATTTATGTACTGCAACTGTTCATAAATACACAATCCTTTCAAAACGTTTTATTTCAATGCAACACCCTTCGTGGTTATGGGTAACCTACTACAAGTGGTAAACAAGATTGAATAGTTAATACTGTGTTTTGACAACTTACTATTGACCAATTACTTAATATACAATTGATGTATTGACATTATTGTGGCAAAGATGTCAACACGTTTTCGTCACAACAGACTGGTCTTGCTCGTCACATGGTGCTAGAGAATGACCACTTTAGTGGTAGTAAAGGATATTTTCTGCCTAATTAATAAAAAAAGTGACCCACAAACCATCCCAACACTGACATATTGTTGACATTATTGTCAGACATATGCATATTCTCTGTTAAAGGGGAATAGTAATACTGGGAGTGAATCAATCAGTCATTGGTAAGTAAACGTGACGCGTATACCAACATACTATTTACAAAGAATTATCACAACCTATGTTTTAAGATAACCAACATTACCTTGTCTGGCAAACTGCGGCCTGACATATAGATATACGTACTACCTGGTATGAAAGCCAATGCTAGTAGCGAGCTAGATTGGATGTAGAAAAGTTAGCTACCGTGAAATGTTGATAAACAAGAGCAATTCCAAAACATGCCATCAAGCCCACCTTAAGTTCGGTTTGCGGAGTACAAGTTCACTGAAAACAATACATTTCACAAGGCTAGCAAGTTCGTAATAGGAGCTATGCTAACGTGAATTAGCTGCTGTCAGCCATGCTAGCTTACCAATTATTCTAAAATAATGTCATGTGTCATAACTTTACATTGACTTCGATGGATTAAGAGTGCCAAATAACAACGCATACTAACTTGTCAGCTTCTCATTGCATGGTAAGCTAACTGTACTTCACTGCCTTTTCAGATGGCATGCTCAGCTTTGCTGTCCTATGCAATCTGACAATTAGATTTTAAGCTTATGCTTCCTAGCAGGATGACCAAGGTGGTTTTCGCTTTACACAAGCATCTATTCAGTTGACGCTAAATAGTGCAAACACAATCTGAATTTACAACACTAACCATTCTTAATAAGATATGATTGTACTACAATGCGTTAACCAGTTCCATTAAAGCGATCGTTTAATTTAGCTTAGTGAGCCATTCGGGAAACGTGTGATACACGAGTCCACATGAAACCCAACCCACCATAGCACACACAGGCTATCTGGGTATAGCATGCTGTTGGCCGCAAATGTGACAGAACTTCACGTTGGTGGTTACGGCCACGAAGCTAGCATGTTCTTTTGCTCTAGCATTACTTACTGCGGGCCATATGCAGCTTCAACGTGATTCGAGTGTTTAGTCTATTCCCGTAATGTGGGAGCATTTGAGGCAATGATTTAACGTTAACGCCAATAGTTCATTATATTTGCCCCTATTCTTACCATCTGGCTAACGCGTTAACGTGTCGTTAACATTAACGTTATTCAGTTAAGGCAGCTCGCCAATATTTTTAATTGTTGGAAGGCTTAAAAGTAACGTCACAGATCATATTTACGTTATCGAAAACACTTTCCCTGTGACACCCCCTAACCCTTACGTTAACGGTACGGCTAACACAAAGCTATCATGCTAGACTGACTAGCTTGCGGACCACTGATCAGCAAGCTAGTAACCCAGCCTTTATCGAAGAGTCGGTCACCCTCCAAGTTACCGACAATCAGATCATAATGTTAGTGTTAGGTATTGACAGGTGTTTTCAACATTAAACGTTACGTCAGTTCAAACGAACATAACTGTTAGCCATTTTACACGGCTTCTTTCAAAACGTCTCGTCCGCTCCCGTTTTCGCTCTCTCCCTGTAGCCCCCCACAAGAGGGAGGGTGAGGAACATGTCCTGCAGTAACGTTAGCGTTAACCGTGTATCTCATTAAGCTAATCAATCTAGTTCTAACGTTACTTACCGTCATATCTCTCTGCTTGCTCGGCAAGTTTTGCCTGATATACTAGGTGCTCTCGGTCTCCCATGTTGTACAGGCGTAAGGTTGGCGATCTTGGGCGGGCGGAGGTAAAGAGGCTCAGAGACGGGAGAGAATCTCGACCGAGGATTCCTGACGGAGCAACAGCGGCACGGAGTTCCCACTCTACCGGTAGCTTCGCTCTAAAGATGGCGTCGGAACTCCATCCGGGAAATGTACTCTATCCACGCCACACATAAGCACGGCCCCCTCCTCCTGTTACAGCGCACTCTCAAAGGTGCGGAACGCATTCTGCTACTGTAGGCGTAGAATCTAGTACATTGGGCCTACAACTAAAGCGGCCTGATGCAGTGAAGACAACCCACCCACGCCTATGTTTGTATTATATCGAAATCATACGAAGATATTTTGCCTCTATATCCTATGGGATACACATGCAAAATAGTATCAGGCTACAGTACTCACTGGGAATATAAACACTGGATGAGAGAAGGATGCATACTGGTGTCCTGAGATATCTCTGCTCATGGAACACCTCTCCTATCCAATAAGAAATTAATAAATAGTTCGACAATTGTGTAGGGAATAATTGTTGTATGAGTCATTGAGTAAGGCTCACTTTCTGATTCAATAAACACATTTGAAAAATGTAGGTACATTCTTAAATAGTCCGAAATGGCTTCATCCATAGGCCTACCCATCTGTAAAAACACTCAAATCTTTTTCAAATGGGGAAAAAGAGAAACATAAATAGAAACCACTACTTATGATGCTTTTATTTACTGAGTATGTTAAAACTTTACATGCCTCGGAAAATAAAGCGTGACATTCAATTTACAATAGCCTATGATATCAGCACTTATTTTAGGAACGTTGTATGACAAAATAGCCTATAAGATGGGGTTGATTTTTAAAATCAACAATGAATGCCATAAGTACTGTGCAGGGTGAAGAGATCAGGTGCATTATCAAGTGATGATGAATCAGGACAAAGCTGGGCGCATATTGAAATGGGGAACATGATATAAGTGTCAATATGAGACATCACAAGAAACATTATGGGATAAAATTGATCAAACACTGTAACTACCTTGATATTTCAATGAATCTGTGACACATTCAGCCAAACCACATGAAAATTCCAACAATTCCAATTATTGCTGTTAAGGTAGAGTATATCTGAACAGTGATTTTCTGAAAACTCTTCTGATCTATAGGGGACATCCACCAATGGAACTGGAAACTGGAAGCATAGTGATTCGTTTTTCCCTATCAACACCGTAATTTAAGAACAAAGTAAACGGAATGAAAGAAGTGTGTCCATGTTTCCATGGATCCCATAGAGTTCCTTTTCTGTCTTTCCTTCAACAGAAATGTAGTGTCCTTTAGTGGAAACAGAGGGCCTTCGACTGAAAGCCGTTTCTTTCGCTGTGCTATCAGCCAGTCTCTTCCCCAGCCAATGATTCATCTGTGAAGTGGTTAACAGAAAGATAACACAGAGGCAAACATGGTGTGGAGGCAGGTTGGTGTGGTCACGTATGACCAGATAATTACTCAGAAACACACAGATGAACATAGTTAAATATGAGGGTGTCGACAAATTGTTTTGAAAACAAAAAAAATTAACTGTGATAGCTTCTAACTATTTTCTGGAGAATCTTAAATTCTATTTCTGAAATGGTGGGATGTCTGAAACAAGAAACTGTCATTATTTTGTATTTATACATGTTTTGTCTACAAAATCCACCTTTGCTTTGATGGAGATTACTTTAACACTATACGTACAAGGTTGTAAAAATAGTTATGCTTAATGCTTCAAGCTTCGCAACTGAATAGAGCAATCAATTTTACTGTGTTTACATTTTTTTTTCTGTGTTGAGTAACATTACCACAGACTAGCCTACATCTTGGTATACATGCTAATCGATGTATGTTTTGATGGTTTGTAGTATAGGGTTAGTTTCAACCAAAGTAAGTACAATTATTAAATTATCAAGGGGCATCATACATTAACTTTCAATGGGGGATATGATCATGTCTAATACTTTGTTATGTCTATCCAATTTGGTGCAGCATGTTGAAATTAAAAGGTAAAAACTGTGGTTGAGGCAGTGGCTATGAATTGGTCCATTGAGATCACTCACATCAAATCGGGAACACGACTGATTCCCATATCCACAATGAGGTAGAGGACAAAACCAATATGCCTCTTTTGCCCAGTTAAGACTCTCTACTAAGTTAGGCCGTAACGTGTAACATCATAATCAGTTATCCCTTTTCCCAATGAAGAAAACACTTTTTTACCTTGAAAAAAATACAACCAGGATAGATGAGCTATTAGCAAGTGGAACTTGACCTCATTCAAGTGTTACATATATTTAAAAAACTCCAATGTTTCAACATGCCTTATTTGTTACACAGCACCTCTTCTGATAAGTATTGCATAATTTGTTGTCCAACCCTGGCTGTTTGTCACCTTTAATCTCTAGCAGAGTCTCCTCGGTGGAGACAGCGGACCTGAGGGACAGTCCGGGGACAGCAGCTGTTAGTGTCTGTCTCGTCTGTCACACAAAACCCCTTAGAACACACTGGACCTCACACTGACTCAGCAGCAATGGAGGGCAAACATACCTCCAGGGGGAGACCACCAGTATACCACCAAGTGTGTTCAAAAAAACAAAAATATAACCATGGATCTAAATAATACTCACATTAGAATTAAATGTTTGCATTACTGGGGCAAGTAACAACATGTCACTCATGGTACATAAACGTCAAAGACGGTACACACATCTGTCTTTGGCACAGGAAAGAGATGGAAACATAAAAGACCAAGCATTACAGAAGTGAGGAAAAGGGAATTGGGACAAGAGGGAATATATATATATATACAAATATATATATAAATGTATAAATATACTAATAAAGAACTGGAAGTGAGAAAAAAATGATCTTTAGTCACAGTTTGGTTGCCTGCCACTTGCTGTCAGAGCTGACAACAGACAGTTGTTGTGATCAACTGACTGTACTCAGAGATCCAGAATAGCTTTGCCTTCAAGGAAACTCTCATAACGATATTCTCAAACAAGTTCTCTGACATAATGGCGCCAAAAATAATCATAAAATTGGCATTTGGTCTAAATAAATTGGGGCGTAACCATGATAACACAAAACTATTGAAAACGTGAACGTACTGTTTAGAAAATAATGCTATGTACTAATATATATATAATCATAATGTTATCATATTATTTCCCATCTTTCCAATACAAAAAACAATAATAAAACATTAAACAGGCAGTCTGTAGTGTTTGGACCCTAGACCATAGAATCCTATTATGCTGTGAAAGGTATTGCTTGTCTCTCTCCACCAGAAAGCCAGAGGATACGCCACGCTCTCCCCTCTCCCGTCTCTGTTCATTCTCCTGCTATTTTTTTTCCTTTTTAAAAGTCTATCTATGTGCGCTGTATGATATCTTTATCGAAAGTGGAAATGTTGGCAAAAGGGGTCGATGTTCACAATTACATATTGAGTATGTGCACATGGTGACTGGAAATGTGATTCTGTGTAGGGTGTGTGTGTGTGTGTGTGTTGGGGGGGTTTAGAAAGTTGGCTGCTGAATACTGAAGTGGTGAGAGGAGCCAGAGGGTGTCTCCATGCCATCTGTACTCACAACTTGCCCAGGGAGGGCAGGGGCTGTGATGGGGAGGGCCTGGGCCTGACATTCATACAGTACAGCAGGGTCCTGCAGGAAGTAAGTATGTGGAAGAGCATGTGCCATCTCTCAGCTCTCATCCTCCGGGTGTTGCTGGTCTAGAAGGCGGACATGGGTGAAGGGGAAATGGCCTCTCTTGCCCTTGCATTCGCCTTCCCACTGGCCATTCACATTGATCTTGGTGACTTTCACCGTGTCCCCTACCTGCAAAACGTAGACACATGGAGGTTAGATAAGCATGGTGGAAACCACACAATTATGGTGAACTGATGACAGGAACTCCATAAACTCCATAAATGTTGATTTTTTTGCAACTGTGTGAACTCGCATGGTGCATTACACTGTCAAAGGGTGGGAAAAAATAGAAAATTATGAAGTATTTTTTTATATATTTGTGGTACATACATATTTAATTATATTTCATGACAGACAAGGGAATGTGGAGTCCTTGTGGCAGTCCTTAGGCATGCAGTGATATTATGCAAATAAATGGAACACAGACACAGAATATATTAACAAAGTGTGCTATACAAGACCCTAATTTATATTAAGACATACATATACTATGATGCTTTAACATGATCCTTAGTTTCATGTTCATTCATGTAAATAATATGTTTCTCCATTATCCAGCTTCTTTCACAGACTAGAGTAGTTACATTATCATCTATGCCAGGTGACCTGTCAGTGACCTCACACTCAATAGAAGCTGGCACACAAAGAGTGAGGCATACATTAACAGCCAAAGAAAGACAGAGGGAGTGCAAAGTCAACAGTAAATCACTCATTCCACTTAGGACGTTCTCAGTGTATGTGTGTGTATGAGAATGTGTGTGTTACAAATACACCACATACCTCTAGAGCAAGAGCAGTTTTATCGTAAGCATTTGGGACTCTCTTCTGTATTGCCCTGGCATATACTGGTCCATTCTGGAGGTTGGGCAAAGGCGTGTTCACCACAGGCTGAGCGTAGTCTAACTGCGTGGGTGGCACTCCCCCTGCGCCATCGGACGCCCCCGTGACAGGTGTTCCCAGCACGGTGAGCAGCGTTTGGCCTGCACCAGTTGGTGAAGCAGGGCGGTAACGCTCCACATAGGGGACTGGGATCATGCCCTGACGACCGTCAAGATTGGCTGCGTTCCACCACTGGTCCTCTGGCTTCTCGATTACCCGGAGCACATCCCCCTTCCGGAATGGCAGGTCCTCGTCGTCATTGCCAGGAAAGTCAAAGACGGCGCGCACGTATTCCACCTCATCTGACTTTTGTGGCCCCCCGGATGCACCGCTGCTCACTAATCCAGCATGCTTGGCCTTGTTGGCAGGCTCAATCAAGGTAGTGGTGTCCAGATAGTGAATCTTGTAGAACTCTAAAAGGGCTGAGAGACCATCAAACTCCTGGTCTCCGATACGGTAACGAGGAGGGGCTTGATCTAGATGGGTGGAGGAAAGAAACCCATAAAGGTGGATCAGTTCAACGATGCATTCAGCATAACCTGCCACAGTCTGTGTACAATAAATGCTAGGCAAGTGAGACAGTAATTATTATGATTATGAAATGCACAATATAGAATGCTGCAAGCCCCCTAACAAGCATCACCAAACACAAGAGCGTACCATCTAAGCATTTATTTGACTGAGCGTAACAGGCCACAGATAGGATCATAGGCATTCCACAAACACCACACAGAATAAGTCATTCTGCCTATTGTGACATGTAGGTCATTGACAGTTCACAGCATGCACAGGGCTTCTTCTCCGACGGAAATAACAACGTAGGCCTACTGAGAAACAAGGAACACTCCGCCCAACTACACACCCTACAGACACAACCTTTGCTGTGATAAGACTGTTGTTCATCTTAGTGGGCTGACAGGATGAATGAGTAAGAAATGATAGGTCTGTTAACGTTTAACTATTTCTCTGAACAATACCATTATGTTCTGTTGTAATTACTATGTCTGGCGGATATGACAAAAGTCAAAGTATAGTAACGCAACCACATAGATAAAAACAGACCGTCCTTTTGGGCAGCCATGAACCCCCTAACCTGCACGCACCTTTTCAGTGCCCACGTCTGGTTGAGGGGGCGTAATACATGCTATGAAGCTCCTGAGCTAACTAAGGATGATATCTACCCCCAAAGCATGCTGAATCTGTAGAAATTGCCCAGACATTAGAATTTTTAAAACAAACCACGAAAGAACCAACAAAAAAGTTGAGAATGTTAGCTTCCACTCTGGAATTCTACCACCATAATGGCAATGTTTACAGAAGCTGGGTATGAACTATGAACACGTTACGCTCTCCCTTAGAAATCCATCAAATAAAAGCGTAAACCAATTTCATAATAAACGTAAATAGTACCTCACTTTGGAAATAAAGTTTGCTGTGAGTCTGGTAAGAGAAAACTACATTAAGATGACCTAAAAAGTTGGACATTGCGTTAGCTGCCCATAAGCCGCTACGCTACGGTATCCTTTCCAATGTCATTATGGCAAGTTTGTTCAAAAACAGCTGGCGTGAACACCTAGCTATCGCTAGCAGGCTAGGTACCTTCCGTTAGCAAACAAGGGAGACTGGGCGTTTCAGGCTGGAGTATAAACTTTCTAATTCATCTTCAATTATATAGCCCCATGTAACAGTATTTAACTTACTTGTTCCAGATTGTCGGTTGTTGCTGATGCTGTTGATTATGTAATGAGATACTTTGGAATTCTCAGAAACGGAGAGCACATAGTCACCGGGGCTCGTAACTGAGTCTCTGACAATAAACACTCCATGTCGTTGTCCCTGCAGAAGTGATACTGCCTCTTGGCGAATAAGCCTTCCCCAGTACCAGCTGTTACGGTCTTCGGCGTCAAAATTCCCGGCCATGGCTACAACTCCACACCGAAACCACAAGGCCTTCCCAAGCCTCTCCCAGTTGGTGACCAAGATTCAATTCAATTCAACTCAACAATTCAACTGCAAAAACTTTGACTCTCAAGTCAAGAAGACACACTTCAGGGAGAAAACACAACACCCGTACACCTGGAAAACACGTGTCTGAGTACAGTTTGCGAGATCTACGCAAAAAAGTTAATTCAAAACTTTTGAACACCTTTTAATGTTCATGTAATTATGGTACAATTCTTGAGTAACACATCCGGTGTGCCTGAAACACATCCCACCTAACAACTGGAATGGCGAACGTTGGGAAAAGACTTCATCCACCGGATGTGATGCATCAGAGTTGTCAGCAGAAAAGAAACCCAGCCATATTGGGAAGGTCGCAGTTCATTTTGGAGTTGAGTGATAAAAGTGATCTATCTAACCATTTAGCAATACTAAAGCTGAATGACTGCATCATAAAAACACAAGTAAAACATGTCATCCCAAGTGTCAAGACTCCAAAAATGCAGTTTTCAAGTGTGAAAACTTCCGTTTTTTGAGGAATTCCTTGCAATATTTTGAACATGAAAAATAGATTGTCACTAGGCCTATATTGCACTGCACTTTACTTTAACGCAGAAATGTAGTATTTTGTACATGAAACGGCATTGTACTGCATAACTAGGTTATTCTTTAAGAGTAGAGCAAACATTGCATCAACACACACTCTCAAATCATGCAGTGGATATTTGGCCATTATTGTTTCTTGAAATGTATTTCTTTTATCTGTGTAGTTGGGTTACTCCACCGAGGTAATGGTGTTTTGGAGCTGATCCCGAACATAGGGACTATGGTCCCACAATATGGACTAAATGGGAAATTACTGAAAAGTAAATGACAGATTGGGTCAAAATATAACCTATTTTGGAGTTTTGATGTTAGAGGGCTAGTCTGTATTTATTTGCGCCTATCCGCTAATATACGGACAAGTAATGGGCAAGGTCTTCAATTGTTCTCAATCTGGAATCCTACAAGATGAGTCTCCTGACCTCTTCCCTTTCCTAGCAAATCCAGGCTCATGTCCCCAGGGAGTAATCTAATAGCCAGACATTTCCCTTACAGGTTGAATCCCTCCTATCAAGGAGAATGCTATCCCACAACCATCCCTCAAAGCATGCAGCAGCTTGCAGTACTCTTGATCTCACCTGAAAAGAGGAATTGTGAGGTCATAAAGTTGGAAGCATCCTCAATGACTGCATTGTAAATACAGTTAGTGCCATCTCCTTTCTATGCATTTGTCCAATATTATTTAAGTCTTAATGTATTTTTAATGTCACAATAAACTTATTTAAGGGGATGTTTTCAGCAATTGAGGTAAGAAAATGATTAAAGCTTCAATATCAGCTGAAAGAATACCTTGATGCACAACTACCACACTTACACAGTGGAAGGTCTAAAAATGAGAATACACAGCCCGCTGTACATGAGGCAGGCAATGGTACATGTCTCTAACATTCCTTTCTGATTACTCACTGGTAACAGTAGTACAGAATGTGACTGGGCTCTTTGATGCACATGGACAAGGGAAGGTTCCAGAACATGCAGGGCTTCGACCCTCACATGCCTAAAGGCATACAGCACAAAAATGAAAATATACATACTAGAAAACCAGTTAAATACAAATGAATATGAATGAATGTATTTACACTGTATGTAAATTGTAAATTATTGTTCAATAAGCAGCAATGTCCAGCAAGTCACTATCAACTCCCTTGTCAGATACCATGGTGAATCTTTTTTCTTTACCACACCACTGTCAGCTTGGGTGCAATACAAACATTATTTCATGAGGTGCAGGACAAGGATCTCTGTTTTGTCAGAATTTAGCTGAAGAAAATTTGTTGACACACAGTTTTTGTCTGAAAGATGTGCCCAAGGGAAGCATGTAACAAATAGAATTGGTCTCAAAACTGACCTCTGTGGTACACCATATTTAACAGAGGAAAATAAAGATACATCGTTTACAGAGACACAAAACCTCCTCTTTGATATGATGAAACCCGTTTTAAGGTTCCCTACCTGAAAATCCAGACCCAAATCTAGAAAGATTTACGGTCTGGCTATGAGTAATGAAAATAGCCCAACTCGAGGGGCGACACTAAGCATGTTAAAGGAGAAATTCGGTGTGATATTGACCTAAAGTGTGTTGAAACATGATACCAAGTGTGAACTTCTGTCTCATAGCTCATCTCGGCTTGTCAAAGTCAAAGTCAAAGTCAAAGTCAGCTTTATTGTCAATTTCTTCACATGTTCCAGACATACAAAGAGATCGAAATTACGTTTCTCACTATCCCACGGTGGAGACAAGACATATTTTACCAATTTTAAGTCCACAGACAAACATAACATTCAAGTAAACAAAAAAGTAAGTAAATAAGTAAATAAGAGGGCACATATAATGAAAAAAATAAGAGCAGCAAAATTTGGTTGAAATTGTGCATAGACAGTCAATAAAATAAAATACTAGTGCAAAGTCAGGCCAATAAGAGGCTGAGGTAGTTCTGTTTGACCTAAGTAAGAAATAAAGTGGCATAGTGGTGCAAGTTATGTAAGAGCAGCAGAAGTGTTGTGTTTTCAGGACAACAACAACAAGTTGCAAAGTGTACAAGTGTGCAAGTGGAGTGGTGCAGGCGGCCATTGTGGGTCCAATGTCCAGGATGTTATGTAGCTGAGGGTGGAGGGGGGAGAGGAGGGAGAGAGTTCAGCATCCTAACAGCTTGGTGTATGAAGCTGTTGGTGAGTCTGGTAGTGCGGGAGCGCAGGCTTCTGTACCTCTTCCCAGAGGGCAGTAGATCAAACAGATTGTGAGCGGGGTGACTTGCATCACTCACAATTTTGGTCGCCTTGCGGGTGAGGTGGGTGGTGTAAATGTCCTTCAGGGAGGGGAGTGAAGCACCAATAATCCTTCCAGCTGTGTTCACTATGCGCTGCAGGGCTTTCCTGTTGTATTCAGTGCAGCTTCCGCCCCACACAGTGATACAGCTGGAGAGGATGCTCTCAATGGTGCCTCGGTAGAATGTGGTCATGATGGCTGGTGGAGCACTTGCTCGCCTGAGTTTCCGCAGGAAGTACAGGCGGCGCTGAGCTCTCTTCGCCAGTGATGCTGTGTTGGTGGTCCAGGAGAGGTCTTCACTGATGTGCACTCCCAGGAATTTGGTGCTGCTCGCTCTCTCCACCACAGCACCGTCGATGGTCAGTGGCAGGTGTTGGGTGTGACCTCTCCGGAAGTCAACAACAATCTCTTTGGTCTTGCTGACGTTCAGCAGGAGGTTGTTGTCCCTGCACCACGTGGTCAGATGGTCGACCTCCAACCTGTATTGAGTCTCGTCGCCCTTGGTGATGAGACCCACCAGAGTTGTGTCGTCAGCAAATTTCACTATGTGATTGTTGCTGTAGGTTGCAGTGCAGTCATGCGTCAGCAGGGTGAAGAGCAGCGGACTGAGCACGCAGCCTTGGGGGGCCCCTGTGCTCAGTGTGATGCTGCTTGAGGTATTGTTGCCAACACGTACTACTTGAGGCCTCTGACAGAGGAAGTCCAGTAGCCAGTTGCAGAGGTAGGTACTGAGTCCCAGTTTGTCAAGTTTGCAGATGAGTTGTTGTGGTATTATGGTGTTGAATGCAGAACTGAAGTCTATAAACAGCAATCTCACATATGAGTCTCTTTTTTCCAGGTGGGTGAGGGCTGGGTGGAGGGCAGAGCAGATTGCATCCTCTGTAGACCGTTTGGCTCGGTATGCAAACTGGAAGGGGTCCAAGGTGGGGGGGAGAATGGATTTGATATGTGACATGACAAGCCGCTCAAAGCACTTCATGATGATGGGTGTTAGTGCCACAGGGCGGTAGTCATTGAAGCAGGATGGAGCAGTTTTCTTCGGCACAGGTATGATGGTGGCAGCTTTGAAACAAGATGGGACGATGGCTTGCTTCAGGGAAGTGTTAAAGATGTCTGTGAAGACATCCTTAAGCTCCCCTGCGCAGTCCTTCAGCGCACGACCAGGGATGTTGTCTGGACCTGTTGCCTTACGGGTGTTGATAGCAGCAAGTGTCCTCTTCACGCTGTCGGCAGAGAGGCACAGGGGCTGCTCATGTAGAGGGGGATGGGTCTTCTGTGGGCAGGTGCTGTTTTGTGCTTCAAAGCGAGCAAAGAAGCGGTTCAGGTTGTTGAGCAGAGGGATGTTGCTCTCGCAGCTCTGTGGCGCGGGCTTGTAGTCCGTGAGGGCCTGAATGCCCTGCCATAGGCTTTGTGCGTTCCTGCTGTCTTTGAAGTGGGTGGTTATCTTGTGAGTGTATTCCTTTTTTGCTTCCTTGATGCCACGGGACAGGTTGGCTCTCGCTGTTCTCATGCCAGCTTCATCCCCAGCTCTGTAGGCTTTGTCTCTGGCCCTCAGCAGCCTGAGGACATCCCCTGTCAGCCATGGCTTCCAGTTAGCCCGAGTGATGATGTCTTTTGTGTGGGTCACATCATCGATGCACTTGGTGATGTAAGAGGTTACAGTGTCTGTATACTCCTCTATGTCTGTCTGGTTGTTGTAAGTGGCTGCCTGCTTAAACATTTCCCAGTCTGTTGTGTCAAAGCAGTCTTGAAGAGCATCGGAGGCTCCCTCAGGCCACACTTTTACCTGCTTACGAAGCGGTTTGTTCACTTTTACCCTTTGTCTGTATGCGGGCATTAGCATAACAGTGATATGGTCTGAAAGTCCAATGTGGGGGAGGGGGGTGGCTTTGTATGCTCCTTTGTGTGTAGTGTAGACCAGGTCCAGGATGTTATCTCCTCTTGTTGGAAAATCAACATGCTGGTGAAGCTTTGGAAGTACAGTCCCCTGCACTCCGAAATCTAGCATGGTAGCCGATGCTACCAACAGGTTTTCGATGGGGGTGCCTCGGGCATCCGCCTAGCCATGCAAATAAATCACTGTTTTACACCATTTACGGGGCTCAAAGTAGCTCCACACTTCATTGGTAGACTTCCGAGGGCCCTGACATTTAAAACGAGACATTGAGAACTTTGAAAAAGCACTGGTAGTTTATTTACAAGACGATTTATACAGACAGTATCTTCAGTAGTCGTACGAGTACGAATGAACAGGTATGACAAGGGATCAGATTCCAAAAATAATTCAGTGGAAATCCATGGATTCCAGTCGCTTCAGTCTTGTAAATAAACTACCAGTGCTTTTTCAAAGTTATCAATGTCTCGTTTTAAATGTCAGGGCCCTTGGAAGTCTACCAATGAAGTGTGGAGCTACTGTGAGCCTTAGTACAGCGGCTAAGGCCAGATTTTTTCCCGAATCGTTCAGTTTTTGCAGAAAGCACGAAACTTGGTACAAGTATGCTACCCCTAGTGATCAAAAATTTAAATGGACCCCAACACATAGCGCCCCTTAGTGGCCCCTATCTTGACTTCAAATATGGCCACCAAAATATGCCCTTTTTTCCTACATTTATAATGCTATGCTATGCTGCTTTTAACACATAATATGACGTGTCTATAGCCATCTTTCAGCATTTTGAAATACATAATGAGACAATCATGCATAATTAAAACATGTTGGATTTTAAGGAAGTAGCCATACATTCTGACACTGAGTCAAAAACTAGGGTTCGTTTAGGCCAGGGGTCAGCAACCCGCGGCTCCGGAGCCGCATATGGCTTTTTGATCCCTCTGATGCGGCTCAGCTTTTGAAAATAATTAATGAGTATTTCATTAAAATGTATTTTATTTTAGTTCGTTCATTTTCAAAAAAATATTGTAGGTCTATCTGAGTAATTTATATAACTTTCCACCTCACTTGACTCCGTAACTGTAGCCTGCACAATATTGTTAGGCTACATTCGTGGTTCGTTGCCATGTCAATATCAAACAAAATCACAGATTTCCCTCCATTTCAGTCAACAAGAACACTTTAATTGTTATTGTTGATGTGTGCGCTTGCTGTAGGCTAAGGAAAATGTCAAAAAGGAAACGTCAGCGACCACAGCTTGCGAGCACGAACACAAGCGGGCTGAAATGGGAAAGTTTCCATCCGAAGACTGATTCTGAAAACGCGAAATGAACTGCCTGTTATATATCCCGCACTGCAACGAGTTAGTATTGCTGTGTTAACCCTGTTCGGTTCTACTTGCATGTGAGAAATCTTTCTCACATATGAAAAATATAAAGACAAACCTGCGCTCACGTTTAAGGGCAATTCCGCGCAAAACTGTCACATCCATAACGGCAACACAATGCCATGGTAGGCTATTTAGTTGCCGTTATGGATATATGACAGTTTTGCGTGGAGATGCCCTTAAATGATGACAGCCTCAATTCTTGCATGAAACTTCACCTCATTGAATATGAGCCAGCCAGACTCCAAGACCATCACCAAATCTAATCTCTGCTAGGCCTAATGTTCAATTTCGCCAATGACATGTCAACGAAAATTGAGTGTTGTGTTGTTAACTATGATGTTACTTTGCATACCAAAGGACACTGGGAAAATAAGGGGTGGTGTTACATGGGAAGCCTTCTGTCATTCCACTTTACATTACAAGTTACTTGCACATTACTTTTAAAACTAGTAGAAAATGTATTAAAAAATCCTCTGTTGAATGAAAGTAACTGTATGTTAAATATCCAAACTTTTTCTTGTAACCGTCTTTATGTAGCTCTTCTGAGATAAAAAAAAAAAAATTGGTAAAATTGGCTCTCCAGGCAAAAAAGGTTCCCGACCCCTGGTTTAGGCTATGTGTGAAGTTTCGACTGTGTGACTAAACCCTGCACTTGCCTGGGCTCAACCCTTCTAATTTGCCCCCTTGAGGCTGGCATGCTAGCAAGGAGGCTAAAACCCATGGATGCTATCGTCTGTCAAGTCTCTTAAAGAAACATATGCTGCCTTTTGGGAAATTAGCTATTTTGTCTTCTATCCTAGAGTTAGATAAATTAGTACACATAACCCAGTCCAACACATCCTATTGTTAGCCTAATTCAATTGAGGTGGGTGGGGCTAATTAGCATATGCTAAAGTTTCTTTTAAGGCTTATAGTGATTGTTTGAAAAGGTCTATTTTGTTTTATTGTAGTTTAACATTTTGCATCCCATAAAATGATTATGCCTGTCAATGAAGCTAATTTAAATACGTAATACCTTATGAGTTTAGCTCCCTCCTGACACATTAGGGCTCATGCTAGTCAGTGAACCAGCACTTATAGGACACTTGCTAGTGCGTTCAGCGACCAGTCCTTGGGTGTGCTTTGTGGTGGAAGACAGGTAAAGTTGAGTATCGTCCTCATAGCAGTGATAATCAAATTCATGGGAGCGAATGGTCTCACCCAAGGAAGTGTGTAAATAGAGAAAATTAGGGGCCCTAATACTGATCCCTGAGGCACACCTGTGGTGAGATCATGTGCCCTTTAAGGTAGGATTTAAACCAGCCAAGGGATTTCCTAGACATCCCAGTTCAGATAGTGTAGAAAAGAGAATGTCATGGTTAACAGTAGTGAAGGCTGCAGATAAGTCTAGTAGAATAAATACTAATGACTTAGCAACTTAGATGAGGACTTAGCTACTCTCAATGCTTCGGTCACAGAAAAGCAGTTTCCATAGAATGACTCTTGAAAACAGACTGCATAGGGTCTAGCAGGTTGTTCTGATATAGCAAGTCCAAGACTTGCTTGAAGACCACTTTCTCCAAAAACTTTGACAAGAAAAGAAAAAGGGATATAGGTCTGTAAAAACAGGAATGGTTTTAGAGGTGGTGGCAAATTATACACTTTCCATCTTTATCCTCCTTGACTGATTTTTCACTAGTTTCACATTTGGCTAGGGTCAGTGTCAGTACTGGTAGCATAAGCCAGTACCTGGAGCCTACAATCGCTGCAAAGGTAGTCCAACTCCTCCAGAATGGCACACCAATATGTTCCAATCCGAAGGATTGCTGTGTCTCCCAGCGCAGTCTGAAGAGCATGTAGGACCAAGCAGCAGGACCAGTATCTGCTCCTTTGTGCAACAACAAACAGTAGGAGCCCTGCCAGAGCCCTACAAAAGGACCTCCTCCTGGCCACTGGTGTGAATGTCTCTGACCACACTGTCAGACTTCATGAAGGTGGCCTGAGGGCCCGATGGCCTCTGGAAGGACCTATGCTCACTGCCCAGCACCGTACAGCTCAATTGGCATTTGCTATAGAATACAAAATTGGCAGGTTCGCCACTGACGCCCTGTGCTTTTCACAATTGAGACCAGGTTCACCCTGAGCACATGTGACGTCTAAAGATGTCTTGGAGAATGTAATGCTGCCTGCAACATCATTCAGCATGACTGGTTTGGTGGTGGGCCAGTGATGGTCTGGGGAGGGATATCCTTGGAAGGACGCACACACCTCTACGGGCAAGACAACTGCACCCTCACTGCTCTTAAGCATCAGGAGGAAAACCCTGTCTGACCCTGTATTGGTGCAGTGGGCCCTGGGTTCCTCCTGGTGCACAACAATGGCTGGACACATGTAGCGAGAATGTGCAGGCAGTTCCTGGAGGATGAAGGCATTGATACCATTACTCCACACTCCCCTGACTTAAATCCGATTGAACACCTCTGGGACATTATATTTTGGTCCATCCAACACCGCCAGGTTGCACCACCGACTGTCAAGAAGCTCAGTGATGGCCATGTCCACATCTGGGAGCAGATCCCCCAGGACACCATCCGTCGTTTCATTAGGAGCATGCCCCGATGCCATCAAGCATGTCAGGGCCATACGAACTACTGAGTACCTTCATGAGTTACGGCGTTGAAATTCAAGCAAAATGGACTAGCTTGCAGCGTCATTTTTTCCACTCTGTCCTCTGTGGATTGATCATTTTCATTCCCAAATGTTTGTGTTTGTTATGTTTGTTCCTAACATATTACCCAGTCCATATCAGTTTGAATCCTACCTCACAGGATGTTAACGTATCATGGCTTGGACAGCTGTCCGCACCTCACCATCCAGGGCTCAGTATTGAGCCCCCTTCTCTTTGCTATCCACACCACTTCTTTGGGACAGATTATCCATTCGCACTGCTTCTCATACCACTGCTATGCAGATGACACACAGCTTTATCTGTTCTTTTCACCTGATGACCCCTTGGTCTCGGCACAGACCTCGGATTGCCTCTCAGACATATCTACATGGATGAAGGCACACCACCTCCAGCTAAACCTCTCAAAAACCAAACTGCTGGTCCTCCCAACTAAACCTACTGCTCCAACCTACTCAAATTCCCTCATACAGGCATATATGCTACGCCCCGACCGTTGCGCTCTTCAGACAAACATCGTCTAGCTCTGCCACCGGTATGCTCAGGTCAATCCAAACTTTTTTCATCTGTTGTTCCTTGTTGGTAGAACGCGCTACCAGTTCCTAGAGCAGGGACATCCCTCTTCATCTTCAAAAAACTCCTAAAGACCCAGCTCAGAAAGAGAAGAAGGTAATAAGAATTTATTGATGATGTAGGTAGTTCAATTAACCAAGATATAGAATAATTGGCTTATTTTCTTACACATAGTGGACATATTGGAATCTTACCAGATTATACTTGATGCCTCGTATATTAGGCAGTAACCGCGTTACTGTAATCCAATTACTTTTTTCAAGTAACGAGTAAAGTAAGGGATTACAATTGCAAAAACAGTAATTACTTTACTTTCCTGCAAGCAGCCTGCGTTACTGCGTTACTAAACCGTTATTTTGCCATAGTGATATAGATGTAAACAACAGACACACATGTGCAAGACATGGAGTGCGGGAGAGAGCGCGAACATGGAGCATTTAATTCATTGCAGTTCAGACATTACGAAAAAAACATTAACGCTGTACACTCTTCATGGGAAGAAACATGTTGTCTACAGTGAAAAATTCCACCTAAAATCTGAGCAAGCACCTAGCAAGCCGGCACAGAAATGTGAAACTCATTGAGACACCCCCAGATCCCGACATGAAGGCTGCAGCAACAGGTGAAAATAGAGGACGTCGCGGGTTCCCTGTAGCCTACTGGCCCGTTATAATAGGGCATTATAATATTCTGGCTGCATTCACTGTGATTTGGAAAATGGGCAAAAATATAATGTGGTCTTTGCCTTTTTGTAATGGGGCTGGTGAGTGTTGAAGTCTTCAATAATTTCCCTTAAACCAGCGTTTCTCTACATGGTTCGCGGAGACATGCCAGGTGCATGGGCGCGAAAAACAGGAGTTTTTTTTAATTTATTTTTTTATCTGTACACTGTAAAAATTGGATAGTTCCTTGAAGAACCTCAATGTTACTCCAAGAACCCAGGGGCTTTTCTGAGAACTCAAACGTGACTTGATGCTCTTAGAGGTCTCTGCAAGAACCTTAACGATTTTTCAGTATGAAAGGAGGTTCCTCAAAGAACCCAATTTAATCAAGGTTCCTGGAGGATCTCCAGCTGAGAAAGAATAATTTTCTTGAATTTATCTTTTACAGGCCTATATTGCTGTGTAGCCTAGGCCTAACTGATTCAAAACATAGGCTAACCTAATCAGATAATATGATGCTAGGCCTGTGATAGGCTATGACAACAAAATAAGAGTTTTGATAATCGCCTATAGTTTGACTAGTGTTTAATTGCGCAAAAGATCTGAAGCATTCAGCTACTTGTGTGGTGTTTTGTTAATTGTGTGTATTAACTATTTTGAAAAACTAGACGAGCATAGGCTAGGCCTACTGCCTATGCCAAAATAGCAGCAGAACACGGTCGGATAACTCGATGGGCGCACAGGTGTTGCTCGAGGCGATGACGCGCGTGTGGAATCTTCTTTAAAAATGGCAACAGAATTTGACAGTTGAGTCAACGTTACTACAGGAGGTAAGTGCAACATTTTGACGGCCCTATCTCAAGCTTTTTTAATGTTGACGTTTGTCAGAAACTATACCTTAAATTATACATATTCTACATATGAAATGGAAACGAGACGTTTTAACCATGACCTCATTATAGGCTATAGCATACAACTAAAGGTAAGGTCAACGTGTCATCGTTCGTGAACGTTAACCTTAGCTACCTTTTTTTTTTACATAACGTTAGAGCTTAGATCTAGCCTTATTTAGCCTACCGTTAGTTTTTTAAGTTATAAGAAAGCATTATGCCTTGGCTTGTATGCTATGCTTAAACTGAATGTTAGCCAAATATTCTGTCTATTTTACTCCTTCAGCACAGACTTTTCAACTTCCCGTGTTTCCAACTCTCCTGAAATGAAAGCTAACATTAATGGAGGAAGTCCTGACGTTCATACTGCTGCACACAGATTTTACAGGTCCTATTTGATTAAATTTCTATGTGGTAGCAGCTAAGTGTAGCATGAGGTAGCCTACAGCTTTACTTACTGTTCTTCATTTGCATTCATGCAAAACAACAACCAGTCATTTAAATCAATAAGTCATTTAAAATATAGGCTACTCCATCTCTATGTTTAATTTCAAAGGTATCCAATCATGACATTTGTGCTGCTGCTGTATCTAAGCACCCTTTCCTCCGGGATCGCACAGGACCAGGATATGCATGTAAGTAGATTATTAAAGTAATAAACATACAGTTAGGCCTACTGGCTGTAGTGAGGGTCCTTTTTGAGGGCACCTAACAAGTAGGGATAATGGGATGGGATATTCCTGTCAGGGGTATTCAGGTTGTTGTAGTCTGCTCACTTACAGATGCAATTGAATCATGTATGCCTACTATGACACTCTTCACTTCTGTTGGTATGTTGCTTAACACCTGTATAAACCAGGCCATTGCATTTGAATTTTCCTTTAGGCTAATTGGTTTCTTTAACCTTTCATATTATAGTTGGTTGGGAATGCTAAAAACAAATTCAAGAAAGAGAGAATCCCACTGAGCCTTCGAAGAACCTTTTGAGGTTCCCCCACAGTTTCAAATTGAAGAACCCCTAAAAGTTCCTCCAGGATCTTATAATTTTTACAGTGATAGGCCCAGGTAGCACCCGATGCGCAATAGACGCATGTGTTATTCATAGGGAAGCGCTCGTGTCAAGGCAGCGTGAGTGCATGTTTGAATCGGCAAGCATGTTCACTTTCTTGAAGCTGGCCTATCTTTGCGATATATTTGGAAAGCTCAATGAGTTAAATATCCAGTTACAAGGCAAAGACAAGCACCTACCTCACCTAGCAGATAAGATTACTGCATTCACCAAAAAACTTGAGGTATGGGACAGGCGCCTCGATCGCAACAGTATGCCTTTGAGAATCTGAGTGAAATCGCTGAAACGTCTGCTTCGGGAGCCACTCTTGTGATCCCATGTATTAGGCCTACATCACATCCCTGCAAAGTTTATTTCAAAAATATTTCCCAACCAGCAGTGCTCAGTATGACTGGATTATGGATCCATTTAATGCAGCATGTTGGTATTTCATTGAATATATTGTACAATGCTGTAAAATATTGGCTTATGCTTCCTAATATGTTGCTGGAAAACAGAAATATGTGTGTTTAATTTACAATGGCACATTATGTATTTATTATTATATCTGCAGCACCAGCTGATTTTAACTCTGCTGAAGAGGATATATTTAGAACTTGTCATTATTTCAATACATTTGACAATTTTAAGCTTGACCTACCACTTTCTTAGAGCAATGAGGGACAGGTGGGGCTCGAAAAGGCCCCCTTGATCAAAGTGGGGAATGACAGAAAATGTTTGAGAACCACTGCCTTAAA
This sequence comes from Alosa pseudoharengus, assembly GCF_046254945.1. NCBI lineage: Eukaryota > Metazoa > Chordata > Actinopteri > Clupeiformes > Clupeidae > Alosa > Alosa pseudoharengus. The sequence goes on along the minus strand of NW_027468870.1, from coordinate 34,907,914 downwards.
CTAAGCATTTACATGAAGCACAGTAGCCTATGCCGATTGAAACACATTCCACTCAGATAGGTGCTACCAGGCTCATATAGGCTATCACTTTTAATTGCAAACAGAAAATGTCTAGCTAGCTGTTTATACCAACTTAATATCATGACTATTGCTAATATAGTGCCAAATGTGGAGTTTGTGGACTAGCCATAGGCTTATATTTGAATGGAGCTGATCATTATGAGAGTTGCATAGATGCTCTTATAGTGACAGTGCACCATTTATAAATGAGTTAAACTGCATCAAATTAGTAGTATTTCTTAAGAAATATTTTAAACTAACAGTTCTGCTTTGGGCACCAAAATAGCCAGCAGTGGCACTGCACACACACAGTTCAAACACATATTCTGTTTTGGTAAATGCATTACTCCTCTCTGCACTGCAACTGTTAAAAGATGTAAATGTTAATAGAGACTTTGGTTTTAATATTTTTTTTGCTGTATTTTATTTACATCTATTCGAATGAAGGAGTATACACACCAAAAAGTTAAGATTGAAACTAATAAAAATACAAGTTTTAAAAAAGCGTATTCAGGTTGTGTATAGCTAGTGTGTTTTTGTAAAGTAACTAAGTAAAGTAAATAGTAAAGTAACTAATTACTTTTGAAAATAAGTAATCAGTAAAGTAACTAGATTACTTTCTTGGATAAGTAATCAGTAATCAGTAACTATACTTTTTCCAAGTAACTTGACCAACACTGGTCATGTGATAAAAGGACTGTTCAAACTTTGATATTGTTTTTGAATGACATTTCTATCATGAATAACAATAGAGATGGTCTATATTTTCACATTTGGTATCCGCCATATTGGATTTCAAAATGGCCAACATCAAGTTTGTTTGGAAATCATGTCAATAGCTTCCTAGACCCTAAAAATTGAGTGTTAGAACTTAAAATACTTTTTTATCTTGTTTAATTTTGAAGTTGTATCAACAATTCTATTAAGAATGGTAGCCATATTTGAATTCAAGATGGCGGCCACTAGGGGGCGCTATGTGTTGGGGTCCATTTCAATTTTTAATCACTGGGGTAGTAGTATAACTGTGCCAAGTTTCATGCTTTCTGCAAAAACTGAACGATTCCGGTGCTTAGTCGCTGTACTACCTCGTTAATGGTGTAAAACAGTGATTTATTTGCATGGCTAGGCCAATGCCCGAGGCACCCCCATCGAAAACCTGTTGGTAGCATCGGCTAACTAGCGCCAGATTTCGGAGTGCAGGGGACAAGAACATATGAGACAATATGAGACAAAAGTTAGTTTCAACACACTTTAGGTCAATATCACACCAAACTTCTCCTTTAAGCAAGTCATCTGTTTAGCTCGCCTCTGGCCCGCCTATATCAGATACACCGATGTGATTGGTGTAGCTCGGCTCCAAGGGCATAGACCTCTCCAGAATAAGTCCCGCCTCCGTAACTTCCGTATCCATCCAACTTCCGGGCGTTGATTGTCTATGAGAAATAACATGGCGTTTCGAAATATCATACCGGTAAAACATCTGTAGGTAGCGAGGTAGAAAAAGCTGGTGGGCAGATTGGCCTACACACGTCTGCCATCTAGTTTCCACTGGATTTTTTGATTGTCGGTGCCGTTTAAGTAGTATACTATAGACTATACTACTTAAACGGCACCGAAAATAAAAAAATCCAGCTCACAAGCCAATGGAGAGTTGCTAGACTACCCTGGCAGCCGCTATAGGGTAGTCTATGTCTAGATTTAGGCTAGGCTGGAAGACTTTTTTATATGAAACAGTTTCTAAACGTTTAGACAATGTGATGGGAACTAGCGTGCGTCTAGATTTCTAGGCTAGGATAAAACTGGTTCAAACTATATTGATGTGGGTGAGGGACCTCAGAGTAATGTAGGTTCTAATTGACCCCAGTTTATCAGTTAAATAGGATAAAAACCAAGGAGGGGTTGGGTTTACCAGTTGATCTAAAGTCTTAGATAAAGATGTAAGGTTATACTGATGGGCAGAAATAAATTCTGAAAAGTAGTGTGTTCTTGCATCCTTGGCCTGATACCTGTAACTGATATATGGCCTGTAACCATAAAAATATACATTTATTAGTTTCACTTGACTAAAACATTTCAGTTTACCATCTTGCAAGTTAACCTTGACATTGTTAATTTGGGATAAATATATATAAAAAAGAACAGAAAATCTAAAAAAAGAACTGCCAAAGTCAATGAATTTTCCTATTCATCATTTGTTCCCAGCTGAAATGGAATCTTCAGTGACTGATTTTAATGTCTGGACTTCGATTAATTTCAGATATGTGAAGAGCGCATCCTGGTGAAGCTGGATTTCTTGTGAGATCCTGCTGTTGACGATGGCCACTGCTACTTTGCCAGCCAGAAGGGAGGCTGTTTATCATCTTTGCTGCTCTCCAAGGAGAAAGAAGAGACACTGATGTCAACATGGAGTCCATTGGACCTCTTCACGCAGAATGTTCCCCTGCACAAACAACCAGACTGTAGCAATACATTCTCTCTTACAGACATAAGCTAACATAAACAGAGCCAATCTACTGACAATAAATGGATTTGTGCATCATCTTAACAACCTTCATTCATTTTATAATGAATTCAACTGAAGTCACAGGAGTAAAGGAAAAAGTGGCTCTGGCTTTGTGCCCAAATTAAAGCTGCAGTTGGCCAGTCTGAGATTGAGGGGACTTAGGCCAAAATGTTTAATGTTTACAACTCTCATTCCCCACTACTACGAGCACCCTCTCAGCGAGTTCATGCTCGTCAGTGCGCACCAGACTGTGACCGACAGTCAGATCTCACACAGCCCTGCTCTGATTGGACCAGAAGAACCTGGAGCTGTGGATTTTTGCAAAACAAATAACAGGCTCTAGGTCAGAGCTTAGACCCAAAAAATCAAGGCCGACCCTTTAACTGTAATTGAGCCCGATTTAAACCCGACATTTTTTAAATACGTGGGCTATTACAACTGACTTTCTCAACTACAATTCCGAGTTGTTTGAGCTACAATAATAGCCTATGTTTAGAATTATCTTAATGAATAATGCAACGGAGGACGAAGCATGTAAACTATGTTGGATGGAATGGATCGCAAATGAATCCGAATGAAGAAATGTAAGCCACTTACAACGTAAAATTATGTCCCTGCAGCAAAACTCAACGCATTTCTCTGTGAGGGCTTGCCTCACTGGTGTATGCTTGTAGAAATGACAAAAGAGGACATTGAAGGCTGACTATCAATATTTCTGCCATGGCAAGCCTGCTTCATGTCTCTGTTCATCTCAGTCTTTTTGCTGTCATAGGCAAACATCGTGCACACTTAGGCTAATGCACGCGGCAAAGCATAGGCTTACCTGACAAATGCATACCTCCGACTTTCCTCCAAACTTGCTCAAAGTTATTTCTCCTGTTTTTATTTTTTTCTTTACATCTTAAAGCTTTACCTTGCACTTAAGTTACAGCACAGCAGGCCCGGTGTGATGCGCGCGAGTGGAGGAGAAGCTGCGCATGACACGTGTTGCGCAGATGACATTATAAATGACATTTTGTGACTTTGTAGCCTAACTTGTATAACTGTACACATTTGTTACTTAGGCCTACTTTGTTAAATATATATATATATATATATATAGAGAATCTAAACTCTACTCTAGGTGGAGGTAGAAGTGCGTTTTTTTTTCTAAAACCAACTGATTTATGTTGTTCTGTCAGAGCAGTCAGGTTTCAGTGAATATGATCAAAAAAATCTTGCCAACTGCAGCTTTAAGGGAGGGACCCACTTCTAATGAGTGTAGTGACAATGATATACACAGTATGGATCCTCATGTTTGCAGGGCTGTACTGTGTATATCATTGTCACTACATGGAATTGGAACTTTCTTCTAATTATCTGTGGTGCTCATTTCAGTGAAATCTGACGGGTGTAGGTTATCAGGTAAAATGGCAGGTGATTCAGGTAATCAGGTAAAATGGCAGATACATTGACATATTCTTGTGCCTACTAGGTTCTTACATGTAGAATGTGAGTATAGATGGTGTGGTGTGACAGCAGGTTGCCCGTCACTTTACGTGTCAGCTGTACTTCGCGTCAGTTGTCTGTATTGTGTTCAGCACAGAATGTATTGTGTGCTTTGAATGTGAAGACGTGTATATTATCACATATTTACAAAACTGAGAAAAATCTCTGACACATATTTAACTAAAAACCATCTACTAAAACCATCAGACATTTTTTTTATTATTGTTTAGAGGAGACTTATGGAGGTATATTTTTTTGTTTTACATTTACATTTTTTGTATTATGTATTACATTTTATGAGCATTTTTTAGGTTTTACAAGATTCTACCTTAATTTATGGTTTCACAAAGCTTCAACAACTTCAACTCCATTTACCATAGACTTTTCAATTAACACACTGCTTCACCAGCTACAGCGCATTGCAAAGACACTTCAGGAATTCGAATTTGCAGACTGCCTTCCAAATTCTCAGTCCAGTTATCAATAATGTTACCAGTCTATCCCATCTGCATCACACATATGTTCTGGGATCTTTGGAGGGCCTCACATTGCTATGCCACTAAAACAATACAAAACAAGCTGATTTCTGCTGCTTGTGTAAATTGAAACCCCCATTTACAGAAACAAAAAACATCTTATTGACTGTAACCTTCAGTGGAAAGCATGTAAAGTGCATCCCTATCCTCCACTTTATTATATGAGAAAGTAAAGCGAACACTGGCATCTAGTGTACAAAAATGCATTTGCATTCATAAAAATGTCCGTGACAGTGCATGTTTGTTTCTGATCTGTGGTTCATCTCCAGATAATTTCACAATAATATTGTAAATGTTCCCAGAATGTATTGGTATGTATAAAAGAAAAAAGTTTGCGGTGTTACAGCTTTGTGTGTGAGGTAGTAGAAATAGCTTATTGTGAAAGCTCTTAGATGATCTCCACATGCTGTGGTGTACAGCCAACACAGCTCCATTGGATGTTCCAAGTGGAATCTGTTTTTATAAAATCTGAAAAATTGACCTATGTTTTCAAATGCTGTCCTGCACCTGGTGTGGGTGAATGGAGTGAAAATCTCTAAAACGCTCACCAGCTTGTAAGACTTAACATGATGTACGGTCAAAATACATTGGGAACTATTATTAAAATGTATCCCCTCATTGACATAAAATGTTTGGGGACAACATAAAATGTACGAATTACACGTCACTAGGCAGTTAATCACTTTTCACCAATCAAGCTTGAGCCATAGTATGGCCTCAACAAGATTTTTTAAAAGTCCGACATCTCACCACTTGTGATATGTCTGGTGAGAGGATCACAGCTTACTTGTTCACGAGCAGACTGTGCGTGAGGGTGTGTATAATGGAAAAAGGAAACGAGGATTGAAGGGGTTGCTTCAGAAGAGGAAGGAGTAGGGGCTGTCCCTGTGTCCATGGCTGTCCAGGGAGAAGGAGGGGATGGCTACGTCAAACATCTCCCCATTGGGCCTCTGGAAGGAAAACGTTCCCCTACGAAAGGTGAACACAGTGGTCAATGATGAGTCCCGCGCACGCATTCAAGGGCATAAAAGGAAAAGGCGGTGAGAAAAGCCAGTCACAAAACCAACTGACGCCATCTCTGCCTTTCAAAGAGATTTGAGGGACTAGGCTGGACCTGCAGGCATAGCACAGGTCAAGCGCTGATATTAGCTGTGCGGAGGACATCAACAATGAGGCCTGACTCTGACCTGGTCTTATGAACCTGACATTTACTCTAAATGGGCCTGAGCTGGAGGTGCTCCTCCAAAGCTTCTATTCACTGAACAACGTCCAATAAGCTCTCAGTGCATACAGTGTCTCTGTTGCAATCTGCAATGACAAAAAGTGTCAGGTGAACTCTGAGAAAATGACAACGTAGCTCAAGTACTTTAACTTCTATTTGATTTATTTTATTATGCTCAACGTTTAAGAGCCTTACACAGATCTCTTTTAGACACATTCAGTATCAGTTGAATTTCCCTATCAAATAAAACAAACAAAAAGAAAAAGATGAAAAAAAACAAAAACAATCCAAGTCAAGGACAGGAATCAGCTCCCATCCACAGCAGCAGATCAAGACTACAAACAGCTTGGGGTTATAACACTTCCTACATCAATCATATCATGTATATTTTAACATAAATATCACAACAGGTATAAATTACAAAATGTACACTGAGGATCTCAAGGAGACATCATTTGGTGGCATATTTCCTCAATAGGCTGACAAAGTGCTACAGAAAGCAAAGATGCCGGGGCCGCACATGACAGTCGGAGGTGTTAAAACAACTATCATTATGTGATTCCACTGAGAAAAAAACAGTACAGGTGAGCACCATCGGTAAAGCTTTCAAGCCCAAAAAAAAAAAGTTGAAACTGGATAGGGTAGATTGTGTGTTCATGAAAATTATCATCTGAGTAATTTGTGTAGCAGCTTGTAGCAGCTTCTATGTGGCAACACTTCCCAACCTCAGGGTTAGGGGTTTTTAGAGGTGGAAATGTAATCAAACATGATATTATAAACCTGCATTGAAAAAAATGCATAAGGGTCCAACAATGGCACGATATTTGCACATCTTCATCTATGCTTATTTAAAAAAAAAAAAAAAAAAAAAAAAAAAAAGGCTTCCTGACAGCACTTCTCCAATGCAATGTCCATCAGATTACACGGTAGTCTCTTCCTGGAGGTGCTTTGTCTTTCACACATACACTTCACAGTAGAATCGAACATACATACAACACAAATTCCCTCACATTCAGTTATAAATATCTGCAGATATTCTGTGGCCATGTTCTGTGGCTTAATATGTGGTGAAAGGTAAAGAACATCACAATCCAGATGTCTGATTACTATTATTTGGGTTAGTGTTGACATAATCTCATTTAGATAAGATGAAGCTTCATCAGAGAAACTGTTAAAAGACCTAGTCACTGGGTAGGTGATGAGATTAAGGGTGCGTTCGTAAATTCAATCTGACATGCTCTGGGCGCTCTGAGAGTGACGCTCTAAATAAACACACGATAAATCCGAATTTACAAATGGTTAAGTGTGCTTGGAGCGCTCGGAGTGACAATTTACGAACGCACCCTAAAACAGAGAAGGTGAAGGGAGAATTGCAAAAAAAAGGAGCAACTACGTCCTGCCTACAATCCTTAGACTGACCATAATTTCCTCTATTGCCATTTGCAATACGTACAGACATTTTATGAGGTCACTACATGACTAAAGACATCATAACTGCACACGAAGTTAGGTCAGGCAAGGTTTACTTCAACCTGCCACTCCAGATGAAAGAAAGGTCCAACATCCATTACAATAATTACAGATTGTTATAACTGCAAGTGCTGTTTCTCCAAAATAAATAAGTTTCCATATTATGTATTATGATGTTGCATATTATTAACTGCCTAATATTAACAAACAATACTGTGTGCATAGATAGTCAAGTAACAATTGATTTATTTCTTAAATAGCTTTCCTCTCGTGTCTTAAACATGACTTCCTAAGTGCATCTTAAAATTTTACCTTGCCTGTCTCCAACTACCTGCATCTTTATGGCTCAGAATATAGCTTAAAAACATTGGGACATTGTAAAAACAGATATGATAAAAGGGGATGAAAAGAAGAGATCAGGATTTAGGGAAGAGTGAGAGTAGGTAGAGGTGTATGTTGGGGGTGGGGTTGTATCTGGTGAATAAAAGTGTAATGTGGGGTCTAGGGTGGAGGTGTATGTTGGGGGTGGGGTTGTATCTGGTGAATAAAAGTGTAATGTGGGGTCTAGGGTGGAGGTGCATGTTGGGGGTGGGGTTGTATCTGGTGAATGAAAGTGTGGGGTTTGGGGTGGGGGTGGGGGGGGGTTTGCACGGGGCAGCTCTGGTTGGCCCTTAGGCCAGTGAGGTGAAGGGCCCAGGCAGGAAGCCGTTGGGAGTATCGTCTTTCTTGCTTTCGAGCGAGAAGGGCGGGATGCGCACATCGAAGAAGGTGCCATTGGGCCTCTCAAGCCGGTAGGAGCCCCTGCAGGGGGCGACACACAGAAGACGCGCCGTCAGAGACTCAGCAGCTGACCAGACACCGCTCACGACACACTACAGACTACTGGAGTCTAGAACACAGGTCAATACTACAGTACACACACAAAGGGCACTCCAATGCATTATTTAAAACCTCCGTTTGGTAAAATTAACATAGTATCCAAGCATCCAATATTCAGGTTAAGACTTAACTCCATTATCCATGGAAAATACCAAAACTGTAAACTTAGGCATATTCGAGTACTAGCTCTTGATCCGTTTTTATTTTTAATTCCACAGAAACTCAATTCGAACCAACAGCAGTGGCATTCCAGGAATTTCATTCAGGGTGACTTACTCATCCTGAAACTCATTTTGGGTGAGGTTGGGTGAGGTTTGCCTATGTACAATGAAAATTAATTTTAACTGGGACTTTGACCAGATAGAGGCTGGTATATGATTTAAACAACATTTCACAGAGTTTGGAAAAAGATTGAAAAATAATTATCAAGCAACTGTCACACACAGCTGTAAAAACATAAATGCACAGTGCCTTGCTCTTCACCCTCCTTAGGCAGCACTCACACTAGCATGCTTTTTTCACCTCCAAAAAGAAAGCATTCCAAAGTAGTGAGTGTTAAAAACATGCAAGATGGAAGTTGATTGTGTACATGTTATGTGCCATTTAGCTAAATAGCTAGCTTGCTGACTTAGCTGGGACAGGCTGCTAAGCAGAGACCCACTGGGGGAAAAAACGCAACCTCAAAACTTGGAGGCAATGCAACGGTCAGTCGCATCATTCCATAAGGAATCTATTGAATTTGAACACCTGGAGGAAAAAGGTGTGTCAGTGTGAACGGTGCCTAAGTGTTTTTCCTTTTTTATATTACCTGTCACTTAAATGGACTTTATTTGGATTAACATTAGTGAAGTGAGGAAAAAACTTATTTAAAAACGACTATAAAAAAAAATACTAAAAAAGTGGTATATTCAATGTATGAAATTCCTACATGAAATCAGGTGCTACAAATTACCTTTAGAAGTCACATTATTAGTTAAATCCACCAGAGTACAATCTAAGGGTCACATCATCTCAGTCGTAATCCACAAGGAGGTGGCAGCAGAGTTTGACGCTGATGTGCGGGGTTGTACTGAGAATAATGGGATCTAAGCAATTGAATGTCGAAAGCGGAGTGCGCCACACTCATGACTGCGCTAGTGTGCGCACCCCTTTAATCAGAGGTCTGTTTGAATGGAATATGGATGGCATTAAATTCAGTGAAATGTCTGAGGGAAACTTGTTTCAATATTCCTGAGATTTGAGACTGACATGGAGATTCACCTTCCTGCCAGACAATGAGCCTAAGCATACACTCAGGTGGCAAACTATATAAATGTACTGACATCACGTGGTCAAAAGCCAGACTATAGACCAGAAGAGTAAGTAAAAGTCCTGGTGGCGAGATGTGTTCAGCTTATAGAGACACACCCCCAGCAGACTTGCAGTGCTGCTCTATAAAGTATTAAATAAAAATAAATAATTCAGTAAAATTAATAATTATACACAGTCAAAGTCTGTTTTTTTTTTACCCAATTATCCTTTTAAATTTCAGGTTGCAAGGCAACAAACAGAACTAAAGGCCAAGGCAGGTGGATACTTTTGCAAGGCACATGGGAATGACACTTCCCGACATTTCTAAAATGTAGTTACTTTAATTTTCAAAAAGTATGAAATTGACTGTAAAAGTTTATTTGGTTACATTTTACTTAAAGGTATCTACATAAATGTATATGTATATGTTCGAGTTAATTTTGAGCCAAGTTCTTGTAGCCTGAGCTGCCCTACTTCTAGACATTTTGAGACACACAAGACAGAGAGATCTAAAATCTGTAAGGTCGGACATGCAACTCACCACATATGTCCACTGGGGGCCTGGAGAGAGACATGACTGCTGTACTGAAAGGCTGGCTGTTCTTTGGATAACACAGGCTCCTGCAACATAAACATGTCATCAGTAGATGGAAGGGTTTCTTTCATTAAAGGTGCAGTCAGCGATTGTACAGTTAAGAACAACATTATTCATACCCCTGACAAATATTGATTTAATGTGTTATTCTGGCTGAAAATTACACTACCACATGGCTAAAGGTTGCAAGACAACGTGGTAGAAACATGAAATCAAAAAAGAAGGGTTTTCATCTTTTTTTTTACATTTTTATGAAAAATGGCACGTTCAAAATTATTCATACCCTTTATAAATGATCAGTGAAAACATTTATTTTTCAACATAAACTACTTATGAACATAAAAACACAAGTTCTGATTCCAATGCTCTCATGCTTTAGCATAGACGGAGGAAGGCAACGAACCCTCCCTACGACCCCTCTCCCTCTGACGGTCTCCAGTGTGCCCGATAGGCTGAAAATCCTCCAATGGCGCTCTCGTAGCTGCACCACCTCACTGCCCATGTTCTCCAGCCGGATGCAGTAACGCCACTGCAACAGCGCGCACATACATACGCACATGGACACAACAGTAGTTGTAACAGGTGAACATTAACACTTCAGTTGAGTTCAAAAGACAATTAAAGTTTCTTGCAGTAGCAGAAATGGCAATGATATTGCACATATTACATTCACTTGTGGCCTACAGAGTGAAGAGAGATAGGCATGCACTACTTGGAACAGGAGGAATTAGTGACAAACAAGACTTACCCAGTAAACATGAGATGTCTGTGCTTCCTGGTGGACAAAGACAAAGCATGTTATGAGTTGTAGTGCTATGGCTTTATACATAGCACAGTGAAGGTACAAGGCAAAAACAATGAGCCAATATCAACTACATCATTATGATGGGTTAATCAACAGGGTTCCCACCAGGCTTGGAATTTCAACATTCTGGGGGCAAGGCCACTTGGCCTTCAGTTGGGCATATTTGGTGGAGGGCACAAAGGCCACATGTCAGGGCACTAAGGCCAACAATAACTATACAATAGTTAGTAGGCTATAAAAATGATCATGAATGTTGTATTTAGCCTATTCACTGCAGTAGACCTGCATCACTGTATGAAACATTACAAAAACATGAAACATGACACATTACATATAACTGTAAATCATCTGATCATCTAATATTTACAGATATCTAGGCTATATTTAACATTTATTTGATATTTGGCCTTTTATGGAATCATGTATTGAACAATTTAAGCACAGCTCAGCTTTAAGAAAGTCAAATAGCCTAGATGCATGCTTAGCATTTTGTGATCATTAAGGCTACTTTCACAAACTCTTAGTCAGCTGTCCTCTGATTTACCGATATCTAGGCGACATTTGTAATATTTATTTTGTATTTGGCCCGTTATGAAATAATGTGGAACAATTTAAACACAGTGTAAAACTAAAAGCCCAAATTTGGAGACATCCATGTATGTTGAAATTTACTGCAAATTCAAAACGGGATTACTCTGGAACGGCTAACTGTACAGGGGACTGCTTTACACCTTTGTGTTCGGTAAGGTCTGCTGTTTATTCTGATATATGGTTTGTCATGTGTTAAACGAGGGGTTCGTGAAGTATTCCGCCGAGATGAATGGGTAGGGAGATGGACGCAAAACCTTCAGTAGAATTTATGATTAATTGAATGATATTATTTACTTTTCTCGTGAACCGTTCATCACAGCAATTAGCAGCTGACATCGTTTAAAAGCTGAGAAAAAGCTCTTTCGTGTGATACTTGTGATGTCTGTGTGATGAGTAGGCTACTTCGCAAGTAGTTCAATTGAGAAGAATGGGTGAATTTGGACGCACTTTCTTACGTAATTTGCGCTGTGAATGCTAAGATTGTTTTGACAGGCCATAGGCTAAATATATATCGCTATTAGTAGGACGCAAAGCAGAATATTGAAAGAAGGGGGCACCAAGGCCACCGTGGCCTGTAAACCTCTGATTTTCAAAGGGGCGTCACGGCCAATGCAAGGGGCTACGACGGCCATGGCCGTCGTGGCCGCCGTTAAATTCCTACCCTGGTTCCCACTCTAAGTCAAATGTGAAATTCCCTGATTTTAACAAAAAACATGACCTTTCATGCCTGAAAATTCCATAATATCCCAGAAATTCCATGACCCCTTAGAACCCTCAGCCACGGTTTAAAAAAAAAAAATGTGATTGCTTCCTCAAATATTAATCGGAATGGGCGGATTATAGTATTGACAGGTCACTGTGTCAAATGGAATAAGATGCAAAATTACTGAATAACAACTGAATGGCTTGCTACTGTAAAAAAAGAATAATTTAATAATAACAATAATTTTAATAATAAAAAAACAGTACTGATTTATCATAGTATTTTTTCCACTCAATGTTGCCTCTCAAAGCACAACGTTGTTTGTAATATGTATACATTTTGCTAGAAGATTGTGATAATTCTGACAGCTTCACTCCACCTGACAAAATAACCACACATGACCGCCCATTTAGTCTTTTTTTAGACTTTCACACTACAGCGTTGATCTATGACAGATCATTATTTGTAGAGGTGGTGGGACCATGCTTTTTCAACACTGGGGTCTGGCTCTGTCCTCCTGCATGAGAGCCAGGCGAGCTGACCTACCCTCATGCCCATGTAGAAAGGGATGACTGTGACACGGATGTTCTCCGTGGTCTCCCGGTGCACGTCAGACAGCTCCAGCCAGGGGTGGTTCTTCTCCTGCCACGCCCGCAACGTGTCTCTGGGAATAAAGGGGGGCACTGCCACACAAGGAATCACAAAGGACATCAGGCACATGTTGTATACAATTTGTTTCTGTAATACAGCACAGTGTAATGGTAATATGCAATACTTTCTATCTAAACAACATCTACAAAAAAGACATTACTGTTCCGCTGAGTGTGTACTTTTATAATGATGCTCTCCAAAAGAAGGGACATTGGAAAATATGATACATTTTCAGTAAAAATATATTCAGTCATATATTTCATACCTTTGCCAGCGTTGAACATGAGGAATCGCTCAAATAGCTCATGCTGAATGGGAATTTGATCGGTTGAGTTGTAAGGGAGAATATCTTCATGACTAACATAATCCAGACCTACAAAAAAGGACACAAAAAATGAAACAATTTTGGCAGATCTCAATACAAAGCAAAAGTCAGTTCACAGCAAAAATATTACATTTAAGAATTTGCATTAATAAAATGGTGGTTTTTTCCGCTCACAGGCGCAAGGGTAGGGTGACCAGATGTCCCGGTTTTGAGATGCGTGTCCCGAGTCCCGACAAAAGCCTGTCGGGACGCTAAAATGTCCCGGTTTACACCAACCACTATTAAAGTGTCCCGGTTGTCAGAGATTACATAGCCGACATGGTCTTATTATAGCCCGATCATTAAACCCATGTAGAAAGTTAGCCTAAAGCGTCTGCCGTATGATTTCGATAATGTGTTTGTGCGTGCGTGTCTCAGTCAATCGTAGCAGTCTGCATAATCTTTGCAACAAGCAAAAAGCATTACAATGTATCCGTAAACATTTTGCAATGCCTCTTCATATCTGCCTTGTTTTAACGGTTAGGCTACGCTAAGACAATGTTGTTGACGAGATAAGTCATCATTCTCAAAATGGCTGTGAGTTAAATATTTTCATGCATGTCTGGATAACAGGTGAGCATGCTGGAGACAAACAAATCACTATTAGGCTAGGCTAGTAGGCTAGTGCAGGCCCTATTCTCTGACTGAAAGTGCGCAGAACTTGTGCGTTTACACAGGCCTAACAATATTTTATAAAAATGTCTGTGTCTGTCTGAGCTGCTGCATGTTCAAGTGCATCAAATTGCATCAAGTGCATCAAATTCAAGGCTCTAACGCTTGCCTACAAAGTAGTCTCCGGTTCTGCTCCCACCTACTTGAATGCCTTCATACAGACATACGCTACCTCCAGACCGCTGCGCTCCTCAGACGAACGACGTCTAGCTCTACCTCCGGTACGCTCAGGCCAATCCAAACTTTTCTCATCTGTTGTTCCTCGCTGGTGGAACACACTGCCAGTTCCTACAAGGGCAGGGACATCCCTCTCCATTTTCAAAAAACTCCTGAAGACCCAGCTCTTTAGAGAACATCTCCTCTCATAGCAACACTTACAACAAGTCTTGCTGATCCTAGCACTCACCAGCCGTCTTAAACTGACACGTAACTGTTAAAAACAGCACTTATTCTTACTGTACTCTAATGTTTTTTAAATTGTCCTAATATTGTTGAGAATTGCTCTAAAACTTAAACTGTTTACCATGTTGTTAGTCGCTTTGGCTAAAAATGCGTCAGCCAAATGTAATGTAATGTAATGTAATGTTCAGGTTAAACGCGGTCACGCACAAAGTGTCCCGGTTTTAGTTCCGACAAATCTGGTCACCCTACGCTAGGGGGAAGCGAGACGGCCACCATTCAACCGAAAAAAGTCATATAACCATTCCAATGACTCTGAAGCTGGTAAATGAATGTACATTAAGTTAAAAAACTTGCATATTAAGCTAAAAAACCTGCATAGTGTGCCTTTAATAGGTACTGCAGACACACATATCCTACAGTAACATACATCAACCAAGCCAATACAAACACATAGTGCAGTCATAAGTCAAAAGAAAAAACACTGTTATTAGAAAAGATCTTTAAACACACCTGGAATAGCATAAAGGGCTCTGCTATCATCGTGATTGGCAAGAAATGTAACTGCCTCAGTCTGTGATCTTTGAGACTGCAAATTGAACAGAGGATGTGTTGATTAGCAAATCTGTAGAGGTGGAGATGTTTTTGGGTGTATGCTTGTGTGTATATGTTTGCCTGTGAGACAAAAGCAGGTCCACTTACTATGTGAGGACAGTCTCTAGTGTCTATCAAAACTTGGTAGTATGTGTGTGTTTTCCCTTTCACTTCTTTAGACCCATGTGCTCCAGGAGTTTCAGGCTTACTAGAGAAAAGAAACAAAAATAAAAACAAATTTAAGTGTGACTGTATGACCATAACATTTCCCTTTAATTTGACATACAATTCTTCTTATCCATATATCCATCTACACACATGAAAATAGACTTATATTACTAATGGCAAGGAAACATGTGTGCATATAGTCTCAGGTTGTAAATAGAATGTAGGTAAAAGGTAGCCTCTCTGAGGAAACAGGAGAGTTCTCACCTTTCAGCTGCTTGTGGTGATACATCTCGATCATACAGGCGGGCATGCCAGGGAAAGAGCACTATGCCCCTGTAGCCAAACACACTGTGCAGGAACAACTGAAGAGCAAAATAAAAACATGTACAGTAGTATATTATCAACATTCAGACACACAAATGCATACAAACAAAGACATCATCAGGTTTCTCATTAATACTCTCACACACACACACAAATAAAGGCTGCTTTTTATTAGGGCTGTCAAAATTACTGATTCATTTCGATTAATTAATTTGAGAAAAAATAACTGATTAAAAAAATCAGTGCAGATTAATCGATTCTGTATGACCTTTGACCCCGAGTTCTAGTCAGGGAAAATTAGACTGTAAAATGAAGGAGAGAGAAGAAAACGTGCTGCCTGGATCATTGATTGGAACATTTACTTTTAAAAAACGGCCTGATGGTGTTGATAAAAATAAAGTGTTGAAAATAAAGTCCTCTGTAATGTCTGCAGCAAGGAATGTGCTCTATATACATCAATGCAAAGAAATACAGTCGTATGCAAAAGTTTGGGCACCCCTTACGAAAACCACTGCATCAGTTTGTCACTTGCTGAGCTTTTGAAGCAGCAACTTCATTTTAACATATGTTATACCTTATAGTAACAGAAACATCTCAGTAGTGAAATAACTTTTATTGGTCCAACAGAAACATATTTATGTGCATTTAAAGAAAAACAGGCATGTGCATAAATTTGGGCACCCCAAAGAAATAATTCCATTAATATTTAGTATTGCCTCCTTTTGCTGCAATAACGGCCTGTAGACACCTCCTGTAGCCAAGGACAAGTCCCTTAAGTCTGGCAGGTGGTATTTTGGCCCATTCCTCCACACAAAACGCCTCCAGTTCAGTCAGGTTTCTTGGCCTCCGTGCGTGGACAGCCTTCTTCAAATACATCCATACATTTTCAATGATGTTAAGGTCTGGGGACTGGGATGGCCATTCCAGAACATTGTACCGGTGCTTCTGCATGAATTCCTTGGTGGATTTTGAACGGTGCTTAGGATCATTGTCCTGCTGAAAGATCCAACCCCGGCGTAGCTTCAACTTTGTGACCGACTCTTGAACATTCTTGTCAAGAATCTCCTGATACTTTAAGGAATGCATGTGGCCCTCAACTTTAACAAGTTTTCCAGTACCTGTGCTAGCCACACAGCCCCATAACATGATGGATCCTCCACCAAACTTTACAGTGGGCAACAAGTTCTTTTCATGGAATGCAGTGTGTTTTTTCCGCCATGCATACCTGTTCGTGTTATGACCAAATAACTCAATCTTGGTCTCATCTGACCACAGTATTTTGTTCCAAAATGCTTCTGGCTTGTCCAGATGTGCTTTTGCATACCTCATGCGACTCTTCTTGTGACGAACACTCAGGAAAGGCTTTTTGCGCATCACCCTTCCAATTAGCTCTTCCTGGTGCAAAGTACACTGGATTGTGGAACGGTGAACAACTACACCATCAGCAGTCAGATGTTGTTGTAGTTCTCTGGAGGTGGTCTGTGGCTTCTCTGTGACTATTTTAACCATCCTTCGCCTGTGCCTTTCCCCTATTTTTCTCGGCCTACCACATCTTTCCTTCACACGGACTGTTCCTGTGGCCTTCCATTTCACAACTACATTTCTGACTGTGGAGACAGACAGTCTAAACCTGTCAGATAATTTTTTGTACCCTTCTCCTAATTCATAATGTTGGATTATCTTAGCTTTCAGGTCAGTGGAGAGTTGTTTTGAGGTCCCCATGTTGCCACTCTCTAAGAAACAACCTAGGACAAGCACAGCCAGCTATTACCTATGTTAAATAGCCTTTTTCATGATAAGTTCCACCTGTCTTTGTAATTGAAGGTCTAACGAGCTAATCAAAGTAGTTTTGTGCTGCAACCTGTCAGCTATAAATCCGTACAGGTCTTGAAATGAATGCTATTAAAAGGGTGCCCAAACTTTTGCACATCCCATTTTTTGCATTTTATTTTATTATAATAAAACTATGTAATGCTACTCTAAGAATTTTGGTCTGGAAAACACTCAAACGTCTACATCTTTGTAGGAAAACAAATCTTGTTGCTGTGATCTTCTATTATAAAGGAAGAGCAAATTGTCATGAAATCTCAGAGGGGTGCCCAAACTTTTGCATACGACTAAGTGTTGACATTGAGGGGAGTGTTCATTTATTTTCATTGTGTCCCCTAGGTCATATCTGTGGCCTGAAATGCCTTGCATGTGAAAAAAAAAACTTCTTCCCGAAGCACTTTTGAATTTATTTCCTCAGCATATTAGGTCATACCATAGATTATTATGGCAATTATTTGAAGAGTGAAAATAATAATAAAAGAGTTTTTGAAGTTAATGTCACAAATGCTGATTATTCAATGATTCATTTGAATTTAAATATTTAAAATACTTTCACAGCAAAAATTATATATGCGATTAATTTAGATTAATTAATCACATAGTATGTAATTAATTAGATTAATTATTTTAATCGATTGACAGCCCTACTTTTTATATGATAACAAAACCATAGAGTGACTTAAGCTAAAACACTGTGATGATTTTATCTACAACTTAGTCAAACTACTCAGTGATTACAAAGCAATCAGAAAGCTTGCATGTGAGGCCAATACCTGTCCAGTTTCATATTTTCCGTGTTGCTTTGGCGCTTCAAATACTCCTACCGTCTCCAACACCTTCCCCTCGGGCCTGTTACCCACCAACAATGCATACACACAAATACCACAAACACCACCAACAGAGTACAGAGGACAAAACATACATACATACAAACACACCACACACAAACAGTCAAGACAAGAAAAACACACAAAACAAGGATGTTAGGAAAACATTTGTTGACCATGTAGCTCCCAGGACAAATTGAACACCAATCATTGCTTTGGCATGATGTAGAGAGAGGTCATATTCTTAGAAAGCTGGATTAAAGCCTATTGTATTCATCATCTTTAGGTCATCTTTCTTATGTATCCTACATCCAAATTGTGTAATCCTATGTTGTTTTCCAAGAATCTTTAAGAACATAGCAAAGGACATATGATCCTATTTGGTATTAGTTCCTACAGGAGCATGAGTCATGAGGGGGAGGATATAGAATGGATTAAATATCTTAACATGTTTACAGTAGAGGCAGCCCCGTTGTCAATAAAAACAACAGCCAAGCATCGCTTAAAACAAGATCAAACCACGCCTATTCCGAGAGCCATGGACCATAGACAGTAAAGGCATGAGGAGACCCCACACGTGATCTGGAGATTGATAAGGTAACTGTAGTCAGATTCACATCTTCGACAGGCGTGAATACCTCGCACCTCCCCAAATATAGGTTATGTAAATGTACTAGTTAGTGGTTCCACAATTGTGTCTCTTCACGCCTTGAGAGTTAAGAAGAAGCCACGTGCAGCCCATGCCAAAGTAGGGGGGCGTTGACTTCCAACTTTACCCACACCACAACCATAGACATAACTGCCAAGACATAACAAATTGGGGCTGATTTTTATGGTTAAAAAGTGTTGGGTGACTTGGAACAATTAATCATATGCATATGCATCATATGGTAGATATAACAGGGGAATACATTAGCTATCTGGCAAGCTGCACCAAATAATTAGCTATCCATTACTGTTCTTTATGCATTAGATAGGCTGACACCAGACATAATTTCACTGCATTTCTTACATCCAGTAACTATATGCATGTGACAATAAACTTCCTTGTATCCTTGTATTTTATTCAACAGCATTTTACATGGCTAAATCCATGTAACATTAGCACGCTAACGCTAGCTAGCTGATGGGTATCACTGATTCATATCACTAGCTAAAACTAAATTACACACGTGTGAGGTAACACTAACAAAAGACATGTATCGATATCTGGCCTCTCAGATTCCAACGCTTGGCAATCATGGCGCAATTAGCGTTGATGTTGATAACATATTTAGCAACTAGCTCATTCGCTTTATCTGTAACGCTAGTGTTAGCCAGTCCATACGAACTACACTTTAGTTGACATTAAGTGCAGTTGCTGAGAAACCAGACTGGCATTACATTCAGAACAACATCGGAAACATACATTTCACAAACGACAAGCAGGCACGCAGCATAAGTTCCATCAATGACAGTAAATATTTAGTTGACTAGATCTATAACATTGTGTGCCATGGTAGCTAACTGCTATCCGTTGTGAGCTAGTTAGCTAGCAAAGGTAAACTGACATAACAGATCAACTGCTCACCGTGATGACATAAACCGTTTTTGCTGTATGTCGAATACGTTGCATGTTGAGCACAATAACCTACGCCTCTGCAAGTCGCTTTTACTGTTGAAGTCAACGCATAATACTCGACTAGTGTGTTGTTTATTGAGTTTGCTAAATGTAGATAGCAGCCCTCGTCGTAGGACACAGGCTGCCATGTTTGTTTGGATTATCTTATTACGTTGCGCGTTCACGAGTTCTACGCGTTGCCCAAATCGAATGGCTGCGATGAGGAATTATTTAACGGAGGTCCAAGGTTAACCTTTCTGTTTTATGAGTTGTACGCTTAAAAAGTCTGTAGTTGAATGGCAGACTATGTTGACCAAACATTCGTTCAAAATATTGAATGCAACACAAAAAACTATAATTGTTCACCCAATACATATTTACACACAGCCTATTACAAGTATATTCAAAAGGCATCAATTGTATCATAAAACAATATGGACCCTGCTCATATGGAAGTGAGGGTATAGGCTAGTGACAATGGCCTCACATTTTTGAGATACCCCTACCGGAGGTAGAACTAAACCCAACAATATTTTTCCTCATCTCTAAGGTCTCCCATATATGAAATGGATTCTTGGCTAAAAATATTTTACTGCTAAGATTGTTAAATTAACAGATATTGTTATACACCCCAAAACGTATGTATATTGTGTGCACACACACACACACACACCGGAGGTAGAACTAAACCCAACAATGTTTTTCCTCATCTCTAAGGTCTCCCATATATGAAATGGATTCTTGGCTAAAAATATTTTATTGCTAAGATTGTTAAATTAACAGATATTGTTATACACCCCAAAACCAAAAAAGGACTCAAATATAGCCTGTCCGTATGGGAGTTAAGGCATATAAACTAGTGCAGATCAATCACACAAGCTCTGAGAACTTTGAAACTTGGCATGTGTATAGTCAGGAAGTTGCTTTACCTACTAGAAAAGACTGGATGTGAATATCTTGATGTATGGAATGAATAGAGACATGTAAACATACACCTAAAATAAGCGGACATGCAAAAAATGAATATCTATGCAGAATGTTTTCATTTACTTTAGCTGCTTTACCAGGGATTATCATAGAAACACATATGATGGCTTGTTGGAAAGGTGGGGTTGTACTGAATCCAACAATACCAAATATGTACATATAGTATGACAAGTTAGGGTGTTCTGTCACTCAATGTATGAGGTGTCCAAAATGAAACACTGGCAAAATACAGTCTCAAGTCCAAATCACATTATCAGTGGTGAGAAGAATGTTGACAAATTCATTGTTACTGCAAGGTAAGTGCTGCTCTATATTTACATTTAATAATGATACATTTCATATGAAACACAGATTCAACTGAATCAGGTTAAAATTGAAATGGAACACCTTTATTAAAATATTTACATTCACTTGCATTTTGTTTTGGTCAAGTCATTACTGAATAATGGAAAATAATATTGTTAGCTTTGGTCTGTCCAGACCAGCAGTGGACATTAGAGCCTACGCTGCTTACTTCACCCCTAAACAGTTAGTTGTAGAAACTACTTTCCCTAGCTAAGAAAGTACTTAGCCCTCTGACCAATGTTGCATGTGTAATTGAACTTAATTTGCATTTCAATGAAAATTCTGAAATTTTTCCTTTTCACTAGTCTCTTGAATTGTAAAGATTGGATCCAAAGCTTGTGGGAAACATTTTGAAAAGGGCAAGAAAAAAGATCCCTATGTATGTCCAAAACCCCACAGTATAGGCCTCCAACGCATACCCTTGCTCAGCAGAGAGAGAGAGATGGTGATGTCCATAAAACTCTGGCTCTATATACTGGGACATGTGAAATGTATCATTATTAAATGTAAATATAGAGCAGCACTTACCTTGCAGTAACAATGAATTTGTCAACATTCTTCTCACCACTGATAATGTGATTTGGACATCAGACTGTATTTTGCCAGTGCTCCGTTTTCTTTCATTTTGGACACCTCATACATTGAGTGACAGAACACCCTGATTCGTCATACTATATTTACATATTTGGTATTGTTGGATTCAGAACAACCCCACCTTTCCAACAAGCCATCATATGTGTTTCTATGATAATCCCTGGTAAAGCAGCTACAAAGTAAATGAAAACATTCTGCATAGATATTCATTTTTTGCATGTCCGCTTATTTTAGGTGTATGTTTACATGTCTCTATTCATTTCATACATCAAGATATTCACATCCAGTCTTTTCTAGTAGGTAAAGCAACTTCCTGACTATGAACATGCCAAGTTTCAAAGCTCTCAGAGCTTGTGTGATTGATCTGCACTAATTTATATGCATGAGCTCCAATACGGACAGGCTATATTTTAGTCCTTTTTTGGTTTTGGGGTGTATAACAATATCTGTTAATTTAACAATCTTAGCAATAAAATATTTTTAGCCAAGAATCCATTTCATATATGGGAGACCTTAGAGATGAGGAAAAACATTGTTGGGTTTAGTTCTACCTCCGGTGTGTGTGTGTGTGTGTGTGTGCACACAATATACATTTTCAATTACTACTTTAAAGTTGAGCTGGCTCTTGAGCACAAGAATTTCATTACTTATAATTCCTTTTATGAGTACATGACAATAAACTACTTGAACTTGATATTGGTAGCCTATGACAAGATTATTCAAAGGACTTGAAAAACCTACTTCTAGAAATTAGAGTACAGTGTACAGTAGCCTAAACTGTTGCAATACTATTACCTTTTTTTACCTTCTCTCCCCCATGAAACCCTGACTCCTTTGTATTGTCAGAATCTTGTAATGATTTGTGTGATTGTCTTGACTTAACTGTAACTCCGCTAGAACTGTCATTGATTCTATACAAGTAGGCTACCCAATATTGCTGCACTAACATGTCCTTGATAACTTGATTGTCCTTTTTTGTAAGTCGCTATGGATAAAAGCGTCAGCTATAAATGACTAATTGTAAATGTAATTCTTTACATATTCTTTAATAACCCTTACAGTACGATTTGAATACTTTAGTAATTTACAATGTGCTTCCTTAAGAAACAATCTTTTTTTTATATGCTGCTCATTTCCCATTCATATTACTCCAGGGTATAGGCCTACTCAATCTAGTGACTAAACATTTCTGAAGACATAAACATTAAAAAGATGATTGATCGGACAGAATACCTCACAAAAACACCAGTCCACAGATGCATTTGGCTTTAACAGATATAGAGCAGAGACTGGCCAACTCAATCACAAAAATATCTGACACCCAGATTAGAGATTTTGTATTATTATTATTTATTTGAAGATTATTTGGATTTAGAGATTATGATACAGAGATCAGTGTCCAGTGGGTCAGCGGAGCTGCAGGGTCTGTAGTTATATCTTCACAAGAATAACCCAAGTCAAATTCAACATTGTGATACACAATAATTCCAGATGGAATGTAAGCTCCATAAGCTGATAGAATTCGACCTTTGATTTTCAATTTATTTCTTCATCTTTTCGTCATTATTTATGTGGGATATCCATTCACATTACATGTAGAAAATATTTAGATATTTAGAAAACAATTATAGCTCCCCCTTCCTTCTTGTTTTGATTCTTTGTAATGTTAAGATCTTAACCTTTGATATGACATGAGACCTGAGGTTCTCAGGTACCCTCAGTTAAAACAAAACAATGATTGTCGATAGAGAATACAACCAATAACAGCGTACAATATTAAATATCTAGGGTTTAAATAATATCTTGAAGTTTGAGATGTTATCAACTTTTAGCTAATATCCAACAACGTCCTCACTTTTTTAAATACACACTTCTAATAAATGATGGGTAAACAACGTCACGATGCAGATAGGAACAAAGAAGTGTGGGGAAAGTCTAACAAGTACATTTGGTGAGAGACAGAGACAATATACATATCATATACAATATACAATTCACAAAATGTACCATGAAAGTCTCACAGAATATTATTACACTTGAGTTTTATTAACCATATAATCCCTTAGACATCCACCAGGTTTGTTACGACTGCAGCACTGTATATGATATCAGAGATGTCTCCCAGGGATGTCTGTGGATGTGCTGGTGTCTGGTACTGCATTTTGCCTTGGCTCTCCCAATAAGCTTGCTGTGACTGCATAGGGACCACCTGGTCCACCATGGAAACATATCTTCCTGAGTGAGCACACGTGGGCTTTGTTGCCACTGACCGCAATGCTAGCGCTGAGGTGAGACCTTGATTGAAATAATCCCTCCAATTTTTCTGAAATGGATTGTCCTGCTTATGACCTGAAGGGAAGGTCAGTGAGAGAGTCCCTGGCTGCTGTGGCTGACTTGGCGTCCATGGCAAAGCTTCAGGCAGGTCGGGGGACATAGGAGGAGGCGGCGGTGTGGGCTGAGGAGGAATCAGGGACCAGGAGCCCATGTCCTGCTTAAGCCATCCTGGTCTGACCTGCCGATTTCCAAGTGAAGCACAGTGCTGACTTTGTCTGCTCCACATCCCTGGTGTTACCGAAGGTGTCACATTGGAGTTAAGACGGGGAGGCTCACTTGATGGCAGGGAGGAAAGTCTGGAGTCTGCCTCTGGACTCTTTCTGACAGACTTACTCAGTCTTCCACTCTTAATACTTCGTGCACGCCTGTTTTGGAACCAGACCTGTGCAGAGAAGGAATAGGTGGATTGTTATTCAGAGGAAGCTTACTGCTTCTGTCTTGTTTTTTGGTTATCATCTAACATACAAAACAATGAGCCATTTAAATGTATATTTACACATTCAGAATTACACATAAAAATACACTAAGAATATCAAACCTGAATTTTGCTCTCTGGAAGTAGAGTTATGGCAGCCAGTCTCTCACGCAAAGTGATATCTGGGTAAGGTGTCGCCATAAAGGCGCACTCCAACTCGGATAATTGAGCACGGCTGAATATAGTTCGTTTGCGTTTCCTTTGGACTTCGGGCAGTCCTTTTTCGGGAACAGGAAAGGACAGTCCTTGTCCCTCTACAGCATCTGTAAAATCACATTGTTATTAAAAAGTGATTCCTGCAGTCAATTTTTGAAAAACTTTTCAACCACAAGAATAAGACCTACCTGAGAATTGCAGACACTCCTGATTAAAATCAAATGCCATGGTGTCTTCTGTGTGTTTTTGAAAATATGTAGGTCTACACGTACGGTCCACAAACAATGCCATTATGATCACAGATCAAATACGAAGGACTTAAGGATGTCCACGAGTCCGTGAAGATTTGCGCAATTTGGAGAACACGTCCTTAGCTGAGCGTAACTACTAGTGAAATGTTGTGAAGCTTGTAAACGCCCTCCTGTTTTATTCACACCCGTTTTCTCCACCCCTCACGGCCATTCTAGGAGGTGTTAACATCATTGTCACTGGTGGTGCTACAGGTAACAGGTGTCTGAACCATCCTGCTGATCTTGATGTATTTCCCGGGAATTGACAGACGGACAAAAAGCCTGCAGCCTTTGATCCCTCCTATGTCTCGTCGTCATGACGCGGAAAGTCTTGGAACTTCCAGTTAAAGGATGAGCGGGGATGTCTGTTGTGTCAGTGTTTCTTTTTGTTTCATCGTTAGAGTTGCAGTAACTGCAAAAACATGTTTAACCCATCAAATTAAAGCACAGGAAATGTATAGGCAAATTTTACAGGCACGTCTTTTATTCCTGTGTGGGTATCATGGTCCATGGATGATAATGAAAAGTGTCTTATAAAATACCTATATTCTGAAATTAAATGTTTCGTTTCAGCAAGACAATACAGAAAAATAAATAGCCTAAATAATGTATATTCTGAATGGATGACATGCCATATTCTTTAAAATCCTCCTCTCTTTCATTCTGATATTCTAATATCCAGGGCAAAAATGTATCTCAGGGATGATATTACTTCAAGGGATTAAATGCGGTGAACAACACTGCTTCCAAGTCAACATAATTTCAACCCGAGATTAGTTTAGTAATCTGTGTGTTCGTAAACCTCATCGCCATTCAGTTCATTCAACTGAATAACGTTGTGATAGCCAATATACCATGGTTTCAGAATGTTAGGCGCTGTTCTACCAATCGTAAGCTAGTTCTACATCAACTGAAAAAAAAAAAACATTTTGTTAGTTTGAGAAACTTGACTCGAGGGTAGCCTATTATGGGGGGGGAATCATAGCCTATATTACAGACTACATTTATTAATATTTGTATTTCTAATGTTCATTTATTCTGAATACTTCAATATGCTTAATGTGTTTTAAAGAAACTGTCTCCGAAGAAGAGGGCGTGGTTATTCATGAGTGCGATTTATGGATGTTTTCCGGACTGATTGATGTCTCTGTTCATTTCCTTACTTGATGGCCGTAGTAGAATACACAAACTCCCAACTGGCGGTGTCATTAGTCGCAAGACAGCCTAGTTAGATGACAAACTGTCCCTCGTCACATCACGATCTATGTATTTTTCACCAGATCTGTGACGAGAAACACTGGGATAATTTGGAGACGCATGCGTCAAACTATTTAAATGTATGCTTTTATCCATGAACCTCAACTACAATTTAAAAGAAACTTACAAACTCAATATTACTGTTCAGTGCTTTAATTTGGGAAATGTGGTTTTAGCAAAACAGTACATTATCACAACAAGGCAAGCACTAAACATTATTAAGGAGTCATGCCTTCGCAGCAGTGCTACATTAATGCACATCCACTGAACTGCATAGTCTAATACAGTCCACATCCCTTAGTCCTCCACGGTTACATTCCCATTCTCTTTATCGACCTGTCCTGTTCATCATCGCAATTATCCACATAATCTCACCAATGTTATCTCTGTCCTCACCAGCTTTACTTATATCTGTACTTCCTCATCAGCTGCCATCATAGATATTGGTGCTGATATTTGTTACCAGAGCTTTCCAGCTAGTTGTTTTGACACAAAATACAGTTGTTTTATCAAATACAACTATTGTCATTAAAAGTAGCATCAACTATAGGCTTTTACATTGCCATCTGTTAAGCGCTTGTTTCCTGGTTATTCTCTTTCTTTTAGAAATTGCACTTGCAAGGATCAATTGAAAGGACTTTGGTGAAGGAAAACACAGAGATTAATGCTGAAAGAATCAATTAATGCTGCCACGGACACTGAGGAATCTCATTCAAAGGTCCTCAAATGGTTGTACAAGGACTGCACGTAGGTGAAAATACACATAGGATCAGGCTTGGACCCCATGGCAAGCATGTCGTCTACCTCAATAAGGCGCCAGCAGTCAGCCAATTTCCTGGGAAGAGAGTTATTGGAAGGGGTCAGACAGATAGAGAATAGAGAACACTTTTAGCAACAATTTTATAGGCTATGTGCCTCCTTCTCTCTCTCAACACTTACTCTGCCAAACTGAAAGCCAGTTGCAAATTCTTCCTGGGGTTAGTTGGGCTCAGGGACTCATACTCAAATTCAGTAGGGAAGAACGAGTGCACCAGAGCACAGAAGGCCATCCCATCGCTCCAACTGTTTGAGAAGTTCTGTATGTCTATGTGCTGTTTGTAAGGAGGAGGGCAGAGGGCATAATACTGGTTGTTACATTGAATGTTCTAGGGTAGCAAGATCAATAATGTCAAATACTTGTACTTACAATTAACAGTTATGTGCAGTAAATGTTCAAGTGCAGAAGTGAAAACTTTAACCACTTTGATCTTGAGGACATTGAGATTGTATTTGAAAATATGCAAATAAAAGAAGATTGGAAAATAAATTCCAGTGTGTCTTACCTTGTACCCAATAGTTTTGGATCGAACCCATTCCAGTAAAGTCAGTTTTATACTGCTGGCACTATTTCCAAAGCTCTGGGAACGGGTCAGTTTGGGTTTTGTGCTTACGTGGGTTTTCGCCAGTCTGCACAAAGTAAAAGATTTCATCTGATTTTAGAGATGTTTCTTTAGAAAATAATTTTACGCTGGAATACAAGCTGTGGTAATTTTGGATGTTTTATTTTCAGTCAAGGCAATATTTTTGATCTCTCCTTTGGAGTTGTTGGTCCTCCTCTAAAGCTAATGTCAGATTATCACAACTCTCTTTTTCAATGAAAAGGACTGGGTGAAGCAGCACACAAACTGGTTAACCCTTATTCATCCAAAGCATAGAAAACATGTAAATGGTCCTTTAAAATAGTTCACTGTCATTATGGTGTCCTGGAAAATGTGGTCATTCTGCATTTTGGCCACTGGGGGGCAGTGCATACTTATTTAGAGCTGCCTCTGACTTCTCAAGGATGGTTTGTTTGGCTTGGGGCCCCAGGTGCCGCATTGTTGGCAGAGTATGAGATCGCAGCAGATCAGGCTTCTTCTCTGGAACAATGGCAAAAGGGTTTCCTCCTCCAAAATCAGTCCTCCTTCACATACAGATGAGATGAAAGAACATGAGTTGTCTCTAAACTTGAACATGTGTGTATACTATATTGCAAAGCATTATTCAACAAACCTTTTCTCTGTTGATGGGCTAAAGTTGGACAAAGAAGCAGGAGCATTGGAGAGTATTGGTGAGGGTTTGTCTGTATGTGTTATAGCAAATGACAAATGAAAGTGGTGGAAGCATTAGACTTTGGACTATAATACAGTCTGAGCAGAATTTGAAACATATTCATTCTGGAAGACACCAAGAGACCACTGATTTACTAACACCAGACCTAAATTCTAATTGGTCGTTACCTGGCAATTTTGGCAAAGCTGAGCTCCTCTTCATTAGACCTGGGCTCCATGGTTTTGCTGTTGACAGTAGAATATGATATGTTTGTGGGACTCTATTAAGTACTATAAAGTAACAAGCATCCCAAAATATGACTGAATTAATAGTAGCCTAGTACTAGTAAACGTTTTAAAATCAGGGAGCAAGCAGTACTCTCTAAGTACTCAAATCACATATATTATTTATAACGGAATGCCTACGTTGCTATTTACAAGGTGGTATTAAATAGCATTAAAAGCACGTACTATATACGTCAGGGTGTGTAACTTCCTCTTTACAACACAACGGCACAAATAGCACCTTCCCAAAAAAAAGGCATGTAAAATAGAAGCTAGAATTGATGTGTAGTGTAGTGATGAGTGTCCACTTACCAGTTTTAGTAGGAGACTCAGGAATTGTTCTGGGAGTGGGACCTCCAACATCAGATGTGGATGGGTTGAATGGTTTCCAGGGCACTGAGTTGGGGGATGGAGGTTTCATCGGGGACTCAGATAGATGTTTAGGAGTAGTCATGGCGGTGTCAGGTGCTGTTGGGCTAAACGGCTTCCGGAACATTGCGTTGGGCGACTGAGGCGTGAAGATGCTCGGTCGGGGCACCAGCTTCGGGCTCCTGGTGACGGCTAGTTCTGTGGCTCTGCTAGTGGCTGTGACAGACGTGGACAGGCTTGTCAGGGTTCCATGCTGCTCATTCACCTTTGATCTCGCAAAACGAGCTTCTGGTAAGGCCTGTAAGTGACCTTAAGGAAATGAAGGAGAAAAGGTATTTCAGAGGGCCACTACAGAGTTGTTCAACATACCTTGTGAGTATATGAGATTCTATATGTTTCTATTATAGATGTGTATGATGTTTTGGTGTATGCTTTGGCTTATACCTATGTCTCTCTCGTGTCCATTCTGGGAGATTGGCTCCATGTTTGCTTCATCATAGACATCTCCCTGAGGAGCAGAGGACAGAATGACCATGGAGTAGAAGGCAACACAACCGCGATACTGACGGTAATGCTTGGTGACACACAAAACTACAATTCCTTAAGAAACTGTTGTTAGACAGTCTTAGATAATACTTGCCCATTTTAAAGAAAGTTACAAACTCAGCAGATGCACATATGCTACTATATGGTATAAAAGTTAATATGTTCCAAACCTTTGCCCATGCTACATCCCCAGATTCAAAACAAAAATAACACAATTATTGATATATTTATTCCATTTATCAGGCCAGCAGGCATACTGTATTCTAGTCATCCGTCTGTCAAGGTGGCGTTCTACATGTCAAAATGTTTGTGTGATATCTCCCAAGTGACTTGACTTCATCAAAACTTGCACAGTTAATCACCACAATGGTTAGATTCACTCTTTGGGTACTCAAGGCCATGGGGTCCAGGTCAAGGTCACATTCTCTTTGAGGTCGAGATCTAGTTCACTCCAGGGCGCTGCAGGTTAAAGCAGGCGGAGGCATACTCAAATTTCATTTTCATTTGGTATGTCTTAGTCTATTATTATTAGTCCCGCAAATTCAACTTACGTCCTTTAGTCCATCGAATTCATTTTTAAGTTCAATCTTATGTTAGTGGTTGATATGACATATATAGTATGTTGCTTGTGTCTTTTAGACTGTCTCATGTCTGCATGAGGTTTGAGAGTTTATATTCTGCTCTACTTTCATTAGGTGGAAACCCCCGTTGGTTTAGGAAATATGACATGAGTCCATTTTGAAAGGTTTCAGGGAATCAGGACTGGGATCCTGGCTTTCCATTCGGTTAATAATCTGTCCCTGTCAACCGCTACTTTTAGATGCCGACTAGAAGTATCTGGGTGGCAGGGAGCCATGGTTAGCGTCAGGGGAAGGTTTGATGAGACTAACATTTCAAACCGGACATGAGCTGCTCTACGTGACCTAGTGACCAGATGTAACTTTCTCTGCAGTGAAGATCAAAGCAGAACTGTAGGAAAAGAATGTCTCTGTCTGTGTACAAGGACAGCTGATGCCCATCAAATTACACAATGTCTGCATTCATGCCCATCAATGACACAATGTCTACATTCATTATTGGTGGCACATCTTGAAATATGCGGTTGCCCTAAGTATTTGTTCAAATATGTGGTTTGGGGACAAGGAACTAATGAGTCTGATTGAGTTGTCATAGGCCAGACTCACCTAGATGTCCTTTCAGGGAGATACTATGGGTCTATCCATTTGCCTCATAAGTCACCCGCCCGAGTTGGAAAGTGTAAATTACCCAGCTTTCTTGTGCCATTTCACGGAGGCACGCCCCATTTAACTCGGAGCTCTTGATGGTACCCCGAGTGGCCGTATGACCTTACGACAAACATGGCTGCACCCATAGTTGAGATGAGATGACATATTTTCTTTGTATTTGTACTGTGTTGGTCGTTTTAATGTTGATGCAATGCTCTTACACACTAGATTACATTGCTGCTTCAATCCGGTCACCAATTCTTGCTGCACGTGCAATACAATGTAATGATTTGTTTTCAAGCCGTTTTACTAAAGAGGCGAATGTAGCACAAAACAATAACAATGAGTAGTCTGCTAATGCCCCTCGTGGCTCGAGAGAAACGCGACAGAACTTGTTGAAATTGAAATAGGCGAAATTGAGTTACTAAAAATTTTTTTTATTATTAATTCACATTGACCATACCCAACAAGGGAGAATGAGGGACGTGTTCTCGTGTTCTAGACAAATGTCGAGCACTAACGAGACAGCTGCTGCCCTGGTGGCATGTTCTTCCCAAAAAGACTACAAACCCCAGCGTTCGCGCTAGTAACTCATTCATACATGTCATACGGGTGGGCGTACAAGACTAATGGATAGCCCCACTAGTCTGGAACACCATAGTTCACTAACGTTTCCATTGGTCGGCAGATTATCTGCCAATCAGTGACGAGAGGGGATGGCGATATAGTTTCGAAATCGAAAAGCCGTCACCATGCTGGTGTTGGAAAGGTTTCACAAATGTGAGCGTGAATAGAGTCTGGACAAAGTGAGTAAGTTTGGTTTTAACCAGGCTAAGTCTTAGGATGGTGCATACAACCTCTGGAGAAAAAGAGAATTACAGCTGACAAATGTCCATTAAAAAAAACTTCCTACTGGGACAAGCCGCAAACACTTGTATATTTCTAGACTTAGTCTATTTTAAAATAGCCATCAACCCTGCATTGATATCTGTCTAACCCTATCCCCATATATAGCTTTTGCAATGAGTTAATGACTTTCCACTAGCCTTTAGCTCTGCTTTCCTAATGGGATAGCCAAGAGGGATGCCAGTGAAACATTAGCCTCTGAGCGAGGCTACAAAAGTGGCAGTGCCTCTTCCACAGACTTTCCTTCCTTATGATTGGATTTAGTCGTTGCCTTAGGGAGGGAAACTTAGACATGAACAAATGGATTGATTCCTGAGCTACTGTGGCAATGAAATATACCCCTCCTCTCATTTAACTACATATGTTGGATGTTAGGTTGAGTGCTATTTTCAGTGATGGGATATTTTTAGATTTTATGCAGATGACATCAGCTTCTAGGCATGCTGGGGGGTTGCGTTGTTGTGAGGGCTGTTTGGGGCCAAAACAGAACAGCTGGCGACCCCGCCTGTGGGTGGACAAACCATGGAAAACCAGCCTCAGCAGTTCATGCAGACACTTAAACGTGCAACAGGACACTCCCCAGTGAGTCGGGCAAGGTAGTGAATTTCTTACTGCGGCTCAAAGTGTCGTTATCATGAAGATCTCGACTGAGTCAAAGCTGAGGAAGTATTTTGAGCCATGGTTGTTAATGCATGTAATAATAAGCATCTGGTGAATCATTCAGATGGATTCCAAATGTATCCATCTGATGTCACTGAGCAGTGGGGGCATTACCACTATATATCTAGTACAGACACAACACAGTGGTACAGATGCAAGAATTTAATTTAAATCAATATCCATAGAAAAATAGTGATGCCATAATATTAAAGTAACAATCATTTCACAAAGCAGGCGGTGGTAGCGTAGTGGTTAATGAGCTGGGCTAGCATGCAGTAGCTTGAAAAGTTGTGGGTTCAATTCCTGGCTTCCACCTAGTGCCCTTGAGCAAGGCCCTTAACCCCAAGAGACTCTGGGGACAATGTAGTCCCTTGTAATAGAAATGATGTAAGCCACTTTGGATAAAAAGTGTCTGGTAAATGTAAATGTAAAGCAGGGCACAGGACAATGCTGTTATGAAATCACATTACTCACATGCAAAGTACAGTGGAGCATGCAGGAGTGAGCACTGACTAAATCTTGAGGGAAAACGCAATCAATCAGACCCCCTAAAAATACTCGTGGCCTTTTGTGGGCCTGAGAGGAATGGCGTGAGGGATCAGAGTGGGCCTCCAAACCTGCGGAGGAGGAGAGGGACAGGGAGGGTGCCGTCCGCTACATCTGCCCACCCCGGCACACAGAAGCATGCAGACCTTGCCACATTCCACTGGAGAAGCCCACTGTTGCTAAGATTACGGTTGGCCCTACAGCCCTCAGTAATATCACACCACAACTGAAACAGATGCTCAAAAGTATTTGCGTATAGGCACATATATATAAATATATTTGTTTCATCTATTTGTGCGCGTTTAAAGTAGGGTAC
Organism: Alosa pseudoharengus; assembly: GCF_046254945.1. Lineage (NCBI taxonomy): Eukaryota > Metazoa > Chordata > Actinopteri > Clupeiformes > Clupeidae > Alosa > Alosa pseudoharengus. The sequence goes on along the minus strand of NW_027468870.1, from coordinate 34,874,982 downwards.
TGTGGAAGACAGGGTTTGTGATTAAGTGTAACAGTCAGACCTTAGATTTCAAGTGCATTCCATCGAACACACTTTTGTATGGGCATGTGGTACTGCGCATATGTGTGTTTATGTGTATATGGGCTGTCGTGGATGAAGCCTTGGAGTTGAAGTCCCTAAGTCGCGTGCAGAGCAGTATTTCAGTGCTAAAAAAAAGGCTGAAGGGTCTTCCCACGGAGTCTCAGGTGCAACATGCAGCTCGTCTCATAAATCACAGAATGAACGTGACTCTGTCTATGAGGCTGAATTACCAGGATTTGCTATACACATTCGTCACAGAGAGATGATGGATGAATGATGGACACTGACAGCATACACATATGTTTGCCTGCATGCAGATGTGAAACTGTGTGTGTGTGTGTGTGTGTGTGTGTGTGTGCCTATAGCTGCAGCTGTGTTTGTGTAAATTAAGCTCCTGGACACACCCTCTCATCTGATATCGTTCCACACATCTGAACTCGACAGGTTCAGATAGCAATAACGGTTAAACATTGCCTCACTCTAGAAAGAAAAAAGATTCCACAACGCAGAGGAACCTTTGATGTATCCTCCTGGAAGCCTTGTATCCTCCAGGAAGGTTGTTGTGGCCATAAGAAGCTGTTAAATGGTTCTAGGTATGAACTTTACAGGATCTAAAAACAATCTGGATAGTGATGGTAAAAGAGTCTGGATAGTGATGGTTTACTGTGAGTGGAGTGTGAGGACTGGATGGTGAAGTTACAATGCAAGCATGAGATGGACTTCCTCTTGATGATGTGAAAATAACAATAAAGCACGCACATCCAAGTTCTAAAATTGGGTGCTGGATGTAATGGGCATAACAAAATAAGTAAAGGAAGTCCGTCACACCAATAGCTCCAAATATTTTTTTTACTATGTAACGATTCGGGCGTTAGCCCTTCATAACGGGCTAACGCCTGAGACGTTACATAGTAAAAATTCTATTTGGAGCTATTGCTGTGACGGATTTACTCTTGATGATAACACATGCATGGGCCAATTTACTAGTGCATTTGGGGTACATGCATATGCAAAATGTTATTAAGCACTAAATCTCTTACTTTGGACAAGCACTAACCGATTACTCACGTTTGACTCTGGGAAGACCCTGGTCTCTGCGCTGGAGACGAAAGCCTGCTGTGTAACGTATGAGCAGGTCGAAAGAGAGCCACTGTCCGAATCATGGGTAGAATCAGAACCACAGCCAGCAGAGGAGTTGTAAACAGAGCCAGACGCAGCTTTGGAAAATGTAGCTTCATGAGTAGATCCAGAGGTGGCATCATGGAGAAAACCAGGGGTGGGTTCAGGGGGCGTACCAGGCGTTGGATCTTGGTCAGCATCAGTGGTTCTGGACTCAAAGATAGAATCAGTGGTCGAGCAATGAACAAGACCAGCAGTTGACGAAACATGAAGAGAGCCAACAGTTGAATCAGAGAAAGAACCAGCAGAAGAATCTTGGACAGAACTAGCCACAGAGTGATGGACAGAACCAGACGTTGAGTTGAAGACGGAACCAGCAGTTGAAAAGGAGACAGAACCAGGAGGGTGGTTTGCGACAGCATCAGGGGCCGAGTCTTGACCAGAGCTAGATGTGAAATCAGTGACCGGAGGCTGAGACTCCGTTGCACTTGAGCTCATCGGAGGGTAGTGCACCACTGACACGGAGCTCCTGGCGGCCTCAGAGTGCGTCTCGACGCTTCGGTGGCTCTCCTCAGTGTGCTGACTGGAGAAGGAGCGCGTGGCCGAGGTGTACTGGACGTCGTTCGACTTGGGGACCTTCTGCTCGATGCGCAGGACTGGCATGGCCTCCACCTGCTGCGTGAGCTCGTCCAGCCGGGCTCGCAGGATGGGCACCTCCTCCGCCCGCCGTGCCAGCTCGTCCAGGCGCGCCCGCAGCTCCTGGTTCTCCTGCTGGAGCTGGGCTACGGCCTCCCGCAGGGGCCCGCTGACGTCGCAGGCCTCGTCCAGGCGCCGCTCCACCGTCCGCTTGAAGGAGCCCACGTCCACGTGGATCTCGCGCACCACGGCCATCATGGTCCGCTCCAGGCGCGCCAGAGCGGCCGGCGTGTCCTCACCGCAGCTCCCCAGCATGGCAGCCATAGTCTCCATGAGTCTGAGCCGAGAAGTTGTCTCTCTCTCTCTCTCTCTCTCACTGTCTCTCTGACTGCTCCAAATCCCTGGGTGCCTGTCTGTGTGTGTGTGTGGGTGTGTGTGTGTGGGGAGCGTGAGATGAACACACTCCTGGTAACCCCGTCGGTCCCCCTGGTGATTGTGTGTGCCTGTGCTTGACACTCACAGACATGGAGCTTCAGGGGTTGAGCAAAGCAGGCAGGGAGGGGGGGTTGGGCACGAGAGGGGGAGAGGGGGGTGGGGGAGGGCGAAGAGGTCACCATGTTCTGGGGTCCTGGGGTGGGGTTATTTTTGGACAGGGTGCTTGTCTTACAAACTCAATGTGGTGGATTTGGGACCGACTGACTGACAGAGACAGTTCCTATCCCACTGAGCTCTCAGAGGATGGCATATAAACATACTCTCCGTCATGACTTTCATCACCGTGTTTCTGGAAGGCAGAAAATAATCCAGTGGTTTCAAATTAAATGCACAAGTGATACTCCGAGACCATGAGTAACAACCCTAATGTTCGGGTTAGTTAAGGTAAACTGTTCAAATATGATAGATCAACACCCTGGTTATACAGAACACTACAAACAGATATTTGAAGTTGAAGCAAAATTTAGGATTCAAGATTTTATATCAAGATCTTGCTGAAGCCTGAAGATCAATCCACTGTTGGCATGGATCTCTGTATATTTCACATCAGCACTGTGGTATCACAGAAGAGCAATATTTACTGTAAGTTAGAAATAATGCTGCCTATAAGGTAATTAATGTTTGGACATTGGCCCTGTTGAAATGTACACTTAGTGTATACCACTGTCTTGAACTTGACACCAAAACACAGGGAATCACGGTATGAAGCATGGCAACAAATACCTTGGCATGTAAGAATGGGCTCTTAGTCCTCTATGACTAAAGAATTTCAGTTTATGAAGGACAAATCCTGAGGTACCTGAGCCGGGCATAACAGATGTCATGATGATGGACACTTGGCTAGATGGCAAAACCGTTGACAAATAGTTAAATGGCAAATGGTCTACATCATTGAGCGGTGTTGGTGGTGTGTATGTGTGTATGCGTGGAGGAGCATGTAATACCTGTGAACTTATCACTATTTGCCTGTACTTTTTATAGACCCCCTTCGGAAAACATAGAAATTGCAAATACATATTCAGTTAACATTCTTCTTTGGTACTACTGCGAGGACTTAAGAGGTGAAGTTAACTTACAGCAGTTTAGCTTAAGATCCAGTAAATGGATAAATAACTAAGCCAGGTAAACTATCAAGAGTATTTGTGTGTTGTGAAGTTGTAATCCTACCTGGACCAGCAAGCGTTGTCTTGCACATAGGACGGTCTGTCTTTGTCCCATTCTGCCCTCTACTGGTGACATCTTCCACAAAACAAATGAAGCCTTGACTCATTTAAAAGGATTCACCCAATCAGATTTATTTTTCTCTTAACAGTGTCTGGATTCACAAGTTGCAACAAAATAAATTCCTCTCAATCAACGTTTAGGTTAGTTTCAGTCAATAGCCAGGTCTCTTTCAGAGAAAGTAAAGGTCACACTACAAACAAAAGAGAAACCCCTCCTTTATGTATATATCAAAACTTTGATATATAAATATATGAAAAAATCATCAGACGTTTATCAAAAATAAGGAGGCAGGGAGTGTTAAAGGTTGTGATTGAGCTGTGCGAAAGAAACCACAGCTAAGAAAAGTGACACCAGAAAGGGCCAGAGTCATAAAACTTAACATAGACTAAAGGCTGTGCCCCAACTTCAGAAAGGTTGTCCATCAACCATTCCTCCCACTTGTAACTATTACCTCTCGGCTACATCAATGTATCTGCTGAGATACATTAACTAATATCAATTCATCCCATAAGGACAAGGACTCTTGTGATGCCCTAATACCCAGCATCTTTAAAGATGGCATTTGTTGGCATTTCCATTTAGCCACCTCAAGTTGTTACCTAATATATTGTGGCATTGCAAAGTTCAGACAAAAATTCTTCTGAAACTGATACTGGAATGGGAGAGCAGGTTTCTTTAATGTACAGATCACACAAATAAACAACGGGACTTTTTGGAAACTACCCAAGAATGGGAGGGGGGAGGGGGGGAGGTAGGAGGGTATGAAATGCAATTTGCAAAATTGGGACACAGCCTCTGCCTTCATTTGAACAGCATCAATCAAATATCAAACACAGCAAACAAATTCTGAACGTTGATGTTTCAAAGCCAAAATGATTCACCAGATGCTTAAGTTGTATGGATGTTGGTGACAGGTGATAACGTCAGTGAAGTTTTCTGCTGCTACTGTGATGGGTAAGGTTGATTCATGACTGCTAGGATGAAGCTTTTAATTCAAGTCTGATCTTTTCAGGGTAATTTACTGTGCACGCCAATCTCAGCATTACAACTATAAATGTCTTCATGTGGAGATTTTCTGATACATATTGTGGTTGAGCACCTAACAGTCTTCAAAGAACTCTATTACTCTATTAAAGTTCTGAATAATTCTTAATGACCAAGGTAAGTTTATTTTTGTGTGAATAACTAACTGTAACATAGTAACGTGATCAATTCATTAAGATCTGTGAGTGTGCTCAACACCAATGCTTCGTTAGCAGAATTTACGATGTAAACAAGTGCAGGTCTGATCCTTGTCTTCGTTTCGCAAAGGTACACAGTAAACTGCCATCTCATCTCAAGCAAATATAGAAATGCAGCTTCAACCTTGTAAACACTGCCTGTTAAAACAGCCTGGTTTGTGCTGCGCTTGTGTGGGTAATACGAACAGATTTTTAACACAAGGCACTGGATTCTGATTTTGGTTGTCACTGTCCAGAGTTAACAGCACCAACCCGGTCAACACAGGACATGTTTGTGTGTGCGAACTTTGTACAAGTTGTCGTCTCAATTATCTCGGTTTGACCATTTTAGCTTTTTCCTATTTCATTCGTCTTTCGTTCACCTTCAGTCATTAAATTACCAAACGGCTCAGAATCACTTGCAGCCCCAAAGCGACCCCCCAGGAATGATAGAATCCAGCCTGATCTAGATATGTGTAAAAAGTCTAGCAACCAAACTGCAGAGGGGCAACAAGTCCCTAAGTACACTAGCCCCATCTACCGCCGCTTCTCCATTTCTTTCTGATAAGATGCAAGACGTTGGGAGTTCGGCTTTGCCACAGGCGAATGCGGCGGTGATGAGATTGTGTAGGGAGTGAAACAAATTAAAACGAGAGGGAATTTTTTCACCATTGTCCTCGTTTGTGAAATTCTGTTCACTTTTGTTTACTTTTTTTGATGATTATTGATTAAAGTGCCTGACAATCTTTGGTCTACCAACCCTTTAAGGCTGCAATATCACAAGCCATGTCAGAATGCTTTCATCCCAAATAAGAGAAAACAGAAGAGAAAAACTAAATATTCAATAGTGTCATTCCAGGTATTTTAAGTTTCAGGTTTCTTTTTTTCTTCTTCATCTTATACTCACAGTTTCAACTTTTTTCAAAAAATAAATCTCTAGGAGAAACAAACAAGTGTTAACATCTTCTTCACCATACCCTGAGCAAAGAGAGGATGCCTCTAGTGAGACTAAACATAAGACTTCATATATTACTGTTAAAAAAAATTAATAACTAACGACAATAAAAATGATTATCTGGATATGTGTTTGCATGCTATGACATCTCACTCCTCAGAAGCAACTCTGTCTGGGTGCAAAGTCTCCAAATTACATGCTGAACTTTGACCCCTAGAAAGTAATGCCAACTACGATGGACATGTGACCCACCAGTGTTAAAGAATCGGAGGGTAAGCAGACGCAAGCCTACGGTATCAGCACGTGTGAGGAAGCCAATATGCCAGCCTGTCGTTGTCCACTGATCACAATTTCCCTTGGAAAGAAAAAACACCCTCTGACTGACTACATGTCCCGTCAAAAATGGACAGGTGTTCAACACCCCAAGTCTACCCAAATGATGCCGTTTCTACCCCCCACCCCATCCTACCCTACCCCACACACACCCTCCGAAATCAGGGAGACGTGGTCTCTTGGCAATGCCATCTCGCTCACAACCCCCCACCCCTGCTGCCAACCGGCGCTGTCTAAAACCCGCAGACAAAAGACGGAGGAAGCGGGTGGCATGAGAGCGCTCACGGGGGCGAGAGGGAAATGTTTCCAGAGGGTTCGCTGCTGTCGCGCCAAACAAAGGGGGACAGAGTAAACTCATTCAGAGGGCACCCATTCAGCCCAGCTCAGCCGTACCACAATGCAGCGCTCTGGACAGAAGCCAGCGGGACGGGGTACACCGACACAGACGAGGGGGTGGGGGGCATACAGTAGATTCATGGGGCCGCCAAACAAAGACTAACTACCCGCTCAGTCAAAGGACACAAACAGACTAATCTAAAGGGAGGCCCACAGGGCTGCCAACGCACCCGACGCTGGACCAACCGGAACAGACGTCCAGCAGAGAGGGACTGGCGCTGCTGACCACTCGGACAGCGCTCAGAGGACTAGTGTTGGGCGACGGGAGGACTGGGGGATCGCTCAGAGGACTAGTGTTGGGCGACGGGAGGACTGGGGGATGTTTGGGTGTCATGACGGCATTGCCGACAGGAGGTCTGTGCATAGTTCACAGGTCAGGAAATCGTGGGGGGATATTTTCCCCACATGAAGAGGGAAAGCTTAAAGTGACGTCTATGACATCTTGCCCTCTCAGGCCTCAGACAAACTCATCCACCTACACACCCACCCACATACACACACACACACACACACACTCATGTGCACATGAATTCAAACACACTCACTCAAATACACACACACAGACACAGCTGAAGGCAGCTTTTTTAGGTCCAGTTTTTCTTCATATTTATAAGATCTTAAAATATTATCAGTGAACAGACTTATATGTATTTCTAAGAGCAATTCAATACCTTAAAATTCAAGAGCTTGTGATAGCATTCATGGAATTAATCTACTCAAAAGTTTCATAAAAGGTGTAGTAAAAACTATAATACGCATTTGCTAAAAACATATGAAATATATTTTATTCTATGTGTCGAGAGCCCTGTGAAATGATCTCTGAGATGTGCGCACTGAGTTCCATGCTAATGTTCAAAGCTAACGCTAAACCTGGCTTCAGTCTGGGTCCACCACCCAAGGCTCACCAAACTCTGATGAAAGACTATGAAAATGGTCAGCACCTTACTTCAACCACCAGCTACAAACTGAAAAGCCACATCCTGCACACAGACCTGCACCTCAACCAAGTGCCATTTTCACATGATGAGAGACTCCGAAAGAAAGAAATCTGCCTTGGTTGGTTCAAACTGGACCAATCTGAGGACCGTGATTGGGCTGCAGTGATATGCCAGCGCTGGTTTTTTACTCATGACAGACATGGCAAAGGAGCTTTCAGGTCTGGACAGTCTGTGACAAAATAAACTAAACACTTCTGTCCACAGAGGCTAAAAAGCTACGAGTGACAAAGGGTTCCTGCCTGCCAACAGAGTCTTCATGTTTTGTCATATATAATCTGTTCCTATAAATATAAGTGCGTTTGTGTTTCTGCGCAGCAGCATGCAGCTGTTCAGTCCTTCTTGCATGCTGGGAACGCTAATCTACCCCCTTCTGCCCTAAAAAAAAAGCCAGTGTTATTGCTCAAAATGATTTCCATAGTGATGCCCCAGGGCATTTGACGCGGCTCGAGCAGTAGGCCCCAGTGTTGGAGGGCCAGATTCACACACACCTACCACTCTCGTCACTTAGCAGCCTTGAGACACCAACTTGAATACCTTCGCCTAGAACCACACCATACCCCACCCCTCAACCACGCCACGCCACCAACCTTGGAGCATGCCTCCTGTGCATGATGTAAACAGATAGGTCTACACACCACGTCGCCCCCCTGTGGTCAGGAGGCTGCACAGCAATTTTAAGAGAGGCCTCTGTAATGGAGGCTGACTATACTTATATCAGAAGCACCTAAACCAGGTGCCGAGCAATGTTTTCCACCCCCACTTTGTTTTGGGGGAAGGACGTTTATAGAGAACTTGTAAACTGTCACAGCGGGGCAGTGCACACATTCGCGTGCAGACATTCGCGCGCACACACACACGCACGCACACACACACACACACACACACACACGCACACGCACACAACTATTGGACTGTAAACAAGGAAGACAGGAGTGCTGCGGGGTGGTGGTCGTGGACGGACTGAGATGGGAAGAGGGAGAGCTAGATGTGTGCGATGGTGTGTAAAAGCTTGTATGTGTAGTGTGTTTGTGGGGAGCGGGGTTACATCACATTTATGGATTTATATAGTGAGTGAACGAATGATGGGATGACACTCTTGCCAATTCACTTTGTGCACCCACACCCCTTCCTCTCAAAACAAAAATACTTTCTGGAAAGAACAAGGGGAAATCTCCCCAAACGGATGCTGCTTGGGCTAACAACTTGACAGACAGAACCCAAAAAAATAAAATAATACCCATATCCAAAGTCACTGGTCTAAAACTGTAACAGACTCTTCAATCAGTAGTTCATCAACATTGGGAGAGGGGCTCTCTTTTTGACCCAGGGTGCACCAGTTGCTTCTGGAGGCGGCTCCTGGCAAAAGAGGAGGTGCCGTCCAGCGCTCCGGCCACTCCGCCCATTTCCTCACCCTGCAGAGGGAGGCATCTGGCACTCTCCACCACGACCCCACCCCCCACAACCCTTTAGTTCCATGGCAACAAGCAGGAGAGGAGCCAATCGGAGGCCAAGCGTATGAACCGATGCCCAAGACTGTTCCTGTGGAGCTCAGCTGAACAGCGAGTGACGGGTTTTTGGAGGGGGCCGAAGGAGTCCTACCAGTCTTAATAGTAGTAGTAAGTATTAGAAGTGATCAAAAGTAGTAGTAGCAGTAGCAGCACTATCTGTACTGTAACAGTAGTAGTAAAATGGTGCCCTAGTAGTTGTCGGTGCTGTTGGTTGGTCAGTTGGGTGGGTGGTGGATAAGAGTGTGAGTGTGGCTCTACTGGTCTCCCTTGGCACTGGCGTTGTCCAGGGCTGCGGCGGCTGGAGGGCCTGGGTTTCGGGAGCGCTTGTAGAGACGGTAGCCCTTTCTGCAGAGCAGGACGAACCAGTAGACCTGCGGCGCCATGATGCAGATGTTGCCCAGGTTGGTGGACAGGGGCAGGTGGAAGGGCACGCTGTAGAGGGGCAGCCCGTAGTGCTGGCCGTACACCCAGTACATGTAGGGGAAGAGCGTGATGCGGCACAGGAAGAAGGTGAGCAGCACCATGCCACCGTTGGCCTTGTGCACCCAGTTGTCCTGGAGCCCCAGCTGCGATAGAGAGAGAGAGAGAGGGAGAGAGAGAGGGAGAGAGAGAGAGAGAGAGAGAGAGAGAGGGAGAGGGAGAGAGGGGGGGTGAGACATAAAAAACAAAGAAAAGGATGTTGATTAATATGAAAGAAAAAAAGTAACCAAAACAATACACTGACAGAAAGAGCCACGTGTTACAGCCGTCTGGTACGTCACATGAAATAATATTTTAAAAATGATTTTAAAATATACAGAACTTCAACATACAGAATTGTAGAAATTATATAAACTGCTGTATGAATTGGTCAGATATTATGTTATGTTGAAATATGTATTCCATGCAATGACGTGCATCACACTGAGCTATCTGGTAACCTCCGGAATGACCAGATCAACTTGACCTCCATCGTGTCAAACTACAAGAGCCACGATGCCACAACTGGTCATTAATAACAACACAGCTCCACACTGTTCCTCTATCTGGGGACCCTGCCATAGAGATGTGCTGACTGAGCTGAGCTCATGACTGAGGTCGTTGTTTTCTCAACCAACCACCAGGGTGCAGTGTAACATATATGGCTGAGCAGGACAGTGCCTAGTCACTGAGAGAGAGAGAGAGAGAGAGAGAGAGAGAGAGAGAGAGAGAGAGAGAGAGAGAGAGAGAGAGATTCCTCTCGATCGAGCTCAATTCTGAGTCAGGAGTCAGCAGAATTGAAGACAACAGATTGCAGAGCAGGGCCCCCAGACTGTTTTCTTAAGGGGCCAGCAGTTCTGACACTGGCCGACTGACAAGTCTTTTTAAAAAGGAACCGGAACTGTTGACTTTCCTCTGGCTGTGCTGCGGTAATGTCTTCTGCAAGAGTGCCGAGTAAAAACTCTAGAATCTGTTTAAGATGTAGACATGCAAATATGTGGTTGTGAATGAGTACGTATATGTGTGAGTGTATGTGTGTGTGTAGAGGTTTGTGCCAATCTCTCGTCCCTTTACAAAAGCTGCATGTAGGTCACTGGTGTTGTTTATGTACCAACAAGAGTGTGTGTGTGGGTGTGTGTGTGTGTGTGTGTGTGTGTACACAATACATGTCAGCTGTTCCTAGAGCGTGTCTCACCTGGATGAGCATCTTCCCCAGAGACACAAACGGAGTGCTGAGCTCTGTGAGGAACAGGCAGCCAATGAAGAAATCTCCCTGGTCTTTCCTGAGGAACTGAACACCAGAGAGGAAAGAGGAGAACACAGCGTCAGACTACAGGCACGCTACACCACACCACAACACAACACCCAACCACACCAAGCACAGACAAGAGTCTCGGAATATAGCGTGATGAGCCAAAACAATGATAACACACACAGACATGTTGCAATGAAAGCGAGATAATGACCCACTGTGGAGCGGTTACTCAAAGACCTACGACCTCCAGTGAGTGACACAGGGCCAAATTGACCTGATAACGCACAAGGCAGCGCCGACCGGACGGGGCGACTCGGTAGCTCGCAGGGAGCTCTGTGCTCAGAGCCACAGAGTGTGTGTGTGTGTGTGTGTGTGTGTGTGTGTGTGTGTGTGTGTGGGGGGGGTGGGGGGGGGGTGGGGGGTTGCTGCTGCAGCCACTACAGCAGTTAGTCTGATGGGGATGAAGTGGCTTCACTTGTTTAATGAAGCAGGAGCAGGGACAGTGAGACCTGCCATCTGTGCACAGGCTAATGACCTGACACGGACACAGCCTGATGTCCCAAACACACATCTGCCTTACGGATTACAGACGTGAACTCATCTCACCTGTCTCAGACAGGCTCTGGGGATACAATAGATCCTACTGCAAACTTAACTCATTTGAATTCATTTACTTTTGCTCTAAATAATGGTAATTACTTCATACTGACCTACGTTTGTACGTTAGATAATGTTTATATGTGATTCAAATATAGCATTATTATTTTAGCACAATTAAAGGAACACACCAACTTCTTGGGAAATCAGTTTATTGTATGTCTACCCCTGAGTATGATAAGAGGATTCAATCCCTCTCTTCTATGTGCATACAATAACCCAGTCTCACACTGTAAGCCTAGCTTAGCATAATTCACTGGAAGTGGGTTAGATCAATTAGCCTATAGCTAGCTTGTACCTGGTCTACCCACTTCCAATAATTTATGCTATGCTAGGCTAACAGCGTCAAAATTATTTCCCCAAAAGTTGGAGTTCTCCTTTGACAGTAAGTATCCAACTAGCCTCTGATGGCCAAGCACACAGAGACTCCAAATGAATGCCCACACTGCAGCACACACAACTGGAGGTTCCCCTATCAGATCATCAGTTGTATCAGCATGACTTAATAACATGCCATTATTCTTGTTCGTAATGAACTAAACACTGGTAATTCTATCTAAAGCTGCCGTCACCAAAATGCCTGCCAAAGCATTTTAGTACTCAAAACCCCCCATCTCAGCAACCAGTAACTTTTATCTGTCTGCAGAGCCACTGATATGGGTGTTACCTAGCTGTGTGTGTTTGCATGTTTTGTGTGTGTGTGTGTGTGTGTGTTATACGAGTGGGTAGGAGGGACACAAAGGCCGTGTGGAGGTGGGGTGGTGTATCAGTGCAGCAGCTGGCTCTGAATAATAGAGGCGTGGGTAAGGCGATCTCATATCACCGCTGCCACTGACAGACCCACAAAACACGGCAGGGCCAGGTTTCCAAACCACCTGCCTCCCATGGACTGAAATATTAGCTGCAGAGCGTGTGCATGTCACTGTGTGTGTGTTTGTGTGTTGCTTACGTGAGCCTGCGTGCATGCGCCGGTGCATGTCTGTGTGTCTAATCAGTAGTGTTGATGGGTCGGCGAAATTACAACACCGATTGGCCAGACAAGTGCAGGCAGACGGGGGAAGGGAAAGTTCCCTCCCCGTCACCCATGTTGCTACATTTTCGCTTCCTTCTCTCTCTTTCTCTCTATCTCTCTCTTTCTGCCTCCCTCCCTCTCACGCTCACCAGTGTCACAGGCAGCAGGATGGTCAGCAGGGCGATGTGATGAAGGACCAGCAGGAACTCCCGACGCACAAATGAGTTGACCGTCCTCCACGAGTGCTTCTTGTATTCCTCGTGACCCTTGACCCGGAAGCGGTTGTAGTGGCTGAGGTACATGGCAAAGATGTCGTATGACATGTAGGGCACGCCATACCAGATGACGAAATAGGTGGCAAGCCAATGCCTGAGAAAAAGAAGAGAAAAATAAAGAAGAGAAAGAAACGTGTGGTGACATTCTATATGGACATTCTATGGTGACATTCTATATGGACATTCTATGGTGACATTCTATATGGACATTCTATGGTGACATTCTATTTGGACATGAGGGCCACATCATGCTATGAAATAACATTATTAACACTTCTACTGTAGGTACTGTATACTGAATTTCCTCCTGTCCAGCTCACCAAAGTCCTTGTTTACTAAATTCCTTAATAGCTTCTATTAAAAACAGCCATACAAGCACACTAATACAAGTTGTGTGATCTGATTAATTACATCCAATGAGCTCACTACACGTACTGGAGCACTTATCCTAAACTGTGTGTGTGTATGTTTTGGGGAGGGTTATACAACCACACTGAAATCACAAGATTATTTAGCTGTGCTTCACTGTGTGTCTAGAGATCTGTGATTGTGTGTGCGTGCATGTACGCCTGCACGCATGCGCGCACACACACACACACACACACAGACACAGAAAATAAGCAATCATATTGATTTAATGCTAAACAGTTCCACTGCACACATATGGTTACCAATTCTTGACCTGGAATAATTTCATACTTCATATTCTCAACACTGAAATATTCATTGGCCATACCCACAACTATATTTACAAGTACACATTGACCTGAAAACTAGCAGACCGCAAAGATGGCCCTTTTTTTCCCTGAGCCTGGTCTCGCTGGCCCTCACTGGGCTGGCTGTGGCTCTTTGCCCCCAATGCTCAGGATCATGTCTGCTGCTCACGCGCTCAGGCCCAGCGCTTAAGCCTCCGCGGGGGGATTACCGGGGCTGCTGGGAGTATTTTCGCTGGGACCTCCTGGCAAGGCCGCAAAGGGGTGGGGGCGGGGTGGTCGGATTACTCTATTACGCTGTCCTACCGCAGCCTGTTCCCTGACGGCCAGGTGGCAGGTCACACCACCACAGGTTCTGATCCAGACAGAGGGAGAGGATGGGAGGGAGGGAGGGGTTAGGGCGGGGTGGGGATGTACTGTTGTGGGGAGGAACAGCTGGCACGCCAGGGCTGGGATCAGACCCGCGCGCGGCGTCCTTCCGGGAGAGGACGGGACAGGGCGGCGTGCGAGCAGATGTGGAGCTGGAGTGAAGGTGGATCTAAAAAGGCCAGCCATCTGGAGGGGGCTAACGGACGTAATTACCTCTCTAGTGGCTGCTCAAGTAGGAGATCAGGCATTAGCATGTAGCAGATCTGCGCTAAGACACAAGTCACAAATGCTCCCTGTGCAACTGCGCCCTGCTGTAATCTGGAATGCTAAGATAAAATAACTTTCAACTAATATTTACAATTATCATTCAAACTAAATCAATTAAGAAAATCATACTATTGGTGGATTTAGCAACTAACAACAAATGATCAGAACTTAAAGTGCAGAAATGGGAGGCAATTTAGTTATTTATTTATTTTTCTCTCAGTAGGGTTAACCTTAACTGAAGGTTATGTTAATTGGTGAACTCAGTGCTTCGGGAAAGAGGTTATTGTACTTACTTGTCACTGATCACATTGCCCCTGCATGAGCACACCACGATCACCCCAGCGGTGGTGGCCATGATGGCATGAACCGAGGACACCAGCCTGGGAGGGAAGAGAACACACAGAGATTCCAGAATGACTCACAGAGCCATGGCACTATATCGGTCGTGCAGAGTCTGCAGTCCCGCTGTGAGTACCTGCTGGCCAAATGTCACAATTACCAGATGGTTTAACCCTTGAACAGAAGGTAGCTATGTAGGCCTCTACCAGGTACCTGCTACACACATGGTCAGAAGCTGCTATAATGAAACAGACAAAGCACAATCAAAAGTCCTGGAAGGTGTTAAGTGATTCTGAAATATGATGACACAACATCCAACTGGAATTATGATTAGGGCTTTTGTGGGCCCCTTTCCAACATGAGCATAACTATAGCGATTTAGCAAATGCTTAGACTTAATTATATTGCATCATCCCCACTGTGCCTTAGTGAGTTTACCCATATTCTTTTATGGACTGCAAGAATGACCCAGTGCCATAACCTACAAAGGCCATCAGAGGGATATTCTACAGCTCTGAAATGCTCACTGGTGTAGGGCAATACCTTAGACCAGAGGTGGGACAAAGTCATTGTTTGGCAAGTCACAAGTAACTCAAGTCTTAACGCTGAAGTCCGAGTCAAGTCCCAAGTCAAGACAGAGATGTCCCAAACAAGTCCAAGTCAAGTCTTTCCGAAGCCAAGTTGAGTTCAAGTCCTTATTTTTTTCGAGTCCTAAAGTCACTGTCGTATTATGCAACTGCATATTAATGTCATCAATCATTTCTGAATCCTTTGCACGGCACTCTTAAAATGAATTCCAAACTTTACTGCATGTTACTCCTGTCCAAGTAGCCTACAGATAGCCTACATGTTATGCCGTAATTTGATATCTGCTGAATGGATAAACATGCCCGCAGGAATAACAAATAGTACAAAACAAATAAGCAAGGCCCTATCTCAATACAAGGCAAATAAACATTTATTTACATTCACATTTCTTCCTATTTCTGTTGCAAAACACAACGCTGATATGGGTGTAAGTTGATGAGTCTGTGATAGTTTTGGCTAGCTCCGTGGAGTAAATTAAATTGTTTAGGCTATCGAAACACATCACAGGATCAGAGGATCCATCATAATATCACAGGATCCCTAGTCAGACCACAAATGGGAGCATGTTCAGTGATGATCATCCCTTTTCTTTTCTCATAGGCCTAACTAGATAACCTGCAGAGACCTGTATTCCATGCAAAAAAAAAATAAATGTTGCGTAATGTAAACGATGAACTTGAGACTGCTGAAGTTGGTATGGGCAGAAAATAGTTACATTTTAATTTTACCTATGCCGTAAGTCATTACAAGTCAAGTCAAGACTGTTATTGCTCTTATTGGGGTTTTAAATTAACATCCAGCCATGCATCTTTCCGCAGAATCCTGCATGGATATTAACTGTACAATTCTTCAGAAAGGTCCTTGGGAGGGGGACCCGTGTTCGAGTCCAGCCTGTGGCCATTTCCCGATCCCACCAGCTTCTGGTCATTCTTCACCTTCCTATCTGAATAAAGGCAAAAAGGCCAAAATATATACTAGAAAGTTCCTTAAAAGGAGGGGTGAAGTCTACTGAGTCGAAAGGTTGACAAGTGTTTTGTGGTGAAGCAAACTCCCAGAGACTGTCAAGTGGCCGACGCCGTATCCAGGCTGGTGCTTCTTCAGCATGACAACGGTGGACACGTGAGCCTGGCTTGTCAGCTCACGCTTGAGTTAGCCGCCCCCCCCCCCACGGCCCGGTTAAGCGCCCCTCAGCTCACTGAATTTTCAGTGCCTCGTACTCAGAAACTCTGTCACAAGACCCAGATTTGCACAATCCACTCTTTGTGTCCACTCTCCTCCTTTTGGAGTTGGGCGAGGAACAAAGGGGGTAACCGGACGGGGAGGAAAAGGTTGCCTTTGTTTTGTTTTGTCCGCCTCACTCACGTTTTGCGTAAATGCATACGCATACGCAAGCGTAAAGTACGTACACAGACACACACACACAGAGTCTTCTTGGCCCAGCAGTGGAGGGCAACCTTGGTGTCCCATGTTAGATGGACTCTGCCTCTGATTTCTCCTCCCCCATTACTCAGTGGGGCTGAAACGTGTTGGGGAAAACTGGCTGGCTCATCCGGAGCTCAGCTTGCGTCTTCGGGGTTAATGGAGTGTGCAGCTGAGGCTGCACTCGGCTGTGTGCTTCGGCCAGCGCCCGGAGCGGGGGCCCGAGTGACGACAGAGGCAGGATTCAGTGGGTAGTCGACTCGAGGGGGAAAAACATCAACAAAACACTTGAGAGCAGGCAAACAGCTCAGAGCACCTCACCCACTTACCTCCACACTAGCACACTTGCATCTAGGTGCACACACACACACAGACACTGAGAAATTGCTTTCACTTGACGGTGGGAATGATGACGGTGCAGGGTGCCGGTTCATTAACACCTCTCTGACATACTAGTTGAACTCGGAGAACAACCTGAACGGCTTGTTGTTTTCTCTCCAGATGTCTGGTGTGCCTTCATTTTTCTGCATTCCCAACCAGCAAATTTAGACACACACTCTTATCCCTCATCACTGTGCAATCAGTAGACTGAACTCCATGGAAGATAAAGTACATGGTAAACGATTAGCAGTGGTTGACCTGACATCCACAAGTTCAGTGGTCAGAGGGGGAAGGAGAGAACAAACAGCGAGCCTGGCCCGAGTCCAATAATTTAGAAGCAGCAATTTTAAGGCATGTCCTAAATCACAGCTTCAATACGGTCAGCCAAGATATTTCATGCATGAAATGGGGCACATTATCAGGAGCAGTCTGATCTAAACTTCATCCTGTTTGTGTGAATGTCTTTCATTTGCACCACCGAATACAGGACAGAGGGGTCCTAACGGCCACCTTACAATGACTTGTCCCTGATGATTTAGGCTGGAAGAAGAGTAACAAAGGCTTTACTTGTAACCTTGTGCCCATTAGCAATCATCATATGGGCAAAATGCACTCAACTTGGGGAAGGGATGTGAACCACTGGTGTCAGGACATAGGCACACTGAATGGCTCTCCCTGCCAAGATACCAATCCACTTGGGAAGTGGATGCATTCTCCAGTGCGTTGGTAGATACTTAACCACATTTAAGATATTGCTAAGGAGAATCCTACCCGACCTATCCTACCACATTTAAACTGTGACGCCGGGATGGGCCGGCGATTGTGTTGCGGAAGGCACGTCCCTAGAATGAATACAGATTTGGACTGCTCAATTTAAGTCTTAAGGCTACTGGCCGGGAATTCGGCGGACGATTCAAAAGTTTAATCATCCTTCAGCTTAGGCAATTCTGGCTGACCTCTTATCAGTTTGAAACAGGCTGTTTGTTTGCTTACGATAGATAAAAGCACCACATAAGAGAAAAACACCCAAGCACTTTAGCTCCGAGTCACGTGAAGGATACTGACCAATGAGAATGACATGAGTTTGTTACATAAAAATACAGTTAAGTCTCTTTAACATTAGTATTGTATGTATTTGAGAGGGATAATGTGAATGTCTTCTTGCTATCTTCTGCTCAGAATGTGATTTCCCAAATGACCCAGAGGCAGATATTCAAAAGTCTGGTATCCCACTTGACGGCACGCTGATATGCTGACCTAGTGACATTGATGTAACACCCAACATTTATTTGGCTAAATTCTAACGTGAAATGACAACGTTAATCCCAGTCTTCGATTCTCTGTATTTTGGCTGCCAACAACCAAATTCAAATTCACAAGCTTGATTTGAGTAACATGAAGTTTGCTTTGCAGGACATCTCGTGAAATGTGACACTAATGTTACGATTATAACGTTACAAACTACCTCTGAATGAATACAACAGATAGTTTTACCTGTAACTTTAAGGCACCAGTTAAATGAGTTTGTGCTCCTGTGACGTTTCTGAGCAAAGGTAATAACACTAAAGGGCTGTGTTACGTTAACTGATGTTAGATATTATAATATTATAAACGAGCATCCACCATAACTTTCTGTCTCTGGGTACCCATCTCCTCTAAACAAGTTCGAGTCAGGCTTTTACGTCGGATCTTATCCTACGGATAAATAAGCCAAGTCAATTAAAGTTGTCTTTAAAAACCAAGTAACGGGACAGCTACACTGTTAGCTACTTAATGTAACGGCGTTATCATTTCATGCACGAGCGCTAAGCTAGCATACCCTTGTGACACAAACATTGAATGCCAATTACCTAGATGCATCGTTAATGCTTAAGTAATTTAGCTTAACGTTACATTGGTTAATATTATCACAAATTAATTTATGATAGGTTAGCTACATTTTATACACCTCTCAGCCTAACTTGGCTAAACCATGAGGCCGTTCGCTCCCTTTCCAGCAGATAACGGGCACTGATCCGTTAGAGAGGATTATTGGCAATGTGATTTGAGAACCGAATGATAAAGGATAAAATTACTTACCTCTCGCTAACAAGAACAACGTCAGCATCGGTCCAATGTTTGAAAATGGACGGTAGCACTTTTCGAAACAGGAAGAACAGACCTGGAAAAACCACGACGCCGCAGCCAAGCACTTGCAACATCCTTGCGCAGCACTTGTCCGGCTAGCTAAGATATATCTATTATTATAATCTGGGTCGACCTTCGCCGGCGTAATTTAAACACCTCGGTTCAAAACCGGTGACTGGAAATTTCGGTATACACTTGACTGCATTAGCTAACGTAGTTCTCACGCCACCAGGTCCAGTCACCGGTGACCGCTGCGCGTTTCCCTTGCCTCAGCAGCAGTACTCTGTACACAAAAACTAGCGGTGAAGGCAGCCGGCGATTGATTGGTCTTTACTCCTGGCGCAAAGCCGGTGGCCAACAAACAAGCTAACCAAGTAGCTAGCTACATCTCACAGGATTACAAATGAAGAAATCCAACATTAGAAACGTCATTATGCAGTGCGTTTTATCCTCGAGGCTCCTTATACAGATATGTCAAATATTAGTGATACGCCCATTCAAATGACTATTTTTCTCGCCAGGACAAGTTCATGGATACCGTTAGCATTCATCTACCGCTCGACAAGCATTCTTAATTCCTGTGCAATGCTACAGCCTCAACTTTGGGAGAAGGCGCCTATATTTTTGCAGGACAGCGCCCTCTAGATTTTACCTACATTAGAATATAGAATAGGCTAGGCCTACAGAACCCGTCTATTTGAAATAGGTCTGTTTAAAACCTTAAAGCCATTTCATTTGAATTTGAAATAGCCTACTACGAGGTGAAAAGATAGTATATTTCATAACACGTCTCAAATATTCTTTCATTCAGTTGCTGACATCATTACCAGAGGGAGTTAGCCTGCAATAATGATGCAAAAGAAACACAATTGAGAAATGTGTTAATTTGTAAACTACTGACACAAACATCCATATTGTTGCCATTTGTTGTTCTGGCAATGGCAAATGGCATTGCAATCATGTTTGCTAGTTTCATTATAGACATTTCTGACTGATTTAGCCCATTGTGTGGCACACCGTGGTGGCTTGTGGTTTGTCTATTTCTGAGGGTTGGGAAAGTTGCTGTAACGCCATGCTCACTAAATGGTGGCGGGCTATGGTGTGAGGGCTTAGTGACCTTCAGGTCGCTCAGTGCTGATTCCATATACAGGAGCCCCTTTGTTTTCTATGGGCACCACAGAGCCCCTAATCCAGTACTTCCCTCCCACTCACCCTAGACCACCTTATGGGCTAACCAGTGACGTCACTGTCTCGCTCCCTCCCTCTCTCTCTCTGGGACATTTGCCTGAAGTACTGTAGCTTCCTCCTCATCAAGCATATTTTGACTGAGTGAGATTAATGTGATCCATATATCCACACATGCATTCATACACATGTCAACAAATATTCCCACACAATGTGAAATGTAGGCTACATATTTCCTTCATTGTGAGATGACCTAAATGCTGTTAGTTATGTGCTGTTTGTATTTATTATGCCTTTGGAGATGGTGTCTTTGCTGATGTCCTGCCAATATTCCACAATTCACCTGTCAGTATCCTAAGGAAGCGCTGAGGAAGAGCGCTTTTATGGAACCTTTTGTATAAGTATTATCTGTGTAGGCTTCATGTTGTTTGATACTGCATTTGAATAAATAAAGTAATAAGACCAGTAAGCCTTTGAACTCCCTCGAGAAGATGTAGCCTACGATAGCTGACATAGCAGTGGCTCCGTAACAGTTTAATGGATGCAGCTTTATCTGTATATAACATTTATTGAAATAATTTTTTGCCAATTTTATGAAATATCAAGTGCATACTTCAATCACTCGGTGAAGGTGAGAAGGGTTATGTCAGTTCATTTAATGAATTCAGTGTTGGTTTGACACACTTGTCCTCAAATGTATAGTCTTGTGTAAGGACACAAGTTGAAGGAGTATTTTTAAACTGCAAATATGGACAGACTCCATATTTTAATGAGTACTGTATGTATTTCCTTGAAGAGTTACCTTTAATATTTTTAATGCAATGTAACACAGAGTTTTAATTTCATGTCTATGTCGAACAGGGATCCTTTTGGTTTTCAAGACGTCTGTGGGTGGCCCAGTCTCAACAAAATCGGCTTCTGTGAGCACTGAATCTATGCCAATGGAACGTCTGTCCACACCTTTGGCAAGTTCCACTGCACAAACGGACATTTCAACATCTTCACTCCAACAGAACGCCACTGACTCTAACCCACAGTCTTCAAGTGAGGCTCAGTTCCCTGTTTTTTTGTTAGGTGTGGCAGTGGGAACCATTAGTGGAGCGGCAGCTGTAGGTATGTAATGCAAGCATGTACCAACACAATGCATACAATAGCTACTTTGTTTGGAATTAAACTGTCACTCAATATAGAACCCTTCAAATTGTTTAGGGAATTAATATTTCCAGGATGGTTGGAAAAAGGTCGGAAGGGGTCCTCTTAAAGACAGTTTCAGTACTGATGGTAATTTTTATACCATAGATTTAATAGAGACCCAGTCAGACCAATAGTATGAAAAATAAATAACAGAGTTTATTTACAATGATGCGCATCAAGGGAGAGACAGCATGACTTCACCTAAAGATCCATCTGCTGCTCTAACTAGACAAGGAAATAGTTAGGGTTTAAGTATCCTTCCAGACTGACAGGAGATGGCATTGGTCATCCCATCTCACGTGGACTACACTGAATTAGACTCTGATTAGTGGCAACCTGGCAATCTGGAGAAGATAGCTACTGACGCAGCCATGCAGAACAGTGAAACACTGCAAATTCATAATATTTCCGCTTATCTCTAACTACAGTCACACACAGATATACACAGGGACAGTACAGATATCATAGTCATTACATAGAATCATACTTTTAGTATCAAAGTGACCCACTAATGAGAAATGCAGAACATTAACCCACATATTGGAATATTGGACATAGTGCAGAACATTAAACCACATATTGGAATATTGGACATAAAGTTCTATTCCACTTTCTCTCAGTATTCAGTAAGAGTCCCTTTCATTATGTTAAGCATTAAATCACTAATTCTTATCACTACTTTGTTTGGGCTTCTTAGATGAATGAGTGAAATGATAAATGCTCACTAACCTACTCATCAAAGCTGTTTTTTCTCTTCCACCCAAATATCCAAATTCATTCAAATTCCCCTATTCAAATGACGGTCATTTCCTCCCCAACCAACCAAACACGTTTAGCAGCATAATGGATTGCCCAATGTATTCTATGACCACTGGATACTCTTTACATACTGTAGGCAACTGTAATTCTAAAAATATTGCACGTAATCAATGTGTCTCTTATACCTTTTCTTCCAGGTGGAATGATTTTTGCAGGAGTAAAGTTGAGTGGAAGACTGGATGGTTAGGAAAAGGTCTGATACCGCTGATGCAGAATGCAGACTCTATAGTGGCATAAAACATATTTTAATGGAGCAAAAGGCATCTCAGGTTGATATGTGCCCATTGACAGTTCTGGTTCACATTTCTTCAGCATATTGAGCAAAGCTGGCAAATAGCTATCTTTCAATTGAACAAACCTTAGTTTTCATGGCATCATTAAAGCCACATAAGAAGTGCTATTTACCCCTTGTTGTCACTTTTGAACATACAGTACTTATCCCTTTAGCATCAGTTTTGCAATGTGCAAGGTTCCCTGAAAGTTGGAATATGATCTTAAAGGGGTACCCTCAGCACCGAAAAGTGTCAAAAAGGATCACTTCTCCACCACTGTCCACACCAGGCATCCCAGGTGCGCAATAACAATGACAGGCACTATTCTTCTTATTAGGCCTTTAAGTCAGTGTATACCATCAACATGATTGTGAAGCTGTTATTTTAAGGTAAAAATTGCTTTAAAGCATAATATATATGTAAAGCATTTTAGCTCTTGTCATGAAATATAAACATTCCTTTAACATCTAAAATAAAATATAAATATCAAAACTCTGGTGTGTTTTCTATCAAAATGTCAATATGCAGCTAGTATAAAATAAGTAGCCTTACCACATTAACCTCACTATTTAGACTTTGATGAAGGCCGATGAGGGTTGATTAAGTTTTGAGTTATTCATGATGAATATGAACTTGACTTGCTATGAATAATAACAGTCCACTTCATTAAAAGAAGTAGCCCAAGGCTTCTTAAAGGAATATGCCAACTTGTTGAGAAACAAGCTTATTTGCCGTTTACCTCAGAGTCAGGTAAGAGGATGCATACATACATACAATTCTCTGTAAATGCAACAACAACCCAGTCTGACATTGTTAGCCGAGCTTAGCAATTCATTGGAGGTTAGGCCAGTTAGCACCCTTTTAGCTATAGGCTACCTAGGCTATTGGTCTACCCCACAGAAGTGTATAATGTGATATTATGTAATATAATATCCTTGCCCTTATAGTGTTCCTATAGTATAGGCCTAGGCTACTGCTATAATATGTCCCAAAATACAAGATTCCTATTGTATTGACTATAAGATTACTTTGTACTTCGTACCAAAACTGTAGGATTCCTATAGTTCTTTTTCATTCCAGTATACAATTTGATGGAGGAATTACAGAGGGTATGGGCTTGCTGTGGCTCTCAATGTTGGATAAAAATAGATAATTTCAGATTTGCCCTCCCCTGAAGGGTATGGAGTCTTCATGAACTGGAATGCCTGTCTTTTCTGTGGTGTGTTAATATTTTAAGTGGCTTGAATAAATAGATACTTGAACGTTACAATGCTGAAAAAGAAGGACAATGTCCAAAGGACTATTGCCAAAATGAAATCAATACAAAACATTTAATTACAATATACTATAAGTTTCAGAATATGAAGATTTCAGATGTAAAACCCTCTAAATTCGTCTGACCCCTTTTCTTTTAAATAACCAGTTTTTTTCAGGCTCCTGTAGATTTGTCCTTACAAATCGACATTTCAGACCAGGAAAAGAGTGGTATTTAGCGGGATTTGAAGCAAAATTATTTAATTAATGTATACTATGTGTGGAGAGCATGCACTCACCATTGTTATCTCATTTTTGATGGCGGTGGCGCTTAGAGGCTTTTGCATCTGAACTCTTCATATTTACATTACAGTATAGTAGGCCTGCAGCTTATTAGATCCCTCTGTTAGCCCTATAACCCTATATTGTGAGAAATAACTACACCCTTGACTAAGGAAGAAAAAAATCAGTCATAAGTTGTCCATTTCACTTTCCCCAAGACCATTTGAAAGTGAAATAGAGAGCAGGAGGGGTCGTCCTTGTGCAGGCTTCCTTCCTTTTGCCTTCCATTTGAACTGATAGAGCAGGAAGAGAGCAGCCTTAACAAGAGACCAAGCCTGGGACCTCAGCAGCTGTTAAGCCTGCAAGGGGCACAGAGCCTGCAAAAACGGCAGGAAGAGGACTGTCTAAAAGCAGGTAAACGAGTTGTGCCTCTCTCTCTCTCTCTCTCTCTCTCTCTCTCTCCCTGCCTCCGTCTCCTGCTCCCATCCTAACAGGGCAGCACATCAAATATTTAGACCTCTTTGAACAGCTGCTTTCTAAACAGGATCCAATTTAATCCACTACAGCACCCAGCAGCCAGCCCGTCTAAACCCCCTGAAGCTAAAAGGAGAGAGCAGAGAGTCGGACTGTGTGTAAGGTGTATGTGTATATGTATGTACAAGATATGCACATATGTGAGAAATGTGCATAGTTAAATGTACAGTTAAAACACACAAAAGCACACAAACATACGCAAGCACATGCATTCATAATACTAACTACTTGACTTTCTTGTTGCTGTTAAAGCAACACCAAAGAACTTTTCCTCTGTCGCACGCACTATTTGTTTATCCAGCACTGGCTTTGGAAATAACAATGTCCATAGACAAGGTAGAATATTTTGTGTGATTTTATGAAAGTACGATGTATTGCGACATCAGATGCAAGTCACATTTGTAGTTTCTTATGTGTCATTCCATCGAACTACAGATCCGCTACCCGATCTGGCAAACTAACATAGTGCTGTTATAGCCGATAGAGGGCCACGAAGCGCATGCAGAAGTGTCGTTCACCCTGTTACGAGTTGATGAACCACTGAAACGATTTTGGAAACATTATTTTAAGGTAGAAAAAAGTCTTTGGTGTTGCTTTAAAAGCTGCAGCTAAAAGACCTGCATACTACAAAGTAATATAATATATTAAATATTCTTGAATTTCCCCTAGGGATCAATAAAGTATCTATCTATCTATCTATCTATCTAAAGCATGATATACTGTGGCCTGAGTAGACAGTTACACTGTGGACTAAGAGATATGAGACAGTAGCCTTAAAGCCTGGGACACAGTGACATAGTGTGGGAATGACACACTCATCATGCAGTAGACTGTAGACCCAGACAATGGTTAGTTTCTCACAGTTCAAATGGGCAGTGCTTGGGCATAGGGTTACCCGTGTCACTAGCGGACAGTCAAGGTGAGATAATTCTATCCTTCTTCTCTTCACAAATTAGGCTCCTCACAAACAGATCATCTGTCTTAGCCTGGAAACCTAATCTGCAGAGTCACTAAAATTGCCCAAGCGCCTGTATGTACACAACACCACACACACACACACACACACACACACACACACACACACACACACACACACACACACACACACACACTCACCACACACACACACACACCACACACACACACACACACACACACTCTATCTCTCTCTCTCTCTCTCTCTCTCTTTCTCTTTCCCTCTCTCTCTCTCTCACACACACACACACACACACACACACACACACAAACACACATGTGACACACATTGTGACAAACAAAAAGTATAAACTACATTCCCTGTATTCATTGTAAAATGTATATTATATATGTAAACATATACAGTCATATATGTATGTATGTGACCCATGTATTCATAAAGGAGCAAAATCCATGCATGTACATTAGTATATCACACTTACACATGATTCCCTGGTGTAAATCACACTTAAACTTTCTTCGCTTTCTTTCCACACACACACTGAGGAGGTCACTCCAGGATGATCCCTCTTCTCTCTGCTGTTGGGTCCAGTAAGCATGTGCTAATTACTGCTCCATTGAATGCTTCCCCCTCTGCCTGAAAAGCACATAGCACACAGCGGTCAGGCAAACACAGTAAATCACAGGATTTAGACACACACACACACACACACACACACACACACACACACACACACACACACGCGCGCGCGCGCGCGCGCGCAATAAGAGGAACAACCGAAAACTTATTCGTTACAATTGTTACAACCAATAAAGCAATGTTATTTTATTTTCATGTTAATGTTAATGTAAATTAAGGCTATTACTGCTTCTTAATTATACTTGTTAGTTGTAATACTGTATTATGTAAACTATATAAATGTGCAGCACCATGTCAGTTAAATTAAACCCCTCAAAACTATATGTCACAGAGGACATAATGTCCTTTAATATATTGGGAGTTAAGTCTTGAACATTGAACATAAGGACATAATATGTCAGTGGACAGTGAGATAAGGTTTGTCATGATTAACTCTACTTCCATTCATTGAAAGTCTTCATAACTCATAACATAAGAACATCGGTTAGGCCTATTATCACATGCAAATACACTGATATGCTACTGAATGCTATATGCACTGAATGCTACTACTGCTTCTTAATACTTAACACATTAAACTGTATTATGTAATATATATATATATATATATATATATTTGCAGCACCATGTCAGTTAAATTAAACCCTCAAAACGTACCTACTGTCCAATGACAGAGGACATAATGTCCTTTAAGGTCACCCAGACTGGGTTACTTTACAGACACTGCCCTCTAGTGGCGCATCAGTACTGCTGCACATAATATCTTGGGTGTTCAGTCTTGAACATTGAACATGAGGACATACACTAGTGGCGTATCAGTGCTGCTGCACATAATATCTTGGGTGTTACGTCTTGAACATTGAACATGAGGACATAATATGTCAGTGAACAGTGAGATAAGGTTTGTCAGGGAATACCTAAATGATTAACTACTTTATAACTCCATAAAACATGTGGCATTAGAACATAGGTTAGGCCTATTATCACATGCAAATACACTGATAAAATATTTTCTCTATTCAGACTGCACTTTCATTATCACTATAGTACTGTAGTGATAATGATAATGAAAGTGGTATATACATGAAGAGTTTGGTTCCAAAACCCCATATCCACCATTTTAATGAATTTTCATAAATCATTTGTTTACATTTTGATATTGTTATTTCAGTAGAACTGTAATTGGGTATTGTTATTTGATTTATCTTTACTCAATCAAAACAACACAACTGCAACTTGATTAACATTACCTGAAATACACAATTAGCCTGACTTTTTAATGTTTTATGGAGATATAGCGTTTTGGAACCAAACTCTTCATATATAAGTGCACTGTGAAAAGAAAACTCAGTTTCAAATAGGACATTGCTATTGCTATCATAAGTTAATTTCCCCAGTCAATCAGAATAGCTTCTATATATTATCAATATGAGTATCATCACCCATCTCACATACAGCATACACACAGAGATTGAAAGAAAAGCCCCTACAAAATCGTGAATGGTTGGAACAGATAAATTTAATTTTATTTACACACACCAGTGACTTCTCAAAAAAAGTCGAGAGGATTCAGTTGCACTTTCCGACACCATCATGAACGACATCACACAGCCATGAAACATTTTATTTCAGCCTACAAAATACTTCACTTATGATACCACATAACTATTCCTGTCTCCATGGTTACTTCATAATGAGGAAAGGAACCAAACATGGTTGCAGAGGCACTCACCAGGCAATTAGAAACTAGTATGGGTTCCTATGGGAACCCAAGAGCTTTGTTATTGTGGTCTTCAAGGACTATACGACCTGCAGATGTTTGTTCAAACCATGGACCACAACCAGTACATAGGTTTGCTGGCTTAGTAAAAGACATCTTATGGTTATCTCTGAACTAGTGCAATTTTTTTGTTAGATATCTGACCAACCTGCACCATGGCTTACCACCAGGGGGCGATACAAGACAATCTATTGTGCCACAGCGAGGGTTTAAAGAAAGTGCTACAACAAGCAGCATTAAATAATTAGATAAATTAGAAGAGGAAGAGCTGAGTTGTTCGCATAGACACAGTCATCTCTGAACTGGACATCAATGTGGCCAAGCTGTTTTTTAGCTCTCCACTTGCACAGTGCAAAGAGATAGTTAACAACATTGTCCATAAACACGCATACAGGCCCACACACACACACACACACATAGTTAACAACATTGTCCATAAACACTCATACAGGCCCACACACACACACACACACACACACACACACACACACACACACACACACACACACACACACACTTGTTGACCTGCTCGTTCAGCTCGTAGAGCTGTGGCCAAGACCAGTTGCCCTCATGTCCCAGGTGAAACAAATGGGTTTGTCCCCGCCACCCTCTGTACCAGAGTCACTAGGAGTGTAAGAGAGGGGAGAGACGTGGCCCTGTCAAGTAGTTCCACCTCTGGGCATTAGCTTCAATGAAGTCCCCAGCCACAGCACAGTCTTAATGCCCCTAAGACACTGTTGCTTGGCTGTGTTTTGGAGTCCTAGAGCATGAGCTCTCTTGTGAAGTCCTCTGAGTCCCGTGTTCCACCATAATGCCAAACCGTAGCTGGAGTCCACAGGTTCAGTCTATAGCTTGGGCCCAGGCTGTGCTAGGTGGAGATGATGGCTCCAATGCTAGCTGGTCGCCCTGGAGGGGGTCAGTCATTCAGTTCCGAGCTGCAGGGCCCAGCCTAGTGGGCCTGATCACATGCGCGATGAGGTTGCGAGTTCGTAGAAGAGCACGTAGGCGTCACTGCTGCGCACCTGACTGGAAGACATGGGGTTCACCCTACAAAGAGACAGAAGGATGGTGAGACACAGGAAGTCAATTGTTTTATTTCAGTCTTAACAGTGAGTGAATGCTGTGAGTGTTTTTAACTACCAGGATAATCTAATTTCTTAAAACACAGACTGTTTAAACTCTAAAATGGCCAGCTGTGGTCTGACCCTGTGTTCTACTAATTCTAATATCAAGATAACATCATTTCCCACTAAATCAGACTTTTTATTACCTCTACAAATGCTGTAAATGGCCAGCTCTGCTCTGACCTAGTATTGAGTAAGTGGTGCAGTAGATACGAACCTTGAGTCATTATATGAGTACCATTCTCCAAGGGCTGGGTTACGGCAGTATGCTGTGTAATGCCCACCCAGGGTTGTGCCTATGTGATTAGATACTGCATACAGATTGTAGATAGCTGTTGCTATAAACATGGGGAGAGAAAA
This sequence comes from Alosa pseudoharengus, assembly GCF_046254945.1. Taxonomy (NCBI): domain Eukaryota; kingdom Metazoa; phylum Chordata; class Actinopteri; order Clupeiformes; family Clupeidae; genus Alosa; species Alosa pseudoharengus. Next base: position 34,845,797 of record NW_027468870.1, on the reverse strand, counting down.
ATACATAAGGAAAAGGTTTATTCAAATATTCTTTTAATATTTTGCTAAAATATTTTCCATCTGTGGTGTTAAGGTGAATGCATTGACAAGTATGACACAAACACTTTAATATAAACTCAACAGCTGTCTTTGTCATCAACTGTGACAAAGCATGGTAATTGTAGAGGACACTTCATAGTCTTGGACATGGCGGGTCCTTATATTCCATCATTTTGTTAGCTGATGATCCATCCTACGGTACTCACCGCTGTTCTCGGATGCAAAATCCCTGAGGTCCAGCTCTTTGAGAGGGAAGTTGACAAATGTGGAAAGCTTGCTAGTCTTCACACGTCCAGGCTCAGAGAAGCGTTTCAAGTCTGAGTTAGAGGTAGAGTTAAGGACCAACCATTTCAACAGTTCAGTAATGAGAACATTATTATTCCATTACATACATTACATATAAGTATATTTTGGGGCTTTCTGACTTTATTCAGACAGGACAGTGAAGAGTGTCAGAGTATAAAAGTGTGGAAATGACCGCATGTCGGATTTGGACCCCCACTCCCCGTAGGCACTGGGCCCCAAATGGCGTTCAGATGCCGCTTATTCAGCAGCGCCCCCATTATCATCACATTATAGAGGTTAAAGGTCACACGTGTAGCCATGGCAAAAAGAAAGGATACGAAGCACGAGGATTTTGGGGAATTTCTGGATGGTGAATTTCTTTGTGCATTTTCTTCTGGATTTGCATCTCTGGCAGATCTGTGAAGGAGCAGAGAAAAAGGCGTCATAAAAAAGCTCTTGTGCATGCACTAAATAACACTATACTGAAATGCACAGAAATCCACACATACAAACACACAACTACACACACACACTCACCGGTTTCTCATCTCCATCAAGCACATCCTCTTTGGTGAAAAGTTTGATGCAGTCCGTCAAAGTCACCTCACCAGAGCTTTTCTGTTCAGGACACAAAAAGTCACATTAGGTGCTTTGCTTTCAAAGTCGTATTGCATTTTTATTCCAAATATAATGACATATCCTTATCAAATCTTTACTTATATGAATATGTCTTGTACAAACCTTGGGGATAGGGAGTGATAGATCCCAGAATGGATCGAACACTGTGGAGCAGAAGCCACATTCATTGCAAGTCAATGAGCTCTTCAGCTGTCCAACAAACAGATCTGTCCAGGACACAGAACGCACCCGAGTCACACAGATGCCATATTTACATGAAGCTCCCAAAGCCAGCATACATCAACACACAGTCATGTAATGAGGAGGGTGACTCACCAACTACTTTGCTGTCCTCCCTCTCCAGATACTTGTTCCACATGCGTTCCCCTTTCTCCTCATCTCTGTTAAATGGGAGGAAGTACACATACAGGTTAAGGGGACTCAGAGAACACAGGTAGAGTGTAGGTTGAGGGGAGGTGGAATAGAGGTGGTGGTACTTACGAGAGGTGGTCAAAGTCCTCCACCGGGATCCGCGGCCGGCCAACTACTCGGTTCACCTCGTTGTGAAGGCCATCGAGCAGGAAGCGCAAAAACTCCTGAGCATCCTGCTGACTGTGGGGAGAAGAAATAAAAGACAGAACAGAAAGATGAGAACAGACCACTACAGTCTCTCTCTGTTGCTGTATGACACACAATATCACAGCCATCTTACACAAACTGTGGCCCTACAAAAAAGGTCTTATTCTTCCCAGGTCTAAAAGCTGCAGTATTCAAATTCCACGAGATCCTCGCTTACTTGTATCCTACGAAGCGAGGAGCGTACTTCTGGATCTGCGTTTTGAAGTCGGACGGGCTAATCGCCTCATTGCCTGCCGACGTCCAGAGGGTCTGAGTCAGTTTGGCGAACTCTAATGAGGCAAAAAAGCAGTAAAGAGTGAACACCTCGCCGCACACACAGCTCATTAGCAAACTGCAGAGCGGGCAAAGCTAGGTTTGCTGACAAGAATGTGTCCATGAGCTTCCCATACCGTCCATGAGAGCAGCCTTGGCCCGGCAGCTTTTGTTGAGGTCTGTGAGGTGGCAGTTTCGGAGGCAGTAGTCTCGCAGGTCGTGGGTGTTGCTCAGACACTGCAGGATGGAGTTCATGAAGCACTGAGGGAGAGAGAGACAGCGGGACAACAATGTTATAACATCCACACACACAAGCTAAATAAGGTGAATTTAAGTAATGCGTAATGCTGCAAAACACACTGGTGTTTATTTTGCATGTCATGTTTCTGTTTTGAAACCGAGTGGAGTGCTTACCGTGTTGCCAAGATTCCTCAAGCCAACCAGACCCTGAGCATTCTTGGAGTTCTGTTAGGAGAAGAAAAACACAAAACTTTAGTCATACTGAGGTTCAGTGTATCTCACACTAAGATTTCTCTCAATTCTTCTCAGTAGGCATGAAGATCAGAGCAGAGCAAAGACTCTGGAGGTTGTCTTTCACATATTATATATGTCGGACAAGCACACCAGTCTGCAAATCAGACTAGGAAAAAAATACGGAATGGATCTGGAATTGAAGATATGAGTGGAAACAACTGTGAGAATTCAGTCCTTCAACATCAGTGGTAAGGAGCGCATATTGTTTGACAGGCCTCTGTGGTATGTGGAACACTTTAAGTGTGTGTGAGATGCTCCCTGTGGCTCTGAGCCATGTGACTGCACACTGGAGATACTCTCATGCCTGCAGGGAGATGCCATGTCTGTCACACTGTCACACACACACATACACACACACGCACGCACACACACACGCACGCACACACACACACACACACACACACACACACACACACACACACACACACACACACACACACACACACACACACACACACACACACACACACACACACACACACACACAGGCAAATACCCAGAAATGCCTGCACATGTGATGCACACATCCTCATAAAACTGCACAGTCCATTCTACAGTTCACGCAATGCTGCTAAACCTGTAGAAGCAGTGTGCGCTTGTCATAGTTGCATACGATTGGCTGAGCTTGCAGCTCCTTACATGTGATGTAACAGTGGTGAGGGCTGCAATGTATGCTATAACAATGATGTAACAGCATGTAGATTTCATACAACGGTATACACACAGGACCAACAGGGAAGTTAAGTAGCCCTATTATGTTCTTTGCATGAGGTTATTTCAAACGTCCTTCATTCTGGTGACCTTTGGTAGTGACATGTGGTAGTTACATTCCAAATGCAATGGAGTATACCTGTGGCTGAGTTGGTAATAAAATTGCACCTATTGTTACATGCGACTTTGGCTTGAGTGGAAGGCAGGAGAGATCACAAGATGGTGAGAGCATGTCAATCATATAACATGCTGCGTATTGCACAGTCACACCGGTCAATAAGAGACCAAGAACTGGCTGTTCTTCACAGGATCTGGATGCGTCCAGATCCGCTAATAGCAACAGGCCCGTGGAGACGGCGCTGGGCTGGGTGGGAGCTGAGTGAAAATGTAACACCTCGAGAATGCCAAATAGAGGGCTGCAACGCCTCAGTACCTCCACTGACGACAGTGCCTCTGAGAGGGTACGCTCACAGGATGTAGCGGGGTCAAGATGGCATGGACTCTCCAGGAATCTTTAGACTCTTTTCCCGCTCACACACATACACACACACACACACACACACACACACACTTCATACGTAACGCAAAAGGAGAGCTAAATGTGTAACTGCTTGTAACTACCGGTGATGTAGGAGATAGGGACGAATATTATATATATATAATATATAATAGGGACGAATGTTGTGGAGGCGTTTCAAAACATCTCATTTAGTCTCTGATAAACTCAAAGAGGAACAGCCCAATGGAGATCCGCAGGTCCACGCTGCTGATATCTCACTGACGTGAGGTTGTTTTTGAAAGATCAAAAATCTTCCCAAGGCCTTGTACAGCTGCCCAGATAGGCTACTGGTGTGGACATTCACAAGCTACTGCTGCACAACTGACTTTCACACCCTGACCAGAGCGGGGACACCTGACCAAAACAGTCGGGTGACTGGAGAGAGAGAGTGTGTAGAGAGAGAGAATGAGGCAGCTGTTGCCATTACTGGCTGCCTCTTCAGTGCCAAGCCCCTGAGAGCAGGGTGCTAATTGGCTGGCACTGCTTTAAAGAGACCCGAGACAGAACATGGTGTTCTAATAATCATTACTCCACAATGGGATAATGGCCAAGGACTACCTTATCTACTACCGGTCAAACATAAACACAAACTCACACACACGGACACGTGGTCTTCTTGACTAGATACATCAGTAACAGGTGTCAGTAGTATATATTAATACTTTTTCATAAAAAAATGAATTCATAAATTATTTCTAACATCTAACTATGCTTTGAAATTGCTATGTGATAAATGCCTGAAACCAAAAAGCCACTTTAGCCATTGCAAGCATTTAATCTCTTATCTGGTGCTGACTGAGTAAACATTTTGAAGGATTGAAAAGTGACTAACTCTTAAATCAGCCTTTATTTATCATCCGTGGGTCTTTATCTGCCCTGGGGTCAGCATGAGCACACAAGTTCGGGTGAGCAGGTGGCTTATTAAGGGCAAGGGTGTCCGCTGCAGCACATGCCCTCAGCATTCCGCACAACCTGCATGTTATCCACGGTACACTGATAAAGCACATTCTCAGAGACTTGCTTATCGGTGTGTTCCTTGCGCTCTTATGCAATCCTGTGCCCTAATTGTTTCAGCAACAGGGTTTCAAAGTGTTTAGTGATTATACTACAAACACTTGGAAATGTATCTATCGCCACCTCAAGTGGAAACCAAATCACAGTCTAGAAGTCTAGTAGCCTAACTATAACTAATTCAATGAATGGTTTTGATAGCTTTCGTTTAATCAAATTTCGTTTAATCACATTTGACATGTTATGACACTGAGAATTATTATAATTATGTTCTTTATCCTCAGCTACAGAGAAACAGATAATGAATCTGGTTTGGACACCAACAGCAAAGTGTGAAATTGTGGTCAGCTCTTTAAGTTATGTGAATTAAACATGTAAATAGATTGAGTTTTCCACTTAATACACTGCACATGTGAAGTGGACATTTCGTTTTACTATTCTTTAAATGGAAGCCATAAAAGGTGTCTAAGCGGAATCTAGCCTAATGTTGACATTTTAAGATGAATCCACAAAGACAGCTCCTAGTTGAATACTCACTCTCCCCATGCTTGAACAAAGAACTGAACTGAAAAAGGCAATCAGACTAGGTTAATGAAGTAAGGGTAAAGATTTTATACCATAAGTCCACTATGGAGTCATTAAACTATAGGTTAAATCTAATCAAAAGCAGGAAAACGTGTTAGGCCGTTCCAGCGACGCCAAAGCCATTGAGCCGCATGTTACGTAACGGAATGGAGCACTACGCAGGTTTGCCGAAAGCTTTTTCAATTTTACACATGGCAGTATCCTTATCAGGAAGGATCTGTACATCTGGACCGTCATTTGCATGGACTAAAACAGGTGTAAACGCATCCCGTAATGACATTGTCAGCCTTTTCTGCATGCAAAGTAATCCGTTCATTGTCAACCAGCCCTCCACAAGGACGCTGTAGCGTAGCCTAGGATACATCAGTCCTAGTCCTCAGAGATAAACTGTTCTTTGGCGTGCAAGGTCAGGCTTACAATATTCCCTACAACAGAATAATAAAGTAATTTCGAGCCATACCCTGAATGTTTTGAGAGAAGGCACCTACACGTTTCTCACATTAAACAATTACACAAGTTGGAATAGCCTCTGCGAAAGCACTGTAGTAGGCTACAGAGGTTCATTATATGTAACGCCTCTGTTGCACGTAGAATTCATGAAGAACCCTCTCGTTACATGTTTTCCTCGGGAAACAATGAGAGAAAGGCTTTTCCAATGTAGGCTATCTTAAACCCAGCTGACAACACTCACCTTGGCTTGGTTAATGAGGAGTCCGACGAATGTAGACACCAGCATCGACCTGGAAATCTGCGGACTCTTCCTACGCAGGTCCTGTTTGTGGAAAGGGAAAGCGGCCGTCGGAGGCTCCTCCGGGACGGTGACAGTGTACGACTGTCGCATACTAGGCATGATGACGATGTTTTTGTTGCTTAGATCGAAAACTAATGAAGTGTTGATTTTTGGTTGCCGCACACTGGAGCTGGTCTTGAGTCAGCAGTATATTCCCGGAGTAGCCTATTCTCTTCTTCTGTACGAGGCAAAAATTGAAGTCTGTGCCGGTGCTGTGGGGGATCTGTTCCACCTCTCTTCGGAGAATACCTTCTTCGCAGTAGCCTTATTCTTGATAGACTGTCCAGTAATAGCAGGTGAGCCTGAAGAGGCAGACTAAAGCAGATGAGTCTGGAGAATCGTCCACTGATGATGCAGACTACAGAAGTAGGCAGCAGCTTGAGAATATAACTGTTTTGATTAAATAATCCAGATATGAAGATACAGTGTTTCAAGAAAGTATACAGTGGGGTTCATTCGCCCTATGGACGTCACCGGCAGTCCTCACTTATCATGTGTCGGTGTTGCAATGATCACAAGTCGGAATTCATTTCGGTTTTACTACAGCGCGCACACGCCCCCTCCGCACAGAAAAGACGTCACAGCGTGCCTCATGCTTGCCCAGGCTGTTCAGACGTCAGACACCAGAGGACGAGACCTTATCACATTCACCTCGAAGGAGTGGGGAGCATTCAGGGGGGTAATATCTAGACGTAGCCTACACACGAAACACCTTGAAGTGATACATACATATTCATCAGAGTATACCAAGCCTTCGTCATATTATTCGCCTTACAAACCAGACTAGGTTACGTTTAAAAAAAAAAAGGCCTTAGAGAAAATGTCTCATGTTTTATGAGATAAACTGCATAATCTATTTTACTTTCTTAACCTTTCTGAACCCTACTGCTGTAGTCATGTGCCTTGAGTATTAACTGAATTGTGACTGGGGGAAAAGACTCAAAGACCTGCTTGGTGTGTATTCAGCTACAGCCACAGCCTCTACAGTGCAGAATGATAAGCATGCTGTAGGGGAGAGGAGATTCTTAAATAAGCCAGAGGACAATCACATTCCGTCCCACAAAGCAGGCAGGCGTACAAACGAACTCATTAATTACCCTACAGGACATGAGTGTGGACTGATCATTACATCTGCCAACCAGGAGCTCAGTTCTGGTTCAATGAGTCATAGGATAAAAACAAAGGATTTGAACATCAAAATAATGTGAATCAAGAGTTGACTTTAGGCCACATTACTAACAGGAGAATGATGCTGACGTAAAGACGTGGGGTAATGGAATTATCTATTTGCTGAACCGTGTAATTCAAAATTATGTGTAATTGGAATTCATTAAAATGTTGTCCTTCCACAATATAAATATGGCAGAGTGGTCCCGCTGACTCCACAATGTCACCATAAGACATTTTCATGAGGGTCAAAAAACAGTGATTTCAGAGTATCTCCTCTGAAAATGTCATATGCTTGCAGTTACTGTTCATTAAATTGTGGTTCACATAGACTGAAAACTCAATGAAATACCGTATGCAGCACTCGAACTGTGTCATAAATATTTGTAAAATATGCTTGGAGGCAACAGCTGGCGGAATCCACATCATGTCTCTAATAAGGAATTAAAAAATAACATCTACCCATTTATGTTGCAGTCATCCCATTTATTTGGAAAAGTAATGTAGAGGTCTACCAATTTAATGCAATTTGACAGCGGCTATGACATCT
>NW_027468870.1:34695557-34835557 GCF_046254945.1 Alosa pseudoharengus | reverse complement strand
TCTTCAACATGAAAGAAAAAAAAAATGGTTAGTTTATATTACGTACTGTTTGTGAAAGAATGTAAGGCTTAACCTCTACCAAGACCCATTGTGTCAACAACAGTCCTGGTGATAACCCCTTGCCTTATTCCTGCAGTTAAGCTTTACCTCTAGTGTGCAGCTGCTTGTGAGGAGATAAAGGCAGACATTAAGAACTAACTTTCCACGCAAGGAAGGAATCACCCACGAGATATGAGACTGCTGAGGTGCTTCTTGGAGAGGGTCTGTGTCCGAGCAATTCTGTCACCTGACACGCGAACCGGCTATCTCACAGGTGATCTGTCTGCTCTTCAAGATTGTCTCAGGTCTTGTGGGCAGAGTAGGAAGGACAAAGAGGACGAACGACATAAACTCTGGTCAGGGCCACTTAGAGATGGAGCTGCGCTGCCTTCACCTTCACCCTTTATCTAAGGCATTCTTACAGCAAACACAACTGCAATTTGAGAACTATCTGACCTTAAATTCCACACTTGGTTAGTGAGTAGATTTTAGTCACATGGAACATCAAGCCTTATTCTTTAAGGATTGTAATGAAGAACCTCAAGTCACATTCTTAAAGGACTGTATTACTGTAATATATTATTTCTGATAATCTATCACAGTAAGTCTTCATAGGAATGTAGCTGATGATGTCACAAGCTGTATCAGGACCACAGGAGAAAGTACAGTAGAACAGTCTGTCAGCTGGAGTTCAGTGAACTATAACAAAACTGTATCTAAATAGACTAAAATAGATACATTAAATAAAGATAACCTTTCATCAATAGTTTTTGGGAAAATTGAAGTGAAGTTGAAGTGCAATTGAAGTGCTTCTCTATAATCTTTGGTTAAAAGTAACAAGGCTAATCTTACAGTGCTTTATCGAAATTAAATAATCACACATGTGTAGATCTGATAGCTGTTTTTCCAGCTAATGGGTATAGAATTATGTTTTTGTGATAATGATTACATTTCCCTCGGGATGAATAGACTATCTATCTATCTATCTATCTATCTAGAGAGTAAATTCAATCAATTCAATCATTATCTATCACCTAACATCACTTGTCATTGAGAATATAGTTTCTAATACACTAAATCACCAGAGATAGCCGTAGAACAAAAAAAAAACCTGCATAAACCACTGTGCTAAAATATGCCCAAATGCCACCCTCACCGCCTCAGAATACTGAACAGTTAATCTGAGCAACAGAAACACATGCAAGAACAAATGCACACACTACACCTGTATAACAGGGAAGGTGAGTGCAGGCAGGGAAGGTGAGGGCAGGCAGGGGTGGGGTGGGCATTCTTTAATGGCGCTTGGATTTTGATAGGAAATCCTGGGGTACTTTGGCCTCGATTCCTCTGGTAAAAGTCCAACGCTGGCTTACATAATATTAAATGTTTCAACTGTCGGGCTTGCAAGAGCAGCTGTTTGAAGACATGTGCTTAGCAAATGAGTAACGAGGAGAGGAGTAATCTGCTGAGCTGTAAAGAGAGGGCCTATGAGGCAGGCCTGGGCATGAAAGAAAGGAATGAGGGAGGGAGGGAGAGGATGAATGGAGAGAGAAAAAAGAGAGGGAGGGTGAGAGTGTGAATGGCAAAAAAATTAAAATAAAAAACTAAAAGGCCCCTGACGTTAAAGCTCCACAGACTAACATACTGTAAGGTGAGGTGACTGGGTATGCACCCACCTGACCTGGCGTGTGTCCACAACAAACACGGAGGGAACAAACTCACATGTCCAGAGGCAGGCTGCATGCGGGCGCGAGACTTCATCAGTGCTCGGACACGGCTCTGTGCACCTGGCACACCGCACAAAGAGCCGCAACTACTCAAGTGTCAAAGTACACAGATTCTTAAGCATTAAACCTGGTGAGGACACAGAGTACTATTTGCTGATGTCTTTATTTGAGTCTGTCCACTCTGCTGTCTTCAAAACAATTGGACACTAAGTGACCCGCCATGACCCATGTTTTTCTAATTTTAGAAATTTGTATAAAATATTATAAGAAGACTTCCTCTCAAAGTGAATCCTATGATGCCATGCACTTAAGATACCTCGGGCCAAAAAAGTTCAGTGAAGCAGCTCTGCACAGCAGCTTCACATGCAACAAGGGAAGTGAGTCTAGTTGCAATGCAAAACACTTTATTTAACAATATTTTCAGAGTCGATTAATCTGTCAATTATTTTCAAGACTGGTGAAAGCGTCCATCAGTGTTTCCCAAAGCCCAAGATTATGTCCTCAAATGCCTTGTTTTGTGCCAAAAATATTTAGTTTACCATCATAGAGGAGTACGTAAAGCTGAAAACATTCAAGTTTAAGAAGCTGCAATCAGAAAATGTTGAACTATTTTCTGTAAAAAAATTACACAAACTTATTAACAGGGTTGGGTAGTAACTGATTACAAGTAATCTGAAATATGTAATCAGATTACAAAAAACAAGTACCGGTAACTATAATCAGACCACATTACATAAGAAAAATGTTGTCGAAGACTACTTGATTGCATTTAGTTTATGTGTTTCAATACACACTAGCCTGAAGATTCCAGACCCAAATCTGAAAGATTAAGGGTCTGGCCACGAATAATGTAATGGCCCAACTGTTTAGCTCGCCTCTGGCCTGTCTACAGTATATCAGATACACAGATGTGATTGGTTCCCCGCGATGCATACATATATAAATACATATAGGGATGGGCAAAGATACATCAGGATGTAGCCTATTTTAGGCTATTACATTTAGGCTATTAAAACTCGAATAAGGCTACATATGGAATATCACACACCAGGAGTTCTAAAACAGTTCAAAGGTTCTAAACAGACAAGCTTAGATAGATAGATAGATAGATAGATAGATAGATAGATAGATACTTAATTGATCCCCAAGGGGAAATTCAATGTCTCAGTAGCATACAGACATCGCACACAACATGCACTTACAGCAGAAAAAGTCATAAGTCAAGTATAGAAATATAAAAAAAACTCCACTGCACAATAGAGACAGTAGAAGATAAAACAAATACAAAAATACTAAATATACAAAAAAAAAAACTAAATCAAATATCCACATAGTGTGCTTAAGGATGATCAAGCATGAGGCGCTTGCCTCAGGGCAAGGGACTGAGCCTGTAGTTCTGTATGCATAGTAAGGAGCTCTATGAGAGTAAGTGTCATGGTGATGGTGCAAATAAGCAAGTCCAACAGTGCAACAGTGCAAGAATAAAGTCTAGAGACCAGCATAAAATAAAAATGGACATATAAGAGAATAATGTAGACAAGTAATATAAAAACTATATCAGTGCAAGAATAGGTTGAAGTAATAGGGTTACAGCCATTAGTCAAGTATTAAATAAAAAGTATTTAGTATTAATTACGGCCACAATCCAGGTTGAGGGAGGGAGGGAGGGGATATGCATATGTGCTAATATAGCATGCAAACAGTGTAGCAGTAAAACAGTAGGCTAGTGGACAGTACGTACACAAACATGGAGAAGGTGGAGAGGCAGACAGACTATGCAGAGAAGTCAAATTGGCCAAAATGAGGACACCCCCAATGTCTGCTCATAGGCTTATTCCAGTTGAGTAACTGTAGCTAGCTGGTACATATCTGTGCAGTATGTATGTTGTGTAAACTTCCTTCCCAACACCTTAAGAGTTGTGCTAGTAAGAGAGCCAGCAGACCGGGCTTTTAGCTCGATTGTTAGCACGCTTCACTCCCGAATCCATGGTGCTGCTGTTTGTGGGTTGGAGTCCGGGCGAGTGCAGGGCTGAGCCGTGCAAATCAGCACAAGGCATTGGTGTCATGACCCAGACATGAACTCGCACTTAGTGTTGAAAAGGGGAAGTAGGGGCTACATGTGTACCATAAAGTAGCAGAAATAGCATTACCACAACACAAATCTTTGGGCCATTCGCTCAACCCAGCACAACCTTGCAGCGAGTGCAGCGTATGCCGCTTGCTATCTGTGAGCCCCTTATGTGCGACCGCAGAGAATATGTTGTGTTACACTTTACTTGACAGTATCGACATAAGAGTGACATGACACTGTCATGAACGTGTCATAAACAAGTCATAAACGTTTATGACATAACGCTTTTGTCATTAAGTGTCATTCGGTTTTTGCCATAACAAGTTAGGGTTAGGATTAGGGTTAGGTTTAGGGTTAGGGCAGTGCTCGAATTACGTGGGAGCCAGAGGGAGCCGAGCTCCCATAGAGTGAGGACTGGCCCCCATGAAAGCAACAAAGTAAAAAATCTGAGGGGGTCTCTGATATCTGAAGGTGTCTGCCATATGTGGCCTTTTAATTTGATCTTAAGCAACGCTCATTAAAGACGCTAACGGGACGTAGACCTGAGCCTACCCTACGCTCATGAACGCAGTATGATTGCACTTCACCACCACACCACTAGGCTATGTGAGCTAAGCGCATACGATCGATTTTACAGCACTCGTAAGTCCGAAGAAGTCGCCTTGCTTCGATGCGAGTGTTTTGTCTAAGCGTTCATTGGGCTACATGGTTTGACAAGTGCTGAAAAAGTCCTGTTTGCTGTTGAACTTGTGCTTCGCCTCTTTATTGTTGATTGACAAAGCCATAGCCTACATAATGCAGCATACTTCAATGATTGTGTGAACTGATCTGTAGCTATCCTCTGCCATTCAGAGCTCCGGAAAGCACCTGTCAGCAATCTCCAATGGCGGAATATTGAGTGAATAGGCTACCCGACAACATCTCAGTACATATTCCAATATTGTTTGTCTATTTATTTCCACAGTTCAACCTCAACACACGAGACGACTGAACACCCAGGTGTTTTTATCACTACGTGTAGCCTACATTATAAGACTAATAATTTGGCTGTGCAATGACTTTGTTAATTACTGCCAGTGTATATTCCCTGTGTATAAAAAAAGACTACATGCATTATTGTGTTTGACATCTGAGACGGTGGTCTGGTTGAAATTATTTACGTTTTATTTTATTGTGAAATTGAGAATGACACTCAGACTAAATCGTCTATTTCTTTGTATTGCGAAATTGCAATTAAATATTAACTATTACAGTCAATAATGTGTTGAAATGAATTAAAAGAAAAAAAAATCTCTGTCTGTTGTGTGCGTGTGTCAAGTTATACCCTAGACCTACCATGCGCAAAAGAGCCACTTGGGCCTAGGCTATTTAATTGTATAGCCTTAGGCTATGTGCGAGGTGTGCCAACTTTTTTATGAGATAGAGAGACCCCCTTAAAGACAAAAAGATAATTTGAGCACTGGGTTAGGGTTAGGGTTGGGATTAGGGTTAGGGTTAGGCCCATTAGCTAATGCTATCATTGTGGCTAGCTACTTTAGCTACATTATTTTTACTGTTGGATGTTATGTTAAGATGGAAAGACAATACTGGACATTTAAATGAAGGATCAATATTTGCTTTTTTATTTTACTTAATTTTTAAATAATTAGTGGACTATATAAATGCAGATAGATCGACAGATAATATCAACACAGCGATTCATCAGTCGGGCTCTAGTCATAAGCCTTCTCAAACTACACAATTTGGACAGACTTGATTCAAAAGTTTGTCGGATCCAACTGATTCTGGGCTAAAATCAGGTCAACATCACAATGTCTGCTTGGCATAAGTCAGCACCAGTTAGCTTCCATGCACCATCCTGCATTTTTATGACGTCCTGACATAGATGTCTCATAGATTATTTTGCAGTATTTTTAAAATATAAAAGTACAATAGTATTTTGATACAAAATACAGTCATTTTCTTCAACCCAATGAAATACAAATGACAAAATAGTATTTTTGTATTTGAAATACATATTTTAAATGCATGTATCAGAAATACTGCCCATCCCTGAACTCATAACATAGCTTTAAATCATGCAGTCAATATACGGAAAATTAAGATATACCCAATTTAGAGTAAATGGACACAGAACGCAGAAGACACAATGCCAGTATTTTACCTATGAAATAGGCCATCTTGCACCCCCAATACACACTCTCAAACACACACAGAGTCAAGGGCCTTTTCAAAACACTTTTTTCCTCAATTCTCCTAAAAAAGACAAAAAGGGTCATGCTCCTACCCGGGAGAATAACATTACATAATGCAATAGAAGGCATTCTGGACGAGCATTGGCATTTTCAGACGTGCTATTCTCCGTACATATCAGTGTAGTATCAAAATGATTTTGATTGAGTGTCTTTTTTATTCAATGTATTTAATTTTTGAGTTTTTTTATTTTTAAGTAATCCAACAGTAATCCAAAAGTATTCATATTACGTTACATTATTTTTGTAATCCAATGGATTACGTTACTGAGTACAAACATTGGTGTGTAGTTTGTACTCAGTAATGGATTACATTTCAAAGTAATCTGACCCAACACTGCTTATTAACAATTACCAAAAATAGTTGGTGATTAATTTAATAGATAGAAAATGAATGAATTAATTGATTAACTTTTGCAGACCACGATGTGAGTATACCTTGTAAAGATTTGCTAAACTGTTATGTAAATACAATTGTACAATTTGTATTGACCTTTAATATATGTGTTACACACAGAAACACACACACACACAGAAACACACACACACGCGCACACACACACACACACACAGAAACACACACACACACACACACACACACACACACACACACACACACACACACAAACACACATACACACATACAGAGAGAGAGAGAGAGAGAGAGAGAGAGAGAGAGAGACCACTGAGTTTAAGTAAGGTCACACACTGATAGGCTTTGTTGGGTAAAAATATAAAACAACCATTCACTTGTTCTGCTCTCCACCTAGGTTGCCCTGGGCATGGGCCTGTGGTAAAACCACACAGTGGATAATTCAGTTGCATAAAGATTGGAGGGCAGAGTAAGTAAAAAAAAAAAAAAATGTCCACGAGAGAGAGAGAGAGTGAAATTTTAAACTCCCTCCACTTACTCATGTGAATCAGTCATCAAGTCATCAGAACTGTTCCTGCAGGGCCCAACTGTCTGGTGCCGAGACCAGTTCACCAGACTTGATGCAGTGTAAAGACAGAATGTGCCCCTGTGTGTGTGTGTGTGTGTGTGTGTGTGTGTGTGTGTGTCGTATTTGTATGTGATTTCATATTCAGGAGGGAGTCTGGGGTTTTACAGTGACAGCTGGAGTCGGGATTACAGAAGAACCGGATAGAGGGCCTGTGTGTGAGTGTGTGTGCATATGCGTGTGTGTGTGTGTGTGCGTGTGTGTGTGTGTGTGTGTGAGTGTGTGTGCATATGCGTGCGTGTGTGTGTGTGTGTGTGTGTGTGTGTGTGTCTTTGAGTGTGTGTGCACATGCATGTGTGCGTGTGTGCGTGTATGTAGTGTGTGTATGTAGTGTGTGTATGTGTGTGTGACCTGAGCTGGCCCGGCACTTATTTTGGCCTTGTCACATTACCAAAAACACACACAAACAGGAAACACAGTCATCCATGCAGGAACAGACAAAAAGTCTCGTTCTGTGAAAAGAGGCCAAATGTTTCTGCTACTGTGTATCTCCTCGCCATTCATGGAATTATAGCAGATCCAGAGCCAAACGTGTATTTGGTGTATTCTACATCAAGCTTTATCAAAATCAGTCTACTATAAGACACACACACACACACACACACACACACACACACACACCACACATATTCCGTTTCTCAATGTTTCACTCTACAATTGAGGCATAAGCTTCATACAGGACTTTTTAATTCCTGTGTGCTCCACACAGCCCTGGATAAAAATCCCTGGCTTAATCTAGGATACATACTTGAAGAATATATTCTTTATCAGCAATAATGATCTAAAATAGCACAATAAAGGGTTTTGTTTTAGGAGAACATGCTGGTTGCCTGTTATGACCCTACTTGAACTACAGCAGAGAATGCTTCCTTTTAGAGGCATTTCTAACACCACAAACTGAAGCTTGCATCACTCAAACAGTCTGAGGAATTTGGGTCTACACCTTTCCAAAGCCTTGCATCACAGATCACACCATTTCCGTCAAGACTCAGCTAATCTGTCAGACTCTGCTTTGCACATGAATTAATCCCAAATCTCCATTTGTGACATGTGAAAATGAGGAGCATTTCCAAACGTGGATTTGGAACTAGCTCTGACACAGATTTTCAGAGGCCATTGTCGCAATGTCTTCACTTTCTTCCCCTATAAGGAATGGCAAGCTATAAGAGGCGGCAGCGATGTCAGCTGACATCTTTACCTCTGTCAAATTTTACAGACAAGGTCCTCTGTCAACGCTCCCACACTCTGGAACAGTCTACCACTCCATGTCCGCTCTGCCCCGTCCCTGCCCATGTTCAAAAAGCACCTCAAAACATTTCTTTTCACCAAGTCCTTTGACCCGTAACCCCCCCCCCCCCTCATTGTTAAGCGACCTTGGGTACCATGAAAGGCCCTATATAAGTCCAAGTTATTATTATTATTATTATGTTATGGCTAATCTGTAGTGACATACTGTATTTGTTCAGTCACTGTAAATCAGGGGTCTCAAACTCAAATGAGCTGGGGGCCAATTCTGCCAACGTCATCTGATTGGAGGGCCGGCTATTTCTGAAAATGCAATGTTCTTTGCAAACAGAAAGTGCAAGTGTTTTTATCTAGTTTTAGATACCTGTGCTAGCAACCTTAGCTTATAAATAAAATAATGATAAAAATAAATATTAATACAAATTATAAAATAAATGAAAAACATAAAAACAGGTATGTGTGTGTGTTTCACACCAAATAACAATATTTCCTCTCATAACTTTTTTAAACCTGGCAAACTAGGCATCAGGGTTAAGAAAGCAACACCATTGGATTTTTATATCAAAATTTCAAAAGGCTATGGCTTGAAAGTGGTCAGGGATAAAGTCCTACTGTAAATGTAAAAATCTTTGAGTAAAACAAAAGTTTATGAAGGGGGTAAATTTACCCATCTAATTTGTCACTGGATGGCAAGCACCTCAAATTATGCACCTTTCAGTAAATACTGGATGAACATATTTAAGCAGGTTTACTTTCCTTTTTTTCATATTACCCACATAACAAATTAACAGGAAAACACCTAAGATGTTGTGGTTTAGTAATAGATTACTACAATATAGGCCTACAATAAAGTATTCTGGTCAAACAGTTCCTATCGCGGGTAATCTGCAGTACCCAGAAGTTCGCATCATATTGCGGGTGACTTTGTAGTTCTTTAGAGCCCTATTTCTACTAGCCCAGCTGTCTGTACCACATCCATTACGGACACTATCATCACGATTACCACTGCAACCTCCAAGCTATGTTGGGCAGGGGGTCGAAACAAGCATTGTATACACGCACCTCCATTCACAGACGCACCGTGACTATCACTGTCATAGACGATCGATCATAATCTCCAAAAGGATATTCTCCTTCAGAATTAGAATAGGTGAATAACATAGCTTACCTAAGACTTCATCACACGTGAACGTTTTTCAACATTTGGTGTAGGCCTATTTCTGCTTAATTTCTGCTTCAATTTCTGCAACACTATGGCCTGCATCGCTTCCGCGTCATTACAAATGCACGTCTTTGTGTTTCTCGCGTGTAGAACAAGTATTTCCTGAAAACTTTGCGCAGCGATTTTGGGTTTGAATCAAGCTCTGGATGTCTTGCACATAGTGGAGCAGAGTAGGCCTACAAATGAGATTTGTCACCGTACCTGGATCTATCGTCTATTTTAATCAGTATCGTTGTTTGTTGCAATTAATAGCCTCAAGGGCCGGATTACATTATTATTTTGTCATACGTCGCGGGCCGGAATTGGGCGGGCCGGGTGTTTGAGACCCCTGCTGTAAATGAACTGAAACCTTAGTGATATACAAATAGTTTGTTTCTTCCAGTAGAGCACTGTGTCACAGTGTTTCAGTGTAAGGTAATTGAGAAACGTCACTAAGAACACATTTGGGTGGAACATTATCTCAAAATATAGCATCAAATGCAACCAGCATCCAAGTATGGAACAGGCATTTTAATAACAAGATCCTGCTTTCATTTTTCCGCCCACTAAGAAAATTGGCTGCAATGTTCACCATTTTAGTTGGCCAAAGGACACACGCTCCTTCTAGGGTCCTTGAATAAGCAACTTACTCATCCAAAAGTCAGCCCTGGAGCTCAGAGGGTTAGACTGCATGGTATGCACTAGAGATGGACTGGGATGATAGCAGAGAGTTCCTTATCGTCACAAGACCTGCAGCCTCCTGAGGGGAGCGGACTGCCTGTGGTCTTATCTGGTCCTGCCAGGGCTATCAGCAGCACATCTCCCGCTGCCTCATGACACACATCGACTTTCAGAAGCCGCGGGATGGAATGCTGTCACTACGGTTGAGCATGTGCTTCTGACTGCCATGCCATGGTTGTGGTGAAGCTGCCGGTTTGGAATTCCGGAGACCTAGGTCTGAGGCTAGTTTGGCTTTCTCCCTTTGCTGCATGCCACATGGACATAATAATGCTAAAAAGTAGTCTAGGTAGTTCTCAGTTGTCCCTGTTTCCATACTGTATGTGACCATGTAGTAGTGCACATGCACATGTATGAATGTTCGTGTATGTGTGTGTGTGTGTGTGTGTGTGTGTGTGTGTGTTTGTGTGTGTGTGTGTGTGTGTGTGTGTGTGTGTGTGTGTGTGTGTGTGTGTGTGTGTGTGTGTGCCTGTGTGTCTGAGCATGTGTGTCTGAGCATGTGTGTGCGACTGCCTAATTTGCCCTACGTGATTCAGCTCATGGGTGCCCTGGTCATCTGCATCCCCTCTCATCCACAAGGACGTCTCTGGAAGCCATCCATTCACTCCACATCAAACGGCTATGCGCCAAATTAACCTACACCAATGGCGCTCTGCTGTCACTGCTAACACTTAGGTCTCGGGCAGACCAATTGTCCTTGACATCTATCTGACAAAACAGTACAGTGCGTGCTAATGATCTTATCGCCTCCTTAAACAACCCTCTGGAGTCTTTATAACTCTATACTGTCCTTCAAATGACTCAAAGGTCACTACAGTTTTTTACTGCGCTACTGCAGTCTTTTTTACGTCACTCAGAGGTCCCTGTGTTTCTTCCAAGGACTCAAATAGGGTTCAAAGGGCAGCATTGCACTTTATTGTGTAAATTTTACAACCCCTATGGGTCTACTGAAAAAAGGAGGAATGAAACCTTCTACGAGTTTTAAATGGGTTAACACCACCTTGGTCACAGTTTAGAGCTGGCTCCACGTAAAACCTTGCGGTCCTTACCCCTATCAGCGGCAACCAAATGTTTGCCTGTCATCATAAACCAATAATACACCAAATGCTCTCAGCATCTGACTCATCCTCGAGCTGTCATCTCGCGCAGTGTTTGGTTGCCATGGGAGACAGCAGCCTCTCCTCTCTGGACTGAATTGTTTGGGAATCTCCTGATGTGAAAGTGGTGCTCTGGAATGGCGTAGGCAGAAAGGAAAAGGGGACTATCTATATAGCTGGTGTGTTTGCTTTTGAGGGTGAGGACTATTTGTATGCTCCGTAAACCAATTAGACGGAGAATGGATATTTGTTTAGTCTAAATGAGTGTTTGGGTGTGAGTTTGTTGCTCAGGTGTCAAGACCAGGCAGACTGTTTTCTTCCTGTTGGAGCTGAAATGTATCAATGGGCCAGTGGACAAATTCACACACTGCATGGTTCCACGCCTTAACCAGAGATACAGTTACACAATAATCTCAGGAGAAAAAAGTAAATAACTGCATTTCTGAGTTAAGCTTCTGCTGTCAGCCTAGAAACTAAATACACTGACACCCTTTCCAGAGAATTCACATTATGAGTCATCTGCTGTAACTGATGAAACATGATATAGAAGTGCCAACAACACCACACACATTTAGATCAGTGTTATTATCTCATTATTGACTAAAATTACACACATATAAAGCGCTTTCAGATATAACCTCCGGAGTATATGAGGAGGTTTGTCAAACGGAGGTCCTACCCTTCGGATGATTCAGATATGATGCTAAACTGCGGACCTAATACTGACCTTACACGGACGTATGTGTGAACGACATACACGCACATTACAGAATCTCCGTGTGGTTGTCGAGTGAGGGGTGGGGGCTTGTAGAGTTCACAAGATGCTGAGACATGACGCAGATTATATGCGGCCGCTGCCTGTCACAGCTGCTTCTTGTTTACAAAATATAGCCTATCATTATGTAGGCTAAAGAAGAAGAAATCTATTGTGCAAAGGCTAATACTTGAAGTAGGCTAGTCACATAAGTGGGCACTTGAAATTGACCTAGCCTACAGTATTTGTATGTGTGCTTCAAATAAACACATTTATCTGTTTTCAATGTTATGTACCAGAATTAGCTAGGCTATAGAACCCCAAATCTGGTTTGCGTTGGAGAGAGAGAGCATGCACAAACTTTATGGTAGGCTACCAGCCAATTCAGTAGGCTAACTCAAGACTTCAAGATCGATCATTCAACGTTTTTAAGCAACAAACAAAATACTAACATTAATAACAGTGAAGTTGTTCGTTTTTTCATGGTTTATTTTTTCCAAAAGCATCCTCTCCCCATGTGTAGCATTTACGTAAGGAGCTTGGAACAAAGTTGGGTTTTCTTCGTTTTCATTTTCTCTAGGCATATATGCTCAGCAAATATCAGCGAGCTCAGCAGGTCATGAAGGCTATCAATGAACAGAAAACCGTGTTGGCTAACAATTTATTAAATACTCCTGTTATTGTCGTCAACGACGTCGCTATAGGCTACTGCCTTTTCAGCGCCTTCTGCTTATGATGATTCAGTCTTCTGAATTCGTTTCTCCTTGCCATGCAGTTGTAGCCTAACGTGTCTCTAACGTTCCCTTCAGGTGTTCTATCAAAATGTTGTATGCCCTCATGGACAGTAGCTCCGTGATGTCTGCATCTTTCCAGGTTGGAGATTTTCTGGACAGCACTATGCCACTCCATCATAACACTGGCATTTAAGTCAGATCTAACCACATGGACGCATGAAAGAAACGTCACCAACACGCCCTCTCACTAGGTGTGATTTTAACCGAATGTTCTACTCCTCGTTCAGACACAGCACATTTACATAATGTCCGGAGGAAATACTAGGTCGGGGGTAGTATAAACACCGGGTGAATTCGGACTTCCATATGACCGGTTATGTCGTTCAGATATACGGCCCCACCGTTTAACATCGGCAGAACCTCCGGTCTTACACGTATGTCTGAAAGCGCTTATAGACACACTAATATTCTACATTTCTTCTTGTAGCCTTACACCCCAATGTTAGCTATACATTTCAGGAATTTCACTAACATGTCCCCATATTGTTATGTGAGGTGAGGTAACATAAACCAAAACAGAGAATTTGCACTGTAAACATGAGTCACATCGGGAGTGTTGACAGGTGAACAATAAAAGAGAACTTAATCACTGTGTTCAAAACAACCACTCCCAAGGATAGAGGGTGAGGTTGCATATAAGTGAAATAAAGAAAGAAAGAAAGAAAGAAAGAAAGAAAGAAAGAAAATGTGTCCTGAAAGGGTAAGAGGCTCCATTAAATCATTAGACTGAACTTGCAAAGGTAAGGAGGAATTTCAAGCAACAGTGGAGAAAGCCGTCAATCTGCAGGTCCAATATTTCAGCACTAGACTGAATTGAGGAGATGGATATAAATCAGCCTCTGAAAGTAACCATAGCGACTACAGAACACTGTAAACCTGACTCACAATAAAACATGCCCAGACAGAGTCTCCAACTTGGTCAAAGATCAGCTGGCGGTGTGTTGAGAAAGATTTAATTACAATTTCTAACCAAATTCTTTCTTGTGTCCAGTTCATAACATCCATTTTGGTTTTAAAACCCTTAACTCAATTGGATTTGTTTCAAGTCTGTCATTTTTAAGAACCAAATACTGGAGAAATGTGAATAAGCAAACACATAGCCAGGAGTAGAATCAAGCCCATCCTGTGCTGCATGTGTTATGCAAAACACTGCTTCCCCCTAGTGGCGGTAACAATTCTTGCACCATCTGATGTCTCATCACACACGTACACTGGCAAACTACATACAACCCTGATTCCCTGACTTTCAGATTTCCCCAAAAATACAATCCAAAATCTATAAAACAGATGCAGCATTTTGCATTTCAATTAAAACTAGAAAATGTAATTTCGAGGAAATTACCAGTGCATGAAAATATAAACATACTGTATATTAACATAAAATGCCAAACAAACGTTTATTTGATAAGAGTTGGCAGAAGTCATAGTTGATAACAACTGACAGTTGAAATGGCTGAACAGTTAAATAGTTGAGTAGTTTAAATAGTTAAATTATTTAATAGTGAATTATTGTAGTGAGGACATTTATTTTTTGAAACAGTTGTGGGCAGAGGAAATAGTTGAACAGGATCTGTAAAGCCAGATTGTATGTTTAAAGCCTGAGACAGAGTATATAGTTTAAAAGTTAAATATAGATAGTGTAATGGATGTTGATAGACAGAAAGTTGAATGGATGTTGATAGGCAGATTGTTTAATGGATGTTAATGGGATAGTTTAATGGGTAGATGAGTGAATGGTTTGAAGAAGATGAATGGATAGAAAGTTGGATGGAATGTGCCTTATATCCTTGTAGAATGGAGATACACAGAGAGAGTTGGCCTAATTGAGCAGAAAGCAGTTGATACAGGCGCAATCAGTTTAACTAGCTTTTTGATGGGACTTAGTTGAGCAGCTGGAAGTTGATACAGGTGCAAATCAAGTTAATTAGCCCATTATGATGTCATAGTCCCCATACAAAGTCTATGGGGAAAAATAAGCTTGTTTTTTATTAATATCTCAAAAAGTATAAAGTTTACAAAAGTGAAAAATACATTCCTCAAGTCTCCTTTTCAAGACCTACGTTACAAAGTTTGAACGAAGTTTCTACGTTAAACGGTTGAAGCTGAATTAGACGCAGAAATTTGGTGGGAAGAAGAAGAAGAAGAAGAAGAAGAAGTCTTCGGATAACAGAACAGTGCATTTTCATGCACTGTAACTAGGTGACAACATTCATAAACTCTTAATAAAAAAAGTGTATGTTATAATGTACCTCTGAGTTCCTGAGGAGATTTCTGCTGTTCCTCTCTGCCCCGTCTCGTCCTACTCTGTGCTGCCTGGGAGGCGGTGATGGGGTGTCGTTGATGTCCAGCAGCACCAGCTCCTGTGCGAGATCTGAGTAGCTAACTGACCGGCGGCGCAAAGACAGGGGCGATGCCGGTGGGTGCACAGGCCGGGACGTGGAGCGTCCCCTCACCACGTTTGGCTGGAGGCCCTGACCTCTGACCTGGGCCCTGCTGGAGACGTCGCAGTGGCGAACCCTGAAGTCCAGCTGAGGGTCAGGCCGGCCCCTCTCCATCTCCCGAGGGTAGTGATGTGCTCGGGCCTGACAGGGGCTGGTCCCGAGGTATCGAGACGTGGGAGCGCCATACCTGCTGGAGGAGAGGACCTGAGTGCGGTTGTAGCTCAGGGTTTGGTCAAAAGGCCCGTAATGAGTGAGGAGTGATGAGCCTGATGAATATTTAGGTGAAGACACAGGAGACATGCTGCCTTGAGTCTCTGGGTGCAAACAGTCAAGGGGCCAAGACTGTGAAGTAACAGTGAGAAAGTGTTAATAACATTATTATGAAAAAATCAATAACCTGTAGGTGTGGCATTGTAGAATTGCATACAGTAGACTATTCACGTGCACATTAACACTCAAAGGAAGCGCAAACATGTGTCTGACAAACGTGAGGGCTACTGTATGTCTCACATTACACCTAACGGTATCAATTCTGAGAGGAAGTGGAGCAAGGTCACTCTAGACACTCTGCAAGTGGATAATGGAAATTTCATTAGAGAAACGGAGAGAGGGAGAGAGAGAAAGAAAGAGCAAGAGAGCAAATGGAATCTCGTGATGTCAGACAATCTCAGGCTCTGCATATTTCCCATATCATTCAAGGAAACACCCACAGTACCCTATGCAGTATATCTAAAACGTGACTAAACTCTGCAGCAACTCTCCAAGAGAATGATAGGCTACTATCATTGACGTAAATTGTTTCATTAACGCAAATTTATAAACGCATCAGGGGCCGACAAATTATACACCTGTCTTGAGGCAAAATTACACATTTGTATTGTAGACTACTTTAGATTTATCATTTTGCAATATGTATCTAATGTGAGACCTTCAAGCCTGGTACATTTCCCCAACCGAGAACAAGCTTTAAATCCGTGTGTGACTAATAATACGTCTAGTAGCTACTAAGTCTGTTATGTCATTTTGTTTCTGTGCCTGGGGCTCACTATTTCTAAACCTTAAAGGAGTAGCCTAGGCTAGAGCGAAGAGGTTCTCACCTGCACAGTTCCAGTTCATGTTTTTCGAGTAGTTTGTTAGAAAGCCAGTCCAAATTACACTTATTTCTAAAGCGCCGTGTAAACACAGTTTCACTATAAGTTTGAGTTTAAATTGAGGTAGAGAAGGTTCTATCCCACGATAGCTGGAATGTTTGAGGATTTTTCCCCCCTGCAAGTCGGATGCAAGGAACCGCCTCCCAAGCGGTCGCCTTAGCGACGTGAAACACACACGTATCAGCGCGATTACACGTAAGCACGCACACGCACGCACACACGCTATAGGCCTATTTAACTATAATCAACGCACACGAGCGCATGCTCTTCTATTGATTAGACATATGGAACAGATTTTCGTTTCACTGAAACACTTCTCGGAATCATAAGAATATCTTAGGCTATTCATTTTGTTACGGTTCCATTTCAATGGAAAGGTTATAGGCTCCAGTAGCCTACGAACATTTTTTAACCCATCTTCTGGGTCTAATTTTCATAAAAAAAACATAGACATCAAAATACACATGGACAATGTTTTGTGCATGAACCACAGAATTAAAGTCTGGGATTTCTTTTTATTTATGCCTCAAACATCCATTTAGTGATCAGATCGGAAAGGAATGCCCTTTTATACACAGTGATGGTGTCCCTTGGACTCAACTATACCCAAAGGACAGTGCTTTTGGAGTCACCACAAGGTGCCACCAGCAACCATCATTCTTTCATTCATGAAATTTCATTTCACAGGATCAAAACAATTGGCAAAAATTAACATTTTAAGACACTAGTGTGTGTTCAAAAATATTAAACAAATTTGCATTCACATTCTACATTTTTTCTGCTATATGTTACTTAAACACTTTGAATTTGTTTCACATTCACACATTAATACTCTGTAAAAATATGACGAATTGAAAAAAATGTTGCATTGTGGGTGTTTGTGATCGTTACCTTTTTGAAGAACCTCATCAAACTCTAATACAATGCCACACTGTCAGAACAACATCTCAACATTTCAGTGATAACTGTCACATGTTCAAGTGGTTTCTTTTATTGCAAATCACAGTTGCTTCATAATTGGCTATAGTATAGCTGTGTGTTTCATTTCATTGAGAAATTTTACATAAATATGAATCAATCCAGAGAATCACAGCAGACAAACTGGCATCGGCACCAAAGACAAATGTGACGGCATTTACCAAAGGCTTTGGTAGTTGAATTTTTTTTTGCACAAACTAGTTCTATTTCTCAGTCAATGCCCAAATATAAAGCCTTTTTACATAATTATACCAAAGCCTTTCGTAAAACACAACAGAAGAAACAAAAGTGATGATA
This sequence comes from Alosa pseudoharengus, assembly GCF_046254945.1. Classification (NCBI taxonomy): domain Eukaryota; kingdom Metazoa; phylum Chordata; class Actinopteri; order Clupeiformes; family Clupeidae; genus Alosa; species Alosa pseudoharengus. The sequence continues at coordinate 34,817,774 of NW_027468870.1, read as the reverse complement.
GAATAGGCATATTCTGCATCTAAAACATTAGATTCACTAGGTTTTATCAATTCTGAGATAATTTTGCCAAGTCACACTTTTTATTGTCCACTATATTTACTTTTGAAATTCTGACACAGTTTGTATTGTTCCTGTTCAATTATTTTGTTCACGTCTAAACCCGATCTGTTTTGATTTGTTGCGTTCTGGGGTTGTCTCATTGGATATCTCCAGCGCCTTCAGACACAGGGCCCCAATAAGAAAAGGCTGATCACTGTGTGATGTCCTTCACATCATTGAACAGATGCGGCTGATGATTCTTCTCGGCAGTGTTTTGGTTTTATTATTGCTTTATGGTGGCGCTTTTTGAATGGATGCTCCGTTTTCTTACGCTGCTCCTTTTCTCCTTGTCTCTCAATTACTTGCCATCAATCTGGGTCCTTCCCACCTCTCTCCTCCCTTGTGTGGTTGCATGAAGGGTTAGGACAAACAGGACAATGTGTGTGTGAGGGTCAGAAGAGCATAGGTCACTCCAAAAATTACCAGAGGAATGAGAGGTTGGAGTTGAGCACCAGAACCAGCCACTGTAAAAAAGAAAGATACAGAAAACAAATAAACATTATCACTCAAAAAAGCGGTAAAGCGGTAAAGGATAGCTATTGATTAAAGATTTTTTTGACAGTTAAAGCATGGTATGTTTTCTACAGTGTTATTTTAAGCTTCATGTAGCAAGCTTACAGTTCATATCTGACATGTTCATCAGTTTGTCTACCTGTGAGAAACTAGCAGATATAGATTGGGTGGCACTATGTCGATTTTAGGTTATTTATTAATTTAACTAATCTATGTTGTGGCCTATGAACTGGATTGTAACATTGTAACATGACATTTTAGTTCATGAATAACAAATAAATCTCTCTCTAACGACCTCACTCCCGACTGTAAGATGGCGGAGGATATATAGCTCAGGTTTGTGTGCAGAGTGGGAGCCTCACCTCTGCAGCTTCTCCTATCTTTCTGGAGCATTCCTGTGACACAGCTACACACTGGTCCCCTCATCTGGCTGGTGCACATCTGTTCACAGCCTCCATTGTTGTCTTCACACCAGTCGGTCTCTGAGAACCCAGGTTGCAAAAGCACACTTTTTTTTAAACAAATGTTATACTCACAAACACAAGGTACACAGATAAAAACACACACACACACACACACACACAGATAGATAGAGAGCAAGAGAGAGTCACTGAGTAAATCCTATGTCAACACATGGAAAAGGGACTCTATACCTCTGCGTTTGATGGGTCCTATGGACAGTATCTGCTGTTGCCTGTGTTCAGTTTCTCCTGAGTACATTCTCCTGCTGTGTGGGCAGTTCTGAATGTAAAGAATAAATATTTGTGCATTTGCTAGGGATCATTGCATTTTAGAAGACTGTATTGCTTTTAGGGCTGATCTTACCATTGAACCATTTCTTTACAATGTCCTTGAAGGCAATATGATACTATAAATATTCTGTTTTGTTATAATGTGTGAACATAATGATTAACTGAAGAGAAAACTTTAGTTTTTTAACAGCACAGATATGCATCAACAAAACTTACACATTGTTAACTAAAACTCACCACTTTACATGGTTGGACTTCAGAGTCACAGAGTGTGACATCACAGTGAAGATGAACCTCATCATAGTCACCGATGAACTTGAACACAGTAACATGGAATCGGCATGTAAGAGAGACGCCATTCTCAGCCATGCCAATGGTGTTGTCTTTGACGTTGGGACAGCTGAAACAGCAGTAAGAGTGTCTTCATATGCTACACCTCTCAAGTTCAAGATCAAGCTTCGAACTTCAGAGGTCTATAGTGCTATATAAATGAAACTGAATTGAATTGAGCCTTTAAAAACATGCTTTGTGGGTGTTGCATCCATTCATGGTGCTTTTTTGTGTTATCGATGATCAATTGCATAGTTATACCTAATATCAGATGCAGTGTGGTTGTGTTGTGTTGTTACCCTCTTTCTATGATGATGTAGCGCAGTCGGTCAGTGCTGTAGCGGGAGGGAGTGGCCCAGCACATGTTCACGATGAGGATGAGCTGCCGCGCATCTGCCCCCTCCACGAATACGCCAACGTACAGAATGTCTCGCGTGCTGAGCATGACTTCGCCCTCTCGGTAAGGTTGGCGGTAGGAGGAGTTCTTATAAAGAGCCATTTTGGTGATGAAGCTTCCCTCTTGAGTTGGCAGCGTGAGGTTTATGACACTGTAAAAAAAATAACAAACAAATCTTCAACAAATTCTGTGACTGATATGAGTGAATGAATGCAAAAAGTCAGTGTTTGGTATGGAGGTATACACTACATACATATTTGCAATGTATGATTTTCATTAGTCAACTCAACCGGACCCCCCCCACACACACACACACACACTCTAAGACAGGCTGCTCTGACTAGAAATGTGGCAAACAATTCTGCGGGTGATCACAGATGGTGCAATCAATGCTAGAGCACTTAAACAAGTTTGATAAGCATTAATTTCAAACAAAAATAGCAACACTACAGCTCTCCTGTGGTTGCCATGACGCTATCCATTTGATCATTTGAGACACTCGAACGTGTAAGAGTAAGCCTACTAGTTTCAGTTTAATGGACATAAAAATAGGTTTGTCGTGACTTGATGAGGTGTTCCTTGCCTTATTTATTTTTTCCTCAAAATTTCAATTCCAACAACCCCTCAAAAGCAAAAAAAATCTTCTAACCTTAGCATGGGTCTTAGCACCGTCTCCAGGGAGATCTTGATGTCCAGCTCATAGGCACAGGAGAACTCCACATTGATTGTTTTGTCACGCGTCACAATATTTCCTGTATTGTTCACACTCTCTATCCAGACAGTGTTCTTGTACATGATATGTGTCCCATTAGACTGTTTTAAAAGAAAACAATGATGCACTACACAGCTGATTCAAAAGAATAATGATATCATGACAGTGTTTTTTATTTATATTATCTCTGTGATTGATTTGATTGTGAATTATCTCTTTCTTTGTGACATCCAGAACCATCTGAACATGTGATAGGTAAGTCCCAAGAGTGGTTAGGAAGCTCACCTGTACAATGGAGCCACAGTGACCTTTGGTGTTGTTGATGTGGAAAGAGATGTAGCCCTCTCCCTCTATGGCAGGGCAGTGCTGGTCGTTGATGCGCACATCCTCCCGCTCAAAGCCCAGCTGGAAGAGCCTGCACTTGGATATAGAGACCTCCATCCGAGCATGCTTACATATCACCTCTGCCTGAAGGATGTCATCCTCTCCTTTCCATAGGGCGGTAAAAGGAATAGTTCATCATTTTCATGTATACTCAAAGACAAGGCGCAGGCCTGATAACTACAGCTTCAGCTTTGGTAGAGTTGAACATTTAATATGATGTCATTGGACGTAGAACTCTCAGCACCCCCAACTCTGAATGACTTCCCGCGTCCCTGTAGAGTTCTAATGGAGATGTTCAGTACCCTACCTCGAATTTATTTCCTCTTTGCTAGCGTTTATTGAAGAATTAGTTGCAGAATTTAAGTAGTCCTAACTTGCTTTGTTCTTTGGGGAAACTTTATACATTATAATTGGACATTTCTATAAGACTGTAATTTGACTAATTATTTTAGATCCTGTTTTGCTAAAGCCTTGAGAAGCCATCAAAAGTTAGTCATTTGAATCATCTATAGGCCTAGTGATTGCTATCTGAGGATCCAATTTTCCTTTGATGTAACTTCTTAGCTTCAGAAATGCATTCATATTGTTCTCATCTCACATTTCAGAATCCTTCCGATTCTTCCTAAAATTAGATGATTAATTCTCTATAGAAAATGTGATTCCTTGATGTGATTCCTTTAATCCTAAGGTTCATAGATGTTCTTAGTAGGAATACAACAAATATGCATGTTATGCTCTTCTCCCAATTCTCTTGAGTCATCTCACCTATCTCATTGCTGGGCAGCTCCGGACAACCACACAGGTCTCCTCCATTCTCCTGCTCACACGTGTTGTTTGTGCAGATCTCTCCGGCACAGGGGTCATAGATCCATTCTGCTAAAGACAGGTCCAGTCACAGCGTTAGCTGTCTTCACAACTGAGTGAAGGCACAGGGAATTCTTGTTTGAATATGTCTTTGTAATGCTTATGAATAGATATGGTAATAATTACACGTAAATCTGGAGATGTCATTTGCCTCTAATTTAACAAGATTGTAGGCCTATATTTCATTAATCATCATTAGGTAAATTATCATACAGATAACTACACACATTAGCTTTATAGACATATTGTCACATTGAAAGTTGTAGTGAAAACAGATAAATTACTACATTATTTTATTACTAGGCCTATAGGCTTTCCTAACTCATTTGGCAGAATGACCAATGAAGGAAATGAACATATTCAAATGGAGTAGGCTAGGTAGGCCTAGTTCTACATAAATTAGGCTAAACCCTAACACTTGATGGGCTAGCCTAATAATGGTAATAAAGATACAAATTGTCATTCAACAAAATATGTTAGAATTTGAAGCATTACACAGGAAAACAACTGACTTTACTACAAATCAACATAAGGCGGCATGGCTGGCATGATCACATCACCAGATGACTAGGCTTCCTGCTTGCAGACTTTTTTTTTTTTATCCTCGAGCATTTACCGCCGCAACACCCCAAACTTAGCCTAGAAATCTAGACGCACCCTAGCGGCAGCAAATGTAAATTGCAGCCAGGGTACCCCAAACTATCTGGAGCATAGATCTGGAGACAGGATTTATGAGGAAGTAATGATTTTACTCGTTAACTAGCAACATCTGCAATTTGCTATCAAGCTAGCTGATATAGTTTCGCATGTCAACTCTATTTAACCAGGGGAGGGAGTACCTAGTCTAGATAGCCTACTATCTGGTACAAGGGTTCTTCCGCAAATGAGCCTACAGTAGCCTATACACCAAACTAACTAGCTGAAAAAAGCAGCGAACTAAAGCAGCTTATTAATGGTTTATGAATATGAGAACATTTTTCAAACAGTTTTTCAAACCTCTTACTGGCTAGCTATGTGCTGTTCAGTTCAGTCTTTAGCTAGCTTAATGCAATGAAACTTAAGTTGAACGTTGAGTTTAATGTCAAATCGCAAAGATGTTCAAAGATATTTGCTCATAAAGTAGCAAGCTTTTCTACTATTAAAGATAGTGTCCCATCAGACCACATCCACACAAGTAAGGTCTACTACTTTCAATAGTGGACTTTTATGATTTTTTTATAGGAAGCATCTGGAAACATGGACAAACAGCTCACTGAGTGAAAGTCAACCAAATGTTACATGTTAATTGTTAAAATTTCATCTTTAACTACTGCCAACATAAATCTGACTGGTATGTGGTGCCATCCCCTTACAGCAGTTTTCCTGGGTGATCCACTTGGTCGTGAGTGTGCCAAAGGAGCGGCACGCTTCGGCGTATGCCGCCATGGAGCCGCACACCTGGGCCTTGTGGTGGTTGTAGCAGCCGTCCAGATAGCAGGACTGGTAGAAGGGCCTGGGGTCCAGCAGGCCGTGGCAGGGCTGGAAGAAACCCTTCATCTCAGTGAGCTTCAGGCAGCTGTCCTCAGCCTGAAGGGCTGCCACGGCCGTGTTATCACAGGACTGGGCCAGGGCCACATACTGGGTCTCATCACAGCTAAGCACAGGATGAGAGCAAGAACAGACACAGGTAACATACAATTTTACAAAAATCCATATATATGCACATAATATATCCTGTATAAGTGTGTACCATAGGTCTAGCCTACACAGTTGGGCAGAGTATATGCAGTGTTTACCATACATTGACTTATTTGTGGCGGCCCACCACAATATCAACATTGACCACCACACAATGATTTTCCAGGTTGTACTAAATTGTGCTTAAATCTGATTAGCATCATAACCACGCTGCGCTAATTTGTTAAAAACTGTTGCATTCAAGTTAATTCGGCAACCCTACCACCACAAATAGAATTTAATTTAACACTGATATGGACAGAATATGCAATTACTTTCAAGCAAACAAATATTCACATGGGCACACCAAAACATGCACCATAAAACACACATACACACACATATGCACACCTGTATTGCATGCCATTGGTCTTCCAGCTCTGCGCAAGCTCCAGGGCGCTGGTGGCTGGTTTGCCGCGGGAGGTGATGTAGTCATCGGTGGGGTCACCGTTGAAGTTGCCGCAGAGGCCGCACACCTTGTTCTGCAGCCGGGGCCCCATGGTGATGCTCAGGGTGTTAAAGCGGTTGTAGCGCACCTGGATCTCCTGGGGCGTGTCAATGACCAGGAAGCCCTCTGAGGTGGACACGCGTGTCATCAGGCCCGTGACAAAAGGTACTGTCACAGGGGTACCATTTACCTGGGAAAGAGATAATGAATGTCAGACGTGAATGAAGCTTAGGTCTATGGTAAATACTATAGGAATATTACACACTTTAAATTGAACAGTCATGTCCAAAGTTGAAATAAAACATGTAAATTAGATAAATTAATCCTGAACATAACTATATGCTTTCAGCATTTAATTTAGGTAATACAGAAACTCCTTTAAGTAATTCAATAATTCCTCCGCATTGTTTGAGAAGAGCTTCCAAACCTTGACCGTGCTCCCAGAGATGAGAATGTTCTCCTCATTGATGTACAGGTAGGCGTGTGAGATAGTGGTGAGGTTTGGCGTGCTCCACTTGTCGAAGTTGGCGATGAGCTGGAACGAGAGCTCTGGCAGCTTGTGGCAGATGGTGGAGAGGACAAATGAACAGGAGGCAGGCAAACGGAGAGAGGCGCCGTCGAAGGTCCGGAACACTCCGCCGCCCGAGGCGACGCAGTGCTGGGTGCGTCGGGCGAAGCAGCCTCTCACACCGTTGCGCAGGGTGCACTCCTCCTCGGCCTTACAGCGGCGGGGGTCGCACTGGATCAGATTCCTCCCGATGCACTGGCAGCGCTTGGTACAGTCGCCGTTCCAGAACAGCTGCTTAGGCTGCCACAAACAAGGAAACAAATGCTATGTTGTTGTTTGGCAGTGTTTGCAGTGAGGATAATTCAAATGTTGTGTTGATTTGGCTGGAATACATATGAAATCAGCGATGGAGCTCTGGCAGTGGTCTAAATCTGTATACAAGAAGGAATCCAAACAGGCTGGATCTTGTGGCTGTGGATCCTCTCCAGTTATCCTTATTGGATTGCCTTCATAAACCTTAAAGCTTTATGTCTGTATGATAAATTCCACTCTAAATCTCCCTCCCTCTTTTTTTTCGTCATTCAGGATATTCCTCCCTTAACTTGCTCCCCCATTGGCACTAAGGTACCAATCCAGTTGAACTTTTCCAGTTGGCCTTTGAGTATTTAGCGCAGAACTGTCTCATCCTGGGACCCACCTCGTAATATTTGCTGTTGGTGTAGCAGCCACAGTTCTGACTGAGGATGCAGCTCTTGCCGTTGAGCACATATCCCTGGTCACATTGGCATCCCTCCACACAGTACTGGTTACAGTCACGCTGCCCACGGGCCGGGGCACACTGGGGTTGGCACACCATCATGCAGCTGGCATAGTGACTGTTTGCTGGGCATGACACAGCTGTGAAGGGGGTAGAAGTGAGACTTTGGTCAATGGTCAGTTTGTCAGTTGGATTGTAGCATGCATGTGAGTGAACAATTTACAGTCCATATGAGATATTGCAATATGCTGCACAACCCGTTACCTGTAGAGGGTAATAGACATTAGATATGCATAGACATTCACAAATTCTTCTTCATGTCATCTACAGTTTACAGTGTGCTAATGTAAGAAAATATTGAGGCTGGTGAGATTATAATGTAACATATAGTCCTTCAAATACCTAAAATAACTTCTCCACTTACATATACATTTACACATATACAACTCTGTTGATGTTTCTTACTGCATGGTGTGTTGCTCCTCCAGCCAATGATGGGCACTCCCTGAGTCTGGCAGGTGCTGGCGTAGATCTGGAGCCAGTTGCAGATGGTCTCGCGCGCCCCCTGGTCCAGGCAGGCGTCCTGCAGGCAGCTCTGGTAGAAGTACGGCGGCGGCACCATACTGTGGCAGTGGGCGAACACGCTGCCGCGGTCCACCAGCAGCCCACACAGCCTCACCGCCTCCGGCTCCACGTACTCGTACAGTCCCTCCGGCAAGTGGAAGCGGTTGCCAGGGTTGCCGGCGTCGGTTTCTACGTTGCCGGCGATGTCGACCACTGACACGGGGCCCTCGGCAGACCTCTCCGCGTTCCCACAGCTGGGACACGAGTCGCCACACCCCACCTGGCAGAACGTCTCGCGCTTTGCCCATGTCATGCCCCATTGAGTGACAGTGGTGGTAGAACCAGACAGGGGCACTCCTTGGCAAAGCCCGCAGGTGGCGTTGTAGAGGCTGCGTGGCAGGGACAGCAGCACGCGGGTGTTCCAGTCAAAGGCCACTTTGAGGCCAAAATCTGTCTCCACCATCAGCTGCAGACCGAGGGTGTAGATATTGACCTTGCTCGGGCCCAATTTCAGAGGCAGATACAGGCGCTCCTTATTCACCTGTGCAGAGGGAAAGCACAGGACAAGGGCACATCACATTCCCATCATTTCATTTGGTCCCCGCCCAATGCTTTTTAATCTACAGATTTTGTTAGATCTTTGGTGGGTGGTGTGAACCCGTTCCAAATGCCACTCAGATGGATAATTCTCTGAGGCATGTCCAGCACGCTAACAGATGCTGACTGAAATACAAAACCGCACAGGGCATCAAAGTGAGCTGCTCTCTCGCCTTCTCTATTGTTTAGGCTTGATTAAAAATAACTTTCTGTCATGATGCCCAGAAGGAAAGACCCTTTTGGATGATTTAATTCTAGAAACTTTGAATTGAAAATGAAAATATCTTTTAACGCTTTGGGTACTGTTCTCTTTTTTTCTTCCTTCAGTTCCATTCCATTCCAACTGTTTTTTTTCATCTGACTGCCATGTGCTGGTTCCCTCTTGTTTTTTTTGTTTTTTTACTTACCGTGACAGTGTTCTTGTAGCTCCGTGACACTTCTATCTCATAGCCATACACCTCCAGGACAAAGCCCCGGACCCAGATCGACTGCTGCGTGTCTCGTTCCTCGTTCCGGATAAACAGCTTGAACTGGGGCAGCCCTCGGAGGCGGGTGATGATGGCTCCGAACGGGCCATCATACCCGTTGTCATCGTCATTTTCATTCCCGTTCCTCATGTCACTTGTGTATGCGAACCCAAATCCATCGTCCTCACTGTCGCTTCTGTCATCATCCTCCCCGCACTGCGTGGTGGCCAGCATCAGCGAGCAGCTGCTCTGTAGGTCGAACGGAATGCCGCTGAACGGCAGGAAGTGGCTGTAGCCGGCGACGGCGCACAGCGCCTCGGTGCGCGGCTGGCAGAAGTAGAGGTCCTCGTCCTCCTGGCAGAACTCCTCGGCGTCGCAGGGGGCGAACTGGCAGTAGACGCTGTTGTCAGTACCGTTGCAGAAGCAGCGCTCCTGGCACTCCCAGTCCGTCCAGAAGGTCTCGTTGGTGGCCAGCTGCCGACCCATGTACATGCAGCCGCAGTCGCTCCGCGCCACGCACTGCCCGTCCCGGAGAGCGTAGCCCTCCTCGCACTGGCAGCCCTCGGCACAGGGCAGCGGGCACGGCTCGTCCAGCTCGTCCAGGTTGGTGCAGGTCACTGGGCAGGAGCTGGCGCATTCCTCAAAGTGGCTGTTCTCAGGGCAGGGCAGAGCTGTGAGGGAGAGAGCGAGGGAAATAGATTGTGAGGGAATGGATGGCTTTGGTTTATCAAGTCTTACTCTTTAAATATTTCATATCAAATATCTCAGAGAACTATGGATATATGCATATTAGAAGTAGAGCAGTGGCATTCAGGAAATAGGCTTCGACATGACATGCTTTTGTGGTTTGCACATTGTTAGTCAATAACTGGTGTGAGAGAAGTTTAGAAACATGAACATGCATAAGGTGCATCAGTTAGGCTTACGGCAATTGGTGGCAGTTCGCCAGGCTCCTAAACTGATCTGTGCATCCTGGCAGGCTGAGGCATAGGCATGTAGGGAGGAACAGAGCGCTGAGCGGTTGCCCTCTTTCACACACATGTTATAGAGGCAGTTTCTGAAGAACGGCGAGGGGTTGACGGCCATGTGGCACGCCAGGAAGGAGCTGTTGCCCGGGTCGTTGATGTTCCCGCAGAGCCAAGGGCTCTGGTAGAGCCGCAAATCCACACACATGCGATACAGATCCTCGCAATCCCCATTACACGTCAGGTCATCCGCAATAGCTCTCCAGCCCTCCACAAAGAGCTCAGCTGTCTCTGGTTGCCGCCCGTTGGGCAGGCGCAGGTCGTCGTTGGGGTCGCTGTTGAAGAAGCCACACAGGCCACAGGTGGCATTGTAGTAGACAGTGGAGAGGGAGACATTGAGCTGGCCATGGTGGGAGTAGCGGACTTTTACCAGGCCATTCCAATCTACAACAGTCATGTTTCCCTTCTTGTATATCGTCAGCATATCCACTGGATGGACATAGGGGAGACCCACAGGCTCTCCATTCAGCTGCAGAGAGAGCACAGATTTTCAATTTTGTTTATAATTCACCATTCGACATGAGGAATTCATAACAGTAGTAAGTTAAGACTTCTGTAGTTAATCACCACAACAAGAAGACATAATTATTTGAGATGCATATTACAAACATACAGTGTGTACATATATAGAAGTTGTAAATAGGCACATACACAAACAAATAACATCTTTCATCAACATGCTAAGAGAGGATTTCTCCTGAGAACTTTGAACACCTTGACTCACCTTTGCAGAGTCAAAATCTGATCCACCGATCTGAGCCTCCACGTGACCCACCCTGATGACCACCGGTCGCATCCAGGTGGGGCCTTTATTCACCAGCTTTCTTCCCATCTTCACCTCCACGACAGACACGTTGGCTGACATGACCGCGCACGGTTTCACCAGGTAGAAGGAGCTCTCATCAGGGATTGGCAGCGCGATGCCGTCGAATGTGGACATGACCTGTGTCTGGGACAGGAAGCAGACGCCCTCACGCCGGGGGTAGCAGCCCAGCAGCCCGACCTCGGCCATGCACACTTCCCCCTCCTGGCACGAGTCAGTGAAGCAGGACACTTCGCCGGCCGGCCCGCACACACAGCGCTGGGAGCACTCGCCGCCGTGATCGCTGGCCTCCCCAGCCCAGAAGGTCTCGTTGCGGGTGTAGTAGAGGCCGTCCTGCTCGCAGCCACAGTCCTCGTGGCGGACGCAGCGGCTGCCGCTCAGCACGTAGCCCTGGTCGCACTGGCAGCCCTCGGTGCAAGGGTGTGTGCAGTGCAGGTGGGAGGTCAGCTCAGAGCAGGAGGCGGGGCAGGCGCTGGTGCACACCTCGTAGTGGCTGAACTCAGGACAGTTCAGAGCTGGAAACATCACCAGGTAACAGGAATACAAGTTACAGCAATAAAAGTAATCCAGCTCATAGTGTATAACGTGTTTAGAGATCATAGATTGCAAACATGCAAAGTTCAAAGAATCTGGTATGTAAAGCATGGACACATGGGAAGGGAGGAGGACTTCATTGCTATAACTGTATGCTATGGACATATTTCTGGACAGAAGTGGAACATTGGACATATCTGTGGAATCCTACAGCAGCATGGGTTAAAAATGATTATGGAACCTTACCACAGAATGTGCGTGATCTCCAGGGACGAATGGTAACCCCAAGTGCCTGGCATGCCAGGGCGTATGCTTGTATGGCCTGGCACAGTGTGGTGATGTTATCCCGGTTACTACACATGTCGTACACACAGCTGTACACAAAGGCAGTTGGGTCAACCACTGCACGGCAGTCTCGGAAGGGCCCGTCGGTCTTGTTGATGAGGCCACAGTAGTCCGGCTTGAAGTAGAAGGCCTCGGTGGTTGGGTCACACACACTGCAGTTGTGGGCACAGCCATCTGTGCATCGCCAGTCAAAGTCCTCTGCCCGCCAGCTTCCTCCCAGCTCCACCACGCTCTCTGCCAGCGAGCCGTCCGGCAGCACGGGGTCGTCGGCCGGATCGTCGTTGTAGTTGCCGCACAGGCCGCAGGTGTTGTTGAAGTAAGGACTCGGCAGGGAGATGGAGGCGTAGTGTTGCCCATCATATGTCACCAGGAGGCCGAAATCTGTCTCCAGGGCAACGGCCACGCCCGACTGATACACTCGGACAGCTCCAAGCTGAAGCTGCACTGGAAGTGTCCGCATCAGGCCATCCACCTGAATCATGTACAATAGCCCATACAGGAATTTGAAAAAGAAACTTGGAAAATATTTTGTGAATGCAAAAAAATTGACGATTTCTTTTTAGTGCCATTTTGTTGATAAATGATATTGTACCAACACAATTTATTTTAGACTTGATTTGAGCATATGACAACATTTACTTTAATAAACTTGCATAAATATTCAAGATGTACACAAATTGCAGAAAGCTGCAAATCTTAGAAACATAGCTATACGTATGATTCCAGGATTCATATAGCAAAACAGCCCACAATGTTCTGTTGTGAGCTCAGACAATCAGGAAACAACCCTACCTGAACTGTTCCCAGGCTGCCTTTTGGCAGATTTATCCGATGGCCGTAAACGTCTATAGTGACGTCTCGAAGCCAGGACACCATCGCAGAGCCCCGGTTCTCATTCTTGGCCTCCACACTGAAGTAGGGAAGCCCAGGGCTCTCCCAACAGGGACGGGCCAACAAGTAGGAGCAGGTGCCCTGGAAGTGGTAGAGGAAACCATCGAAGGTGTGGTAGTGGGGGTCTCCGAACACCACACAGGTGCTAGTGCGCGTAGGCTGGCAGTAGTAGGCGCCGTCCAGCTGTTCGCACGTTTCCAGCTGCCCACACGGAGCCTCCTGGCAAAAGACCTCATTATCTATGTCCAGACAACGGCACCGCTGGGAGCACTGGTCTGACAGCCAGAACACCTCGCCCCGTCGGTAGAAACGACCTGGGAAAGAGAGAGAAGGGAAGTGATAAGGTAAACAGCAGTAGGAAATTTCAAGCAATTGCAGACTGTGAGAGTAAAGTATGATGCATGGGCGCTATGTGTATTATCTACCATATATGGTATATATATGGTATATACTATATATATATATATACCATTATAGCTGCACCCATTGGCTGGATCTATCTGCTCTGTGTCAACCCGGAAGAACCATCGGCCAGGATGGTTGACGTTGGTGGTTTGTTCAATGTTCACAACATCATTGGTACGAGAGCCAGGGAGGTTGAAGAAGTGACTCACATCGCCGCCATTAAAACCTGACTGGAGAGGGGAGTTATGGGATATGAGAGGCTGATGCTAAAGAAATGTAGCTGAAAAAGTATAAATGGCTGATTTTTAGGGTTTGCTTACCTGTGCTGTGGTTCCGCCCAGGCCGGTAAGAGGATCTCCTCCACTGGCTGTGCCTGTGCTCCAGGCAATGTCTCCGTAGTTGAACATGGAGAAGAATGTTACTCCATCCGAAATGAGGACGCACTGAAATGTATTCACCTGGCCAAAGGGAAGGGGGAGATTTCTATCAGCTCATAATGTAAATCTTTTAAAATTGTGATGCTTGTGATTTTCATAAACACAGAGCCAGCTTTACCGGAGTGGTCTGGCTGCCTCCATAAAATGTGACCTGATGCCAGGTTGCAATGAAGGCCCAGGTGGCTGTGAAGGAGCCCATGTTTTTATATATCTTGCGGACATCCAGGGTTGCCCTTTCCAGGATGTCTGCCGCCATGGTCTCACGATAGTACACGTCGCCTCGGATGCCATTGTGTACGTCGCCCCAGAGAGGAGCGATGAAGGAGCGACTGTCGCTGAGGGGGAAAGCTTCAGGGGTGAACTGGCTTACTTGTACACCAAAGGAGATCACTCCATTGTTGTTTACCTGCGGGTGGACAAGATAGAGTAGAGCAGATACATGAACAGATGGCAAGATGGGGAAGCCCAATGGAAAGACAAATGGATGGGTTGGCTCCAGTTAAGTATTGTTTCTAACGCTCTACATTTCCATAAGTGAAACTGTCGGCCAAACAAATAAAGACAGGACGGACTTGCATTGGGAGACGTTGGCTCCAATTACGTATTGTCTGAAATGCTCTGCATTTCCATAAGTGAAAATGTCGAGGTCAAACAAATACACTACGGGGACTTACGTAGAGAGAGCGGTAGGGGATGGTGAAGAAGAAAAAAGGGATGAGGAGAGGAATTTCTGGGGAGCTGCCATCGTCCATCTTTGGGGTCTCTAAATCCCTATAGGCCGGTCCAAAGGGGTAGAGGATATCCTGAGAAAAAGCTGGTAGGGGGAGGGATCACAGAGTGTTACTGAAGAGTAACAGCATTGTCAACAAAGCGGAGGACCACTGGCCACAACCTGGTCACAAAAGTCTGGCTGGCCTGTCACCTGATACATATTCACGAGTGACTTTTATCTGTTAAAATCATTGCAGTGTCAGACTAACCTGAAACAGGAGACAGAGTACTTGGTTTGTTACAAAATAGAGGTTTGGGACTTGTTTGTCTTTTACAAGGCCTTGTACATGATGGCTTGATTATCTAACTGATAACTCAGTAATGGCTGAATTTCATTTGCTGCGGTCCTAGGGTTAGCTACACGGCTCTACTGATTGGTCCATTATTGTCCAGTCACAGACAAGGGATGGGGAACACGTGCAACAGGGGAGCAAACAGGGTCCTCACCTCCTGTAGGAGCGAAGACGCTGAAAAGCTGGAGCAGAACGAGTGAAGCACCTGCTCTGACCATCCTAAAAACACCTGCAAAGAAGAAATCTTGTCGTCATTTAGAGAGGATACAAGCATTCATGAAGCACTGTTTTTTTTTTTGCACAGATACAAAGCTGAAAGTGTTAGGCTAGGAGGGTTATCAGTTTTGGTCGCTGAAAATTTTATATTTTGTAAGAACAAATGTTTTTGTGTCCTGAAAAAATTGGCCAGATTATTTTTGCTCCTGTAGTCTACACTCAAATTCCCTTTCTTGTAAAGAGCAGGGAGCTTGGACTGCTTGGCAGGGAGCTTGGATCTGCACCTGGCAACACCGAGCTGGCAGCAGAGATCTGGTACAATGAAAGTCACAATATTTTTTGGTCATTGTAAGCTCAGTTGAGGTGAGGTTATTCATAAACAAAGGTAGTTGTAAAGCATTTGGGATTTTAACTTAAATGACTGTGGTTTCACAAGTCTTTCCCCATTACATTACATAATCTTTGAGACAGGAGCATCAGTGGCACCAGTGCTGTCTCTGAGGGCCAGTGAAATGAAGAGGAAAAAGCTCATCATCAAGAGCGGGGAGGGAAAAAAATGAGTGAGCGAGCAAAGAGGGTGAAAGCCATTGGGCCAACGACTCCTAATCTTCCCCCTGATTTTAAGAGCAGTTTCCCCTGGGGCGTTCTCTCCCCCTTGCTCTCCCCCCGCCATTGCTAGGCCTGTTGGCCAAGCCCTGAAAAGGTCCCATTATGCTTTAGGGAACAATGTGTGAGGGATCACGTTCTCCAGCGCTCCGGTCTGAGTGGACCGCAGAGAGGCAGCGCCCGGGCCCACTCTCTGCCAGGCATCCCCAACGCCTATGTCTCGCTCCGCTCTGGCGTCTCTCTGAGAGACCAGCCGAGAGTCCATTACCACGTCTGTTTGTGTGCCATGTCTTGTTGGCCACTGAGAGAGGCGTAAACAGTGGGAGCTAATGGTCTTAATTGAGCAGCCTTGGAGCAGCCTTGCCAGGGTCCCAGCCATGACCCTGCAGCAAGGAGTCAGCGACACGCTGGCTCTGCCATCTGCTCCCCGACCAGACTTTACATTCTCACGCTTACCCCCCTCTTCGGGGGAAGAGAGGGGGAGAAAATGTTTACCCCTTCTATAGAGAGGAGGTGGGGGAATATTTGAGTCTTTGGCAAACTGGAGAGCAGACGCTTTGATTTATCAAGTAACCTTTCTGGGCAGGGTGACTGAACCGTACCTTTCCTTTGGGTTGTGTTTCACTCAACCACAGGGCAGCTGGGGTGGTCTAACACCTGCACAAGTCAGCTGCTGTCATGCAGAGTGGTGGTCAGGCCTTTTCTAAGTCCTTGGGAAACATTGTGAAAGTGCTATATGTAAGTGCTAGCAAAGCTCATTGATTTATTATCATTAAAGATTCAACAAGACCTCCCTTTTGAAAACAATTCTGTATGAAGGACAGTAGAGTTCTATAGTTATCAGTCTACTTTTTCGTTCTCATGAATTTACAAAAACAAAAAGACAAGGAAAAAAACAATGGTATGGATCTTCATAATGTACCCAGGATCCTGTGCAGCAAGATGGAGTGTATAAGGTGTAGACTGAAGTGCCATTTGAGGGCAAGTACAGCCAAGTAATGTTTCCTCTTCAATGATTTAGAGAATTAATCTATACCATCTTTACTGCCAGTTGAAGCAAATTTCTTTAAGGTATGTGTTTAATTTCACATGGCTGTAATGAGTCATTTGACTGTCATCACCCATTCATCTGCGTACATGCCTGTTTTATTGATTGTCTGAACTGGTTTTAGCATTTGCAGCATTTATGAGCTGCTATCTCAACGCTTAGTGCAGTATCAAGGGAGACTGTGGGGTTGGAGTCAATGAGTTAAATGCTCTTCACTTGAGCTATGAGTGACCCAAGAGTCATACTTAAATCATTATTTAATGTTTATAACATCCAATACATATACATAATACAAATATATGCATTTAAAACTGCTCTGTGGATAATACAATGATTTAAACATAAGGTATAATGTGTAGGACTAAAATTGTGACGTGCATTAATGAGGTATTTAGTCTTCATGTCAAAGCTTTTTTGGAGTTTTTGGCAGTAGGTTTTCACAAGAATTAATCAGGGCAAACCACTGGATTCCTAATTCAGGAAGGTGTTTTGCAGGACATAAAGGAGCACTTAAAAGTCTCTCAAGTGGAGAATCAACTTGGAGAATCCTCTTGTCTAAGGCCTATTCAAAATCTTATGTAGTTTTTCACTGACCTGTGTGAAAGTGTCAACTACTGTACTGAGTTGAAATTAATTATTCCATCAAGATAAATAGTGTAAAATGTTTACTTTTCTGTTATGATCTTTGGATCAGTTACTTCAAAAATGACACATCAAGTAAAGATATTAAAGTATGACTAGACTTTTTACTCTGATTTTAGATCAGTACATTTTTAAGGCCCATCATCTACAATTGATGAGAACACTGACCACTTCTGCACACTTGCAGCCACACATGACATGCAAAACAAAGCTGTAACAGTAGAGGACACAGGTGTGCTGGGGAAGAGAGACTCACCTGCCGACAGAGGACCGATGTTCAGCACCTCACCTGTGGCATCAGGCGTCCGTGAGAGCAAAGCAGAGTCCCATCCACCTGGGTACCATCGACCGGGCAGGAGGGCAACAGGCGGAGGCTGAGGAGACCGCAGGAGGGGGCAAAAAAAGGAAGGACCTACACCAGAGCTTCAGATCGCGTGAGCAATGGGAAAAAAAGACGACTACGGCTCCAACTCCAAGGATTAGTAGTAATAAGAACAGGAGCGTCAAAGATCTGACCAATCCTCTCTGGCGACCGTCCACTGGATATAAGCGGGGAAGTCTGGAGAAAGTGATCCTGATGTGAGAGGGGCTGGTGGGAGATCTAGGAGCCCTGCACTAGTGAAGAGTAGTAGAGGGTGCCTTTCGTGCAGCAGGCGCTAGCTCCCTTTTTCACCAGGTATAGTGTTAAAGTTAATCTGAGATCAGCTTTTGGGGAGCAGGTAGATGGGGAAGGAAGGTGGTGGTGGTGGTGGTGTTGGTAGCGGTGGTGGTGGGCAGGCAGAGAGAGGGACTGAAGGTGTTTCGAGCGCGGGAGAGAAAACGAGAGGGAAAAGGAGAGGGAGACGACAGAGAGAGCGAGAGAGGGAGAGAGAGAGAGGAGTAGAGAGAACAGACAGAGGGAGGGGAGAGACTAAAGTAAAAAAAGAAAAAGTAACCAGACCTTGTTTTCCTGAGCGTGGAGGCTAAAACTATCTGAACAAAGAGGATTTCTGAAGGAAATGTCAGCCGCTTGGATCGGGCCCACAGCTCCCCCGATAGCAGCGCTCTCCAAAGGATTTGCTCTGTTAGACGAAAGCTTCCCTCCAGACAAGGCAAACGCAATGCAGTCCACCTCAGGGGCATTTATTTACAATAGGAAACACGGAGGGAAAAAACAGCTTTATTTGTTTGAAAAAAGCTTGACAGGGTAATGTTACAGCATTAACATGAGTCACTTAGGACACTCTGTGAGTGCATAAGTGTGTGTGTGTGTGTGCGGGCGCACACACACTTCCCCCCCCACATTTTATTTGTCTCCTTCCGCTAATTAAGATCTGGCTCATTTGCAATAGCACCCAGAGTGCAGGGGTTGGTCCCAGAGGGACCTCATTTCCATAGATCTCTGGAGAGATTTGTGCGCAAGCAAGGGAAACCACAGGTGAATCCATGCCGATCGGCTCTGGGAAGAAGATGGGAGCGGGATGGGAGTCAGACGTGGCTTTGTTGCGAGGTGGACAGTGGGGGTAACCAGAGAGCGGGGGCTGGGCAGCATGTGTGAAAGGCTGCAGGACAGAAGGCCGACCCTGGATTCTCCCAGTGACTGCCGCGAAGCTCTCAGTGGAGGATACGTTTACACCCACTGACGCCTGTTGTGTTAATGCACACATACCGGCAGCGTAGCCACTGGTGGGAAGGCCACAAAAAATGTAATCTAGAGCTATTTGCAGTGGCATTCGATGATGTGCTGGACTGCGTTTGCGGTATTGGGATGGAAGGCGATGGTAATCGTCTCACTAACATGTAATGTGTTTGAAAGTGAGGTAGAATTAAGGCTCTTGTTCCATGGCCTTGCTGACCTGTCCTCTCCTCGCACACACCCATACTCAAATACACACTGTATGTTCATTTGCCAGCAAAGTAGGAAAGACTTGGTATTGTTTACTTTTTGGGCCAGCAAACATGGCATTGCATTTTGGGTTCCACTACCTCCTATTCTTCAGTGAACTGATAGACCTTTGACCATGAACGTACACGACATAGGAGCCATGCACAGCCAATGGTAACTTCAAGTTTTCTTTTGACAAAGCGCCAGCCTATGGCCCAGTAGAGAGGGAAAGCATCCTATCAGATCAGCATTGACCCAGTTGCCTCTGTGTTTTAATCAGGATAAGGATGGCTTGTCAATGGCTGCAAGAGCCCAGCGTGGGAAAAGGTTCAAGCTTATGAGACAAATGGACCTCTCATCTACGTTCAGGTGGGTCCATCAGAGTTGATTCCATAGATGAGATCCTGGGCACGTTCTGAGGTGGGTCATCCAATCCTTTCATTTCTGTCCTCCAACAGCCGCCCCCCCTTACCCCCATACCTTTTGCCCAGAAGTTGGCCTTGCCCTAGCTGCCTCCATTTTCCACTTCACCAGAATGTGGAGACCCCATCTGGTAACTCAAACCTTCCCCAAAATGACTTTCTCTGATGGGCACACAATGGGCCTCCTTCAGCCCTCTTTGCACTTGCTAATGGTGCATAAGGTAGATCAGGCTACCTGCTGGCCAGCCCTGTTGCTGGGTATGGGCGACAGGGGCTTAAAAAACTCTTAGAAACACCCTTCCTGACCTGGGGCTCTCATCTCTCATGCCCCTCTTGACCTACCCTCTAGTGACCCTGCATTAGCCATTAGCCTCTGCGCCGCTCTGCTCGCTTGGCAACATGCCTCTGTGCAGCCTGCAGTCCAGCTTCGAAAGATGGGGTGAGCCCAGCCATCTGTCTGGCCGGCCGGACAGTAGACTTGTTCCAATCAGTGGTGGAACGGTGTGTGAGAGTGTGAAATGTTTGCGGCATGGCCAATTCTGGCACGTGGGGCCTACACCTGTGGGCGTGGAAGGAGGGGCCGGCTCTTTCAGTAGCCACCGAGCTCAGTGACACCAATTAAGCCTGATTATAATTTCAGCCAAGTCGCTGGACAGTGCCAGTAAATTCTGCCACTGGACTGGCTCCAGCTGGATGATGCAGTAACTTGGGCCCAGTGATGAGGTCTCTGTCCAGCACCAAAACAAATCAAAGCCGGCCAAGGAAGTACTTTCACACTGCAGCTTGGACACAGTGGGCAAGGCCATGGGAGATAATTAAAAGAGAGTGAATGCAACAAGTGCTCACCATTGTTTTGACTTATGTAACCACTCATGGCGGAAACACCAAGTCACACTGAAAGATTTCTAATGGTGGGAAGCAATAATAGTGCATATTAAATAATACTAAACACAATGATTCCTGGACGAAATACATCAAATATTGTTTATTTTTGCTCAAAATGAGGAAAACAATCACACAATGCAACTACACAATAATCAAATCACTTTAAAATCCCATGTGCTCTTTCCACATACCATCTTCAAAACATTTGTAAGGACAGGAAAGCAGTGTATTTTCTACTCATAGTTCCAGTCAAATCAAGTTGTTTAGGAAAAGAGTTTAAAGGCAGGTGACCATGTGACAGTGATAATGCAAACAAGGAGCCCGATATGAGTTAAAAGCAAGGCAGAAATAATGAAAAAAAAATCAGATGACAACAGACCAGAAATGAAACAGGTCCCCCTCAAGGTGTAAGAAATAAAGGCAGGGATGAGATAAGAATGAGAAAGTAATGTGACAGAGTAAGTGTGTAATTCTATAGTCCTTATTTATAATACATTAAATGTTCATTACGGTAAAGAATATCTTATATATTCTATATATAATTACATAATCTCTTATATTACTTAGTTACTATCAGTTTCTTAATCTGTGCGACTCTGAGGTTTGCTGATTTTGCACTATAGAGTCAATAAAGCATTTTACCATTAGACAGTGACAGAATGTAAAAACGGCAAAGGGGGTCTAAACTCTATATGTAGCCCTACACCAACCCATATCCTTCTATATGCACAATACGCATGCCCACACCTTTCCTGGCCAATCTGAGCCTCTTAATGGGTCTTGAGCTTCCCGTTCACACTCAGTTCTGGTGTAGAGTTGCATAGGCAGAGCACTGAAACCAGAGAGGAGGGGCAGCAGACACATAACACACCAGACCTCAGATTAGGGCCTTTCTGCTGGGAAAAAGTGGAAAGCTAGGGGGGAAATACCCCAAGTATCAGACACTTTGAGACGTGCAGAGAGTAACTGAAGCCATGTGGTAAAACAAAAGGTCTGACGTGTAAAATAAGAAACCTGGTGCATGTTGGACTTGGTTTACATTTTCACATTTGTGTAATGATGTATGAGAGGGGCACAGAATATTGTGGAAAACTATGTTTTATGATTCCCATGGTCCAGGATTCCAACTATGGGCCATGATTTCCATGTGCAATTGATTACCTTTGCCTGTAGCTATTATAATTCTGTCTAGGACAGACGTTCTCTTTCCCATCTTGTCCACTGATCTACATAGATCAAGCTCAAAAGCATACTTCCGATCAATATATGAACACATTTCAAATGAGTGATAGAACAACAATAATTATCAGCATTAACAGACCTAATACAAATCTAATTCCTTTTTTTTTCTTTCATTGTTAATATTACCAGCACATTGCTTATGAAATGAAAGATAAGTCAATAAATACAAATAGTTGTTGGGATTTAAAAAAAAGTGGTATTGAATGGGCACAGTGAACATAAGCAAAGATAGACATCACTGGATGTTTGATCACTGCTTAGGTGGAAAGTATTGATATTCTCAACCACCTATCGGTATAGTGAGAAGAATAAATTGGCTGCATGGGGGGGAAAGTGAGTACTGTGACAAAAGCAGCAATGGCTACTTGGCCCCTTGCTAAATAATGCTATGTTTATAATAATGCTTTCTTACTTGGTTATCATAATATAAACTGAGCTCAACAATGCTATCCCTTGTGAACTGCTGAAGTGTTTCCCCTCAGTTGGCAAAACAACGCTGTATTGCACATTGGGTTTCATTGTGGCTCTGTAGTGCCACTGCTGGCCTGGAGTATATTATTGGCTTGACAACTGAGGGGACACGTTAGCATGTTATTTTATCATGTTAAGCATGATAGAAATCTCAATGGTATCATAAGTAAATTCACAACAGTTAACATGTATGAGCCTGAAGCATGTAATATACTTCTTAGAGCTTTGGATGCTAGGACCAGATTTCTTTGGCAAATCATTGGCAAGTTTCCCCAAAATAGTTTAGAGGTGCAGCAAGTAGTTTTTGTCATAAAAAGAGATCTCTGGACTTACAATGATGATATGACTTTGAGGAATAACCTGCATTATCCAGTATTAATTAATCAATTTCTGTCCTTTCCTTCCCTTTTTGTATCTGTTTACATATCTGGGCACTCTAAATTGTCAATAAAAACATAAAAAGAATAAAATTGTATAGAGGAAACAAGCACAACTGTCAGCTATTACCCTTTATGTATTGTTCTAAATGTATAAGCATTTAAGTTGTTTTCACAACAAAAAACCCTGACAGCACCCTTCCATAGCCTCTCCAACCTAGTTTGATTTCTTTGGGGTTGTAATACATGAATAATAATGATATGGTTAAAAATGTTAACTTATCAGATGTCTAATTTAATCTAATCTAATTTTCTACAAACTTCTGTGCCCCTTTAAGCTCAAAACCTTAACACAATGAGACACTGAATATCAGTTGAAGGATAAAAATAATCATAAACATCATCAATGATCATTTAAAATCAAGCATATTTTTGTGATCACAACAAGCATGACAACTTGAGCTTATACCAGCATTATTTGAATATAGTCATAATATGGCTACCAGAGAGGGAAGAAATTGGAATTTTTGTCTTGGACCACTGTAAATGGGATGTTGGCTGTAGAGAAACTTACTGGATACACATCAACACAAGTGCACTGTGGCGTGTAGGGACTCATCTACATGTATGGTCTGATGGGAGGCTGGAGGTGGTGGGTGGGTGGGTTGGTGAGGTGGGGAAAAGGACTCCACAAAGGCGCTGATTGGTCCAACGCGGCTGAATAGCTGGTCACCGCTGTGAAACGGAGTCCCGGCAGCCGGCCGACACCGATGCTAATGGAGGTGTCGGGCGCGTGGACGCGAGCTGTGGCTGTGACAGGGGGACATGCGAACCCATAGGGGGCTGCAGCCCGTTGGGTGAACCCGCTGTAACCCAAGCGGAGGGGAAGTGGCACGGACAGAGCTGACGGTGTGCGGTTACCCCCCGCCAGTTAGGGTTCACTGTCTGTGGCCACCCCCCACAACACACACACACACACACACACACACACACATACCTACCCAGCCACTGTGGCTGTGCCTCCATCGACTTCCACTGCTGCTGTTTTCATGGGAGAGTTTGAGCTGAAGGTCCAGTGCTTCAGTGGGCAGCCCCCACCACCCTTCTCCCCCATTTACCCTCCTCAAGCCTCCAAGCCTCCCTATCCCTTTCTCAGAGTCTGACTCCAGGCAGCCTTGAGGTATACGTGCTCAGTCACTTCTAAGATACTGATCCCTTTGAGACCCTTTGTGTTTCAGTACATGCATGTGGGTGAAGTACATACTTTCAGTATACCACTTCAAACAAGTTAAAATCCCTCAAAAAAATTTAAATAAAATAATCTTCTTTGAGCCATATATTCAGAAGATCAGCAGCAGTTCCTGAGATGTTCTCTCTCTCTGACCACCCCACATTCACAACAAACACAAAGATACACACAGTCAGAGTAGCAGGAACAAGTTAAAGCCAACACAAATAAAAACAAGAAAACAAAGAAATTGTTCTTTGTCATGACACATGGCCAAGCATTTCCTACTTCTCTATTTAAAAGACCACCAAGATCAGGCCCACAAGGCCACTATGGATGCTCTTGAGGGGAGGTTGTGCGTGGGATGTTTTTTGGACCTCTCGTCCCCTTGGGAGCTAGGCAGGCTGGACACTGATACTCGCTGCAGTGGTGGTCGTATGCTGGTGCTCCGCTCCGCTCCCCCATCCACACACACGGCGAAAAAAATCACAGATCCTTGGGCACCACCAAAATCTCGTCCCCGTCGCGCATCTTGTAGGAGTGCAGGGCTCGGCTGTTGTACTTGAGCTCCTGAGGGCCCTGCAGCGGCGGCACATGGTAGACGCGCATCTTGTTGCACGGAAGCTGCAGCAGGGGCTTGAGCGCCTTCTTCAGCTCCGCCACCGTCTGCCCCAGCTTGAGGCTCACCTGCTCCGCGTGGTCCCCGTAGCGGATGTCCACCAGCACGTTGTTTTGGGGGCGCAGGTCCACGTCCACCAGGGGCTCCAGTCGGCCGTACTGAGCCACTAGGCTGTGGTACCTGAGCACATCAGAGAGAGGATGTCGGACAGGTGTTATACACTTAAACGGGGTGATAGAAGAAAAAATCCTGAGCCTGAACTTTTTCCCTGGGAGGTAAGCGGGCCCCTAAACCAAGATACCGGTATATGCCCTGATCAACATAATTGTCAAGCGGGATCCAGGGGTGTGCTCCCCTGGGAGAAGATTTTGATAAATAGTCCCTTAGATGATAGATTCTGGTGACTTTTGTGGATATAAATGGACATCATTCAGACATGAGATGAAAAAACCCAATACAAGCCTATATTACAGTAGTATCTTTGTGTAGAGCACCAGAGCTCCTGGGACCCCATCCCTGCTTTTAACTAGTCACTTACCTGCATACTTATTGCTTGTATAGCATACTGAGACTACAGATACTACAGCCATACCAAGAAAGGTCAGTGGCAATTATAATACTCAAAAGTAAACTAGGAATTGATTAGTAGCCTAACCATTGACTAAAGGACATGAACAAGGAGACATTCATTTTTCTGCAAAATATGTACTATTTATTTTAAACATGTTATTCTTAAGTTTGTCGGACAGATTTATTTTAAATTCTGGCGAGATGGCGTGTAATAAGATAGCCTGCATGCCTCGAGACAGACAGATTCATGAGGGCGAGTTTATCCTCCGCTAATTTCTGACACAAAGTGACTAGTGGAAAGATATTGGTCTGTAAGTTTGTTGATGGGGATGGAGTTCGCTAAATATTTTAGAAAGGAAACTGATAAGTCATACAAGTGTATTATTCTTACAAAACAACTAGATACAATGTAGACCATGTGGGTGACACTGTTTCAGTGAGTAAAGAGTCATTTTGGAATCTAAGAAGACACATTTCGCGGAAACATGAGAGTGTGCTACGGAGAGCAAAGAAAACGTGAGCAATTTGAATATGCTTCATATGAAGTAGGCTAGAAGGCTGAAAGTAGAACTTGGATGCTAAACCTATATTATTTAGGCAATTAATCCCACTGATCCCTTTAGTTTTACGCTTATGTGTATTGACGTTGCCAAGCTTGTTCGTTGATGCACTATCGGTGTTGCATTTTAAAATAAATGTTCTATGAGTGAAACTGCCATTGCTCTTGGTTCTTTGGGATTTAAGTTTTCTGTTTAAGGTGACAATTCGGCTTGTATTTATTTCTCCCTCTTTTAAACTGGAGCGAGCATGGAGCGATTTCACTGGAGCGGGATGATTTTTAAGTGAAGCTGGGAACGAAATTGAGCGGAGCGACCTGACGCGAATTTGTGCGGAAGAGCGGCCGAGTAAACAGCCACCTACGTGAGGTGCCGTTTATTAAGTAGTATAGTCTATAGTATACTACTTAAACGGCACCGACAATCAAAAAATCCAGTGGAAACTAGATGGCAGAAGTGTGTAGGCCAATCTGCCCAGCAGCTTTTTCTACTTTGTCACCTACAGAGTTTGACAGGTACGATCTTTCAAAACGCCATGTTATTTCCCATAGACAATCCACGCCCGGAAGTTGGATGGATACGGAAGTTAGGAGGCGGGATATATTCTGGAGAGGTCCAGAATAAGTCCCGCCTCCTAACTTCCGTATCCATCCAACTTCCGGGCGTGGATTGTCTATGGGAAATAACATGGCGTTTTGAAAGATCGTACCTGTCAAACTCTGTAGGTGACAAAGTAGAAAAAGCTGCTGGGCAGATTGGCCTACACACTTCTGCCATCTAGTTTCCACTGGATTTTTTGATTTTCGGTGCCGTTTGAGTAGTATAGTCTATAGTATACTACTTAAACGGCACCGACAATCAAAAAATCCAGTGGAAACTATATGGCAGAAGTGTGTAGGCCAATCTGCCCACCAGCTTTTTCAACTTCGCTACCTACAGATGTTTTACCGGTATGATATTTCGAAACGCCATGTTATTCCCCATAGACAATCCACGCCCGGAAATTGGATGGATACGGAAGTTACGGAGGCGGGACTTATTCTGGAGAGGTCTATAGACCTCTGAAGTTCGCCTACAAAAAAGCTGCCATCTTTGACATCCGGTATCTGGCGATTTTTCCTATGGGAAAATAACATGGGGATTTTGAATAATCGCACCTGTTAAAGTCTCGTGGGGATGAAAAAGTCTGAAATGCAGACGTTTTCCTGAACACACGTTTGTCCTCTGCCTTCGAGTGGATACTGTGATCTCCGATAAGTGAAGGCGGCACACTTAGATTTTTGCTACCCCAGAGCTAACTTGCAATGCAATTTGCCATAGGTAGTTAGCTTCAATTAACAACCGGATCTCCTTATATGGGCAAAGATGGCCGTTTTGGATCTTTTTTGTAGGCGAACTTCAGAGGTCTATTGCTCGGACAGCTGCTTGACGACTAGGGTCTAACTCGTGCCGTGGCAGCACCTTTTCCCCTCTAGTTCCATATAATATTTTCCTTGCGCACAAAGTGCAGAAACCTGGTTGCCGGAGTTTTTGACACCAGCTTCCAAAGGGCTTTTCGTCTCTATCCACCTCCTCTATCCAAGACCAGCGTCATTTGTCCTTTATCGACAAGTTTGGTGTCTTCCCCTGGCTTCATAAAGTTGCACTCTATGACTTTGTCTATGTTTTACGTTGCCAGTGTGGAAAACACATTCGTAGTTTATGGGAAACACAAAAGAAATTTGCACATGAGATCACACGAACCCTGATCTCCCCCACCCCCCCCCCACCAGACACGTCGGTACGCCGGAAATCTGGCGTGGCGCCGGAGCGCTATCAGGCCTGCTTAAATGCCACATGATGCCTATGGGCAAACTACTTGAACATTTCACCCATTTAAATGCGTGCAGATTAATAAAACATAATTCTCTGGGCAGGAACAATAGAAGGCATAACTGGTAAACAAAAAAATGGAAACTGGGTGCAGCCTTCTTCCAGTCATATACACCACAAGTTTTTTTGGGCACAGAGCACTCGTTTAAATTGCATGGCTCAAGTCCGTCTGTTCTCGGAACCACACACAAGTGGCCAGTATTGTCTACAACACTTCTCCGACATTGATCTGTTACGGGAAGCACTGGGCCTGGGTTGAGTCATATGCATCACTTCCAAGTCTCTGGATGGCGAGCACTGACGCAGAAGGATGATTTTAAAAGAATGAAAGAGAAGAGCTTTCGGCGGTGAGTGTAAGTTATGTGAGAGTAGGGTCAACAGAGGGGATCTGGGGGCATGGAGAGAGCACTAACTGAGAGAGTGAGTCTGATTATGTGTGTATGACTAACTGTGTCTTAGGGCCTCTGCCTGAGTGAATGAGAGAGAGAGAAAGAGAGGGGAGGAGTAAGAGAGAGAGAAAGACTATGGGTTTTGAAGCACAACGAGTCCTTTGCCGTGAGAAAGCTTTCACCCCCCTCCCTCCCTCCCTCCCTCCGCCCTCCACAGGGGGATTGTGGGAGAGATAAGGCCCCAGGAACGATTAAATAAAATCTGGAAGAAAGACTTTGCTTTGAGAGCTACTGTAACAGCTGAGCCAATCAAAGCAATTTCCCCTTGCCTGCCCAAAAAGTCTGCCCACAAAGCAAGCCCCAGGCCTGGGTTTGTGCCTACAGCTCACTGCCCTGCCATGGGAATTTAGCCTGTACAAAGTGCCATTCTGTCCGCGAGACCTGCCTCACTCAAAGCTTTCATTTAGTGCGCTTAGCACTCTTAAACGCAGCTAAATCACATTAGCAGTGATAACGCAGGTGCCCTGGATTCCTCGCCCAGTCATTAGTAGTATCTAAGATGACACCAGACAATAGCAGAGAGACTGTATTACATTCAATGCCTGACTGTACATAATGTCGACAAAATCATTTGAGCAAGAACATAGAGTGATACCACATACAACAAGCAGGTCTTTGTGTCAGAAATGTTTCCTTGAGGAAGGGGAAAAAACAATTCCATTACAGTGTACTTTGATAATGTTAATAGTTTATATAGGAATTCAAAAATGTAAAATGAAATTAGAATATTTCACAAATCTGTGCATTCCTTTGAAACTGTGATATATTAAAATGCTAATTTTGAAATAATGTCCTAAGTAGCACACCCTACTGGCAGGTCAGGTACCTGCAGGTTAATTTCATTGCACTGCTTATGTAAAGATGCCCCCCCCCCCAAAAAAAAAAGAAAAATCAGAAGCAAGAAAAATGTCTAGGCACTTGCACACACAGTTAATTCACTTTATTTTATGTGATTTAACCATTGGTTCTAATGAAAAGCACACAAATGAACTCAAAACCAGAATTCTGTGGTGTAAACTCGGAGCAACACCATCAACTACATTACCATTCTTTCACTCTTTCACCTATCTAACAATAGGACATGAATCGTATCTACTCCCCATCGAACTCTCCATATTTCTAAAACTACCATACACTTGAAGGGCACTCGGAATTCTAAACGAATCCAAGTTTCCTCTCTACACGAGTCAGGCCACTATCTCTCCCATCCATCACCCTATGCACCCCTCTCGCTTTCCTCCTGCCGTCCTCCAGCCATTCCTCCCGTTGGCCTTCCTTCTCGCCTGCATCTCTCAGCCCTCTCGCCTCTCCTCCGTCTCCCCCTCACCTCGCCCCGCTCTGCATCAGAGGGCAGATTATGCCCAGCGCACCCGTCGCCGAGGCTTCAGTTACTCAAAGGCCATCGAGAGTTCTGGAGCTCTCTAACCCCTCTTCCTCTGTGTATCTTTTTACGCTCCTGCTGCTGCTGCCTTTTCCACCCCCCCCCCACCCCCCAATCCCTTCCATAGTCATATAGCCATTCCATTGCCTCTAACTGCCTCTAATCTCCCCGTCATCCATCCCCGAACTGCTGAGAACTAGCATGGCCACGATTAAAGCTGTATTATTACGACCTTTGATATCGTTCCCCTCGCGTTCCGCTCTTTTCAACTCTTATCGGTTCATTTTTAATGAAGACCTCAGATTAGTGCCACAGGTGAGGTGCTGCTTAGTGGCGGCACGGCCCCTCAGTTCCTCTGCCGTGCGCAATCCACATTCCCCATCCCCATTTGATGAGAGAGAGAGGGAGCAAAAGAGAGAAAGAGAGGGAGAGAACATTATGGGTCTTAAGCCCAAGCGCTGATAGCCAAGGTTACGGTTACTCAAAGGTAGCCTGGCCTGCAGACTCTCACAGTTGCTTTCTATCTGTGGCTGGGGTTACGGTTACTCAAAGGCGGTCAAGCTTCCATGTTCACTTCTATCTGTACTGCCCCCCCCCCCCTTACCTACCCACCCTGACCCATCTTTTTAAATCCCCCCCTTCAACACTCTGTTTCAGCCAAACACTGATGTAGGCGCGATTAAGGTTTCTCAAAGGGAGTCTCGTTTTCTCCCACTCTGTCTCTCCCCTCTCAGGCCAAGGTTACGGTTACTCAAAGGCACTGAGGTGTCCCGGGCCTGTGTCTGATCTCCACTCTCTCGGCGACATAAATGTGAGAGTCTGTGACCAGCTCTGATCTTTGGATTGGGATGGAGAGAGGGTGGGGGCAATAGTGGGCACACCAGTTCAAAAGGGGAACCACAGACTGCCCCACTGTCTCAAACTGGCATGGCTTTTTAAAAACAGAATCCTCAGAGACATGGCTGTTACAAGGGGAGGACAATATAAAAAGAAAAACAACAACAACTACTACAGCAACAACAAAACCCAATGGGGCAAAACGCAACTCTTTTCAAAGCTAAAGGAAACGTATCTTGAAGGGAGGTGGGAATTTGAACTTGTGAATTTGCCAAGATCACTTGAACTCACGTTCACTGATTCATCGACAGCAGATCATCATCTGGCACTGACACAGTAGGATTTGTCGGGAAGCCCTCTCATTACCTGAAGTGTTTACAACTCAGTGACCACACCTCTCCCACCCTCAGTCATCATCGTCATAATGGTGTAAATGCCGTTCTAGAACCTCCACCCTCCATTTCACCCGTCTTCCCTGATATGAGCCACCAACCAGCCTCCCTCCCCACTGTGAAATGACTGCGTAATAATCGCTATGACGACTCATTTGTGGCCTGCTGTGCATGTGCTCCTGTTACACATGACAAGCTGCTCTTTAATCCCCTTAAAGGCCAAGAAGGGAAAAGCAGAGTGGGGGTAAGAAAGAGGCAAAGGAGATGGAGAGCTAAAAAAAATAGTGCTACAACCTCAGTCCCTTTTAAGTAAAAGAAAGGTGGAGGGGAGATGGTGAGGGGGGTAAAAATAAATAAAAAAATAAATCAACCTGCCACCTTGTGTATCAGTTTTCCGATCGGAGTATTCTGAGACAAAGGAGCCTTTGAGGAGAGAGAGACTGGCCACATTGTCCCCCAAAGGTTAGATTCCCCATTTGGGGAGTCCACTTTGTGCTTTCCCCGAAAATGCCTCCCGCCGGATTCTCCCAGGTTAAGTGGAATGTTGGTGGGCAAAAAGGCGTGGGCGATCCATTTTCAGACACCTGCCCGGACCCCCACAGAATTCCTATCTGATTGGCGAGGGAGGAGGAGTGTGATTTAAACAGGATGGGGGTAGGAGGTGACACAGTGCACTTCACCCAAGAAAATGCCACCCATAAATGGAGGATAAGGTCAGACATGCCAAAGTTATCTGGTGTTATCAGCTTAAAGGTACACTGGCATCTTAATGTCAAGTGAAGGATCCTGGAAGCGAGGACATGTTGGATCAGAGATGCTATCGTCTCGTGATTAAAAAAGTGAGAGAGGTGACTGACTGAAATAAAGGGAATGTCTCCACAGTGGGAGAGACTAGCCAAACCTCCCAAGAGAGCCTGTAGTACATGCATAAATCACTCTCTTCTCTGCCAATGAAGTACTATGAAGATCTGTGTTATTAATGTTTATTTTTTCTGTGTTTTTAATGTTTATTCATCATTTTAGTGTAGAATTGTTTTCAAAAAGAGGACGTAAACACAAGGACCAATAAAAGAGGATACTACAAGAGGATATTCTTAGATACATGAGTGAATGGGCGGGCAGTATGTGTAGTTCCTATTTTAGCTGTCGAAGCAGCGTACAGCATGAGGTTATCAGTATGGCTCCCAGGGGGAAGGGCATTCCCACAATGTACACACGGCCCCTGCACTGTCTATAGGTGGGTGTAATGCACATGCGATCACATGTGGTGGATGCAGCTAGTAGTGCATCTGCTGGTACCTTTTAGGTAGCTCATTCTCAGGATACTCGACGTGGTAGCGGACGAAGAAACGCTCGGCGTCCTCCCTCTCTCCTGGTGTCACCACACTCCCGTTCAGCACCGTGACCGTAGGGAGCCTGTGGAATCCAACAGAGGGTCAGCTGTTTGGCCACAAGAACCACACCATAACTGGCTTGACCATGCATCCAGAATGGAATCAATGGAACCAAATTGTAAACCATTATGAATATGGATTCTTTGCACCATATGCATAGAAAAATACTCACAAAAAAAAAAAAATCAACTACAAAGTGAAGTTTGCAAAACTGCGTGAACCATTTGAGGGTGTGAAGTGTGTGACATCCACACACTTTTACTGAATTTCATTTGTAGTCTTACTTGGAGTGCGTCTGGGCTACTTACTGTGCCACCACGAGACTCCTTCGCTCTGTGGTGCTGTAGGACTGCAGTAACGGAACCCCCATGACTTTGACCTCCTGCAGCTTGGGGAACATGCTCAACCTCTCAATGTCCTCCCAACGACTCAGACCTTGAGAACAAAAATATTTCATGGCCTCAGCACTATAATGTGCGTGTGTGTGTGTGTATGTGTGTGTGTGTGTATGTGTGTGTGTGTGTGTGTGTATATGTGTGTGTGTGTGTGTGTGTGTGTGTGTGTGTGTGTGTGTGTGTGTGTGTGTGTGTGTGTGTGTGTGTGTGTGTGTGTGTGTGTGTGTGTGTGTGTATGTGTGTGTGTGTGTGCGCGCGCGTGCATATGCTTGCCCATCATACCCGTGTTATGAAGATTGATACAGCGCAGCTGGGGGAACAGGCGGCAGAGAGACTCCTGTGGCTCGTCGATGGAGGTCAGCGTGTTGTTGGCGAGGATGAGGGACTGGAGCCCGGGGTACATGAGGCCGAGCTTACGCACCTCGGCCCAGTCCTGCAGCTGGTTGTTCGAGATGTGCAATAGCCGCAGGGAGGCGCAAGGCACATCGGACAACTGGACGGACCGATATTCGTTCAGACATAGGAAGAGCTCCTCCAGCCTGCAATGCACACACACACACACACAGATGTAAAAAGAGGTTTTGAAGATCAATAATACACTTGCCAAATCCCATGACAGAATAAATAAGTCTTCTAATCGACAGACGTGAGGTCGGTTTGAGCTCTGATAATGACCTGACTGGTTCTTACTTTGGGATCTCCCGAGTGAGTTTGTGAAGGACTCCCCAGGACACGTGGGTGTTGTTGAGGACCAGGTGGCGCAGCTCTAGAAAAGGCTCCGTCTCATGCTCCAGCTGTGACCCACTCAGAGGGTTCATGCTGAGGTTGAGGAAGTCCAGCTTCGGAACGTTGGACACGATCTTCAAGACCTGAGACAATACAGGAGGCGCACGGGAAGGTTTGCCCCTTGATTAAAAATCTAAAGTAGCTAGGAACCATGGGAACGGCATGAATGACCCTATTAATGCCATTTAAGTCATGTGTTATATTTTTCTCTATAATATATTATTAAGAGTCAAGTTACTTTTCCTCAGCAAGAACCAAGTGAACAACGTGTTGCAAGAGCCAACTGCGGACTTCACACCCTGACAGAACTCTTACCTTGTGCTGCTGACAGCACACACCCCCACACCCACACAACACCTGTGATGAGGAGCCATAGATTACTGCATACCTCCCCCCACTCTTGCAGGTGGTTATTTGAAAGGTCCAGCTCTACCACATGGGCACAGAAGGTGGCAACCTCTGATTCATCTCCAGCCTGGGTGATTCCACAGCTGTCCAGCACGAGCACTCGAGGCAAGTTCAGCTGGCCTGTGAGAACGATGTTGCCATGGAGGCTTTAGCTTTATTGAATTGCCATTGCCCGCCCCCACCAATAATAATAATGTTGGTCAGTGCAGGAACCTTGGAATTGTCCTAACATTCCCCTGAATCCACATATGCTAGACCTTTCTCAGGTAACTAGATGGGCTTTTAGTATGCTGCTTGGACAGTTTGGGCACCGTTTAGATATAATCACGTGACTTACCTTTCACTGGAGAACTCTGTGGGCTGGTCAGAACCACCACACCCGTGCCGGGCCCACGACAGTAGGGGAAGTTCTCCAGGTTGTACTTGTCAGTGATCACCTCAACCATGGTGCGTCCCTCAAACTCCTCTGACCCGTCCATTGTGTCCCCCCGGCGTCTTTCACAGGAACACCTTCACATAAGCACACCGGAATACAGTAGTTAAATATGTGTAGGGGTTGAGCATAGAAAAAAGACAGTCAGTAGTATGCATCACATTGACCTGACAGTCTATCACTGTCGTTTTGCAATGGAACTGAACGTAAAACTTTCTCAACAAGTAACTTAGATGTGGGAGCAGAAGACAGAAGGCAACATGAAAATCAGTCTTAAGCAAATACAGAGTTTTGATTTTGTTCTGCCAGTTCCCCCAGCTTTACAGAAGAGCAGTTATATGAGGGGCATGGTGAGACAAGCATACAGAACAAAAAGATCCTGTAAAACTGGTAGGCTAGGTTCCTCTACATGCCTAAGAGTTGAGTAGCGGTAAACAGTTTTGTCCAAAACTGGCAAGCTAACCAGCCAACAGCACAGCAGGTAATGATAATGCCTAACCAAACAGTTTGACTGCAGTACATAGTCCAGGCAAAGTAGCGTTTTATGACTTTCAGCTTAGATAATTTCTATAAGGTGTCCAAAACAACAAACGAAACTTGTAATACAACAAAAATGTAATTTTGGGCACTTTCATTGTGTAAAGTTTCATTTTGATAGGAGTAAAGAATAAAATAGCCCCATTGGGGTGTATTGCTGCCTGGCCTTATTGGCACACATCTCGGATTGATGAGAATTTAACATATTTCCTCAACTAGGATTTCTTAGGACTTTTAGTATGGTGTTCTGGACACCTCATAGAAATGATCTATGCTGAAAAAAAATATTACAATTAGTTCTATTTTTGGCTACAAAATGAGTTACTTTGCCTGGACTGTACAGTGCTGTACGGAATTTGGCTAATTCACAATAAGCTTAACTACTTTGCAAACTTCTGTACAGTACTTTGATAAAAAAATAATAAATGTATATATGATTTTGTACTACGTTGTTCTATTCATTATAAATATGTCACTATTTTTAAAGCCATCCTCAAATTACACCATTTTTGAACAATTTAATGATGATATATTTGAAGCCATTCTGTTGTCTGGCTAAAACTGTATATCAGTTCTTCATATGACCATGTACCAACACAAAATACCCTAAAATGTGTTACCTATAAAAATATCTTTAAATTGTAAAACAAAACAAAAAAACTGAAGTAATTGCACTAAATTGTTTTTGCTCTCATTAGAATATCTGGCTTGCTATTGTCGGAATGACCTTGCCATCTTCATATGATATTTCCTCAGACACATTTGTGCACTCACAAGAGATGGAATGATAATGTCCATCCATTACAGAAATAAATTAAAATCAATGATGGGCCAAACACTTACTGCAGAAAATCCTATGACTCATAGTCACGACTTAAGAGAATCAGTAAAAGGTTGTTTTTTCTTTGATGGGGATGGTTTTTATTAAGAAGTACCTCCTCTGAGGCAATAATGAAGTAGAAAAAACAATGGGTATCACCATGAATAGAGTAATATGAGCAAACTATATGGGGCTCCAATCTCAAGTTACAACTTTACAAACACAGTGAAGCCTATTCACCTAGAAGTGCTTTTATGAATTGGCTGTGAAGTCTAGTAGACTGGATGTGAAAGTAAACTCAAGTGCCAACGAGAGCAAACATCCCAAGACAATCTTCTGCCAGGGATGAAATAAAAAGCAGCTCAACTAACCTCCGGTTAGACAGGAAAGTCAATCAATCAGGATTCCAATCTTGACAATGAAGCCTGGTGAGTCTGTGGTGATGGGAAGGGACTCACCAAACGCCCCATTCATCAAATGCCTGAACAAGGGGTGGGGGAAGAAGAAGGCATACAGAGAGATGTTAGAGAGAGTGACCACACACAGAGGCCATTCTACCACTGCATTGTGACATCACAAGACATGACAATAGCCCCTTTCTAAAGTATACTTAACAGACTCTGGTACAGCAGATTTCATCCAAATATCCAAAGGCTTGCATAACCAACTATTGGCCCAAATGGCTACTTGAAATCTTGCAAACCTATCTTGATTTCTAGTCACATGTTTACCAAAATGGGAAATTGTAGGTTATGCCCATTAGATATCCGAATAACCTTTAGATAATAGAGGTCGAGGACATTAAAGTGAGATTTACGGTTGATTGGGTCAAGGCTTATCACATTACTACACCCTTGTATTATATATGTATAATACATGTAATGTAGCTGCACGTCTGGTTTTTAAGCCAAAGACACATGTAACTACACTGTTAGTAACTGTTCATTAGCTTCCTATAGCAGTTAAATCCCTCACTCTGCCCTATAGGACACTTACTGGATCTGCTACCTGCTATTTGAATTCTATGATCCAGCTCTTCATGCTCTCTCAGCCCGCCTGCTGTGTCCACCATCTATTCATGCTAAGAGGTCACAGTCAAGACTCTTTTCCTCATTCTTCATTGGTGGAATGAGTTAGGCTACCTAATGTTCTAAGTTCTTGTGATAGTTTTGAGACTTTCAAGAAATGTTTGAAGACTTACCTGTTCACCTTGCACTCTTACAGAGCTGTGGCTTTTTTCATATGAAAACTTTTCATTGTTGATATTTGATATTATTATTGATACTGATGTTATTATTATTACTGTTATTGTTAGTCTTAATGTAGACTGTTCAACTTTATTTTAAAGTATTATTTTTTAACTAATAGGTGTCTGCCAAATACCACTAACATTAATAAACATAAATGTGTTGGTATGTATGTGATAGATAGACAGATAGATAGATAGATCACCAAAGACACAAGCATCCACACAAGTAAAGAAAATAATAACTTAGGATATTAAGTTTCTGACAGAAACTTTGTGTGCAAATGGATGTAAACTGTGCATTGGCTCTCAGAATATTATTCTCCTCCTCATATGATTGTCAATGTCTTGTAGGCAGCAGCTGTCATTAAGGATGCCCAATATCAACTTTTGGACCGTGTTTGTTTTTTTAGCCCTAAATGCCTCATAGATAGATGGATAGCTTGCTGCATTCTATTTGTCCGTTCAAGTCGTCCAATGATCTGTTTTACAGCAAACGACACACGGACCTTTGCTTTCAGGCATTTAACATCTCAGTAATCATTAATCAATAACAGCCGTCTCTTACATCTATCCTCTAAAATGTACTCCGTCACCTACTATGTTTTGTGGACAAATTAAACCATGGCAGTTTTTCCCCGGTGTCGTGTTTGATGGTTTGATAACCGACAAAACAGCTGCGCAGTGGCAAGTTTGAGAATGTAAAACTTGCTGCCATGACAACACTACTGTTTTGAACCTACCGCAAACCTCGGACGTAACCATGGCAACCTGCAGGTTAAACTCTAGTAGGCCCTGTTTTTGTTTAGTAGAAGGCCTGGGTAGTTTTCTGAAACGTGCCTTGGATAAGACATTGTTTCGTTTTGTTGCACTAAGCAACAGCGAATCACAGAAAAAACACCGTTACAGTGACAGATACCTCACAATGGCCTTGAGGTTCTGGAAAGCCTGCTAGTGGCACAAGACAATAGTTTAGAAGTTGTGAGAATTATCCATAGACTGTATATACAGTCTATGGAATTATCTGTCATAATAATGGAACATCGACACAATAACATTGTCCAGGAAACGTTCATCAACGAAGTACCACAATTAAGTTCGATGGATGATTACAAACAATAACGTTCCCTAAGCAACGGCTCGCATTGTGTAATAGCCCCGCATTCCTCAACATTAACTTACAGATAAGAACTAGGTATTAGGTTCACGTTAGCTAACATAGTTCAAATATCACTGGTGATGGCTAAAAATAGGCTATGCACGACTGGCTTGTTTCCACAAATCAACAGAGATAGCTAGCTAACCACCACCACATTTATAGAGACAAACAGCAACCTACAAATGAGGACACGTATTTAATAGCTGGCTAATTATTGTCCATGTATGTGGACCGTGTATACTGCCTTTCTTGTCCATATGTAATAGATCTTACAGTACACTATACTCTCTAGCTAGCTGGCTATATTTAGAAACCTTTTTTGACTAAGCTGACTAATGACTTGGAAAGCTAGCGAGCTTGCTATCGCTGGCTAACATAAGTCGACGTAGCTGCTGGGGCAATCGATAGGAGAGTGTGAATGTCAACAGAATCAGAATCACAAAAACAAAATTTCCACATTTATTTTGACTGCCTGTCGTCATGCAATATTTCCCAAGAAAATCTATTGACACTCACGGTGCATTATTCCGAGAAATCCACCAACACAGCTCTCTTACCGTTGACTCCGACCATCGAGCGCAACTCTTAACTGTTACTGTATGTATTTGTTTTGCGATCTGTTGACACATTTAAGGGCTTCCTCGTGCAGGAAATGACGTACTACTTGTGAATTCAATTCAAAACATTTGCTGGGCGAAGGACATTTTATTTCATACCTCGATTACAGATGACACATGATTATACCTTTACGCAGGTGTCATAAGACACTAAAATAATGTATTTTTATGCATTTTGATCACCATCAAACGGCGAGAAACATGGCGTTGGAATTTTCTACATAACCTAATTGCTTAATTGTCGCTAATATTCCAATAAATAAAAAAATGACAAGCTGTACATACGGCGATTTATCTTTTTAACTTAGGCAAACAATAAACATGTTGTTAATTAGGCCTAAAACGATGTCTACTCTGTTGGATCCTGGTCAACATTG
The DNA here is from genome assembly GCF_046254945.1 of Alosa pseudoharengus. Classification (NCBI taxonomy): domain Eukaryota; kingdom Metazoa; phylum Chordata; class Actinopteri; order Clupeiformes; family Clupeidae; genus Alosa; species Alosa pseudoharengus. The sequence goes on along the minus strand of NW_027468870.1, from coordinate 34,779,292 downwards.
CCCTCAAGTGGTCAAGCCTAAGATTAACTTCTACAATTTACCTTCAACCAAAGATTCAAGAACAGAGCTCTAGAATCTTTGCTATCAACATTTTCCACAAGACCATCAAGAGATGTTGTTTCTGTCTGTTGTAAAATAACATAACCATAGAGACAGAATTTTATTTTTTACACACTCACTCTAATGGCGTTCTAATCACAAAACTGTCCATAGTGATTACCAAAGATTCTAGAGCGGAGCTCTGTTCTAGAATCTTTGGTGATTACAGTCCATATGATTAGAACACAACACTGTAGTTTGTAGCAGAGCCTTATAGATAGATATCTATATGGCTCTGGTTTGTAGGCCTAACGTTTGGAACTCTTTTGTAAGTGAGTTCTACACCGACTGCATTCTTGCATACTGTAGCCTATGTATTCTAATCAGTACAAAATGTCATGTCAGGCTATTGTATTCAGTCAGGTTGTTGCATTGAATGTCATAACAGAGCATGCATACAGAAAAAAAAGAGAAACCGAGAGAAACCGATGTTACAGATCAATTGATGTATAGGCTATTGATGATAAATGGTCTAATTCATCTGTTTCTCCAGTCTACAATTAGATCTAACTCAAATTATTATCTTCCTAAAACATAATTTATTACAAATATTATTGCTGGTGTCTGCATTTCCTTGATCTGCGCTCTGTGGCAAAAGTAGTATCAGTACGCGCTTAAAGTGGCAGGGTTTTGGATACCGGTGCTCTCCTCGTCGGGACCGTAGAAGGGCACGGTTGTGCATCTTCAGATTACGGTAAGGTGCAAGAAATAGTTTTCTAATGGTGGACTATATAATGTAGCCTACTGTTTTGTAATGCTGTTTACAGTATTTTGATTGAATTCTCTGAATGAAACAAGTGTAGCGTTCCGGTTATTCTATATTGCCCTTCACGTCGTGAACGGCTAGGCTAGGTTCTGTCTCCTTCTATCTTTCTGTCACGCTCATCAACTATTCAGAAAGCCCTCGCTTCACGCACAGATGCCCTATTCGTTGATATTTTCCTCCTCGGGCAGTTTATCTCTCATCCCTTTACATTAACATAACCAAGGTATAATTTAAAAAGGACGAGGATGCTAAGCATGGGAGATGACTCAGGTGGGTCCGTGTGCCTTCTGTTGTCCTCAGTTGCAGCCTAGGCCCAATCGTTTAGCTTAAGCATCCTTTTTTGAAGCCTAGGCTACAGTATTTTCCCGTGCAGCACTCAATATAATAATTCATTTTTGCGCGTAGCCATTTTCTGCTTAGCATGTATGTTTTTTGTTTTTTTTCATTCAGAGCATTCCACTTGTCTTTGCCTGCCTACCTGCCAAAGTGAACTACTCTTGCAGGAGTTCAAGACCTTGTGACCAAAGACGACGTTATGGATGCACGTCTAACTGCAATTGCCAGTCTCGTTTTAGGTAAGATATTCCCGTCAGCCGCAAGTTAGCCTGCCGTAAACTGTTCAATAACATATCTTTATTAGAATACATACAAAAAGCTTTATTTGGACATATATATCCAGCTTCTGGATGTTGTGATGCTTTTGTGCTGATGATTACAAGTAATGGTTTGTTTTTCCTGTGTCTTAGTCTTATCCACCTCAGTAACAGGGTTCTGGTTCACACCAAGGGGTCCTCAGATATACTCCTGTCTCACCTATACAGAGAAGAACCTTAGGGTGGACTGTGAATTTCCAGCCACTGATCAAATTCCAGGGCCTTACTGTGAGTTCAAGCAGGATGGAAAAATCATCGGAACAACATATCCCAATACTCCCTCATACCTCATTCCCACTCTTGAAGTCAGACGGCGCTCCAATGTATCGCTGGTGTCCCCAACCATATGCCGCCTCACCTGGGCTCCCATGGCAGATGAAAGGTCCTACACTTACACTTGCAGGGTGTATCAAGGAAGTAGTTGGAAGGAGAACAGCATGGCGTTTCACCAAAGTAAGTAGGCCTATTGGATTAAGGACTTTCCTAACTATTGACCTATATGCTGCTGTTATATATTAAATGTACAATACTTACTCTGAGGTTTTCCAGATATACCCTCAGTATAGTTCTTTCAGTGGAACAAATGAGTTAAGTAGTTTGGTCTAATACTTATACATTAGGCCAGCCGCTGCTCCAAATCAAGAAGGGCAGATTAATCTGATGATTATTTTCTGGATTTATCGATTAATTCTCTGGTCTATAAAATGTGTCAAAATGGTGTAAAAAGTTGATCAGTGTTTCCCAAAGCCCAAGATGACATCCTCAAATGTTTTGTTTTGTTTTGTCCACACCCTAAAGCTTTTCAGTTTACTATCACAGAGGAATAAAGAAACCAGAAATATATCAACACAAGTTACAAGTCAGAAGTGTTACTGAGGAGGAACGCCATGGCATTCCATTCTTAACTGTGCTGTTTGCAACATAGCAATTCAAACATGTCAATCATTCAGGCACGCATATGTGTGTGCAGTGTGTGTTAAGTGGATTATCCCAGTGAGAATCAGTGTGAGAGTTTATCCTTTTGTGTGGGGTGTGGGGAAGTGTGGAAAAAAAGGCAATATGTGGGCATTTAAGTCTGGCCTTTCTAATGAAAACAATATTGTCACAATAAAGCAGTGTCTTTGCTTTGGTAAGACCAACAAGTATTCCACTCTGTGGTCCTTTTGTTGCAGTGGTTTGCTTAAAACAACACTGTTTCAATACTGTCACAGTATTGCTTTAAGCACCGCTGAAATGAAAGGGCTAGGGTCATACTATGTCACAAGAAATAAAAATATGTTTACCATGAAACAGTCAACAAGTAAAAAACAGTTATCGTTAAGCTAGCTGTGTTTGTTCACTCACAGTGTATGTTCTTTCTTTTGCAGGAAATGTTCTTGTCTGCTCGGCTATAAGCATAATATTCCACACTGGGACATGGCTTCTTGGGATTGTGATATCACTTCCTGTTTCTTTGGGGTTTCTGACTGTATGGTGAACTGAGAAGTGGGTCCAAGTGATTTTGAAGACCATCTTATCGCATTTATTTTCTTTAATTTGTTTAGTGATTACAACACTCTCCTATAGGCACATGATTAAGCATTGCACAATTGAATGCATCCATTCCACCAGACTCTCCCCGTTTTCAAAGTAATATAGAACATGGCGTCAGCGAAGATGACTTATTAGATTTTAATATGATCACTAGCATGACCACGGTTAGAGTGTCACTCATCAGATTAGATTGTGTTTTCAGAGATTGTAGGCATGGTGCTATTTTTGACTGGAGCATACAGATGGTCCAATGTTGTATGAGCACGCACACATACTCCCCTGAGCGTTCAAGAGTGCTTACTTGTTTGCATCATTAGTTTGTATTTTGCCATGCAGTACTGGAGCCTGTTTATGTATTAACATAACTCAGCTCTGTTGTATGTGACATTCAGCCTCCAAGTTGTATCCTACGCCTATAACATAGCATCATAAACTAATCAGGAGATACTACTAAATGAGTCTTTTCAGAAGAGACACATAATATTGTCACTCAATATTGTCAAAACACAGTGTCAAATAATGTTCCATAAAGTTGTGCACACAATACATGTATACAGTATTTGACCTGTGCACATATAATCACATGGTATCATCAGTATTAATCAGTAGTTTGTAAGTCGTTTGGCATCAGCCCATTCTTCAAACTCTGATTTTGGAATCAGCATTGTTATGTAATAATTTACCTTTAATTGCAAGTGTGTATCACACTGTAATGTTAGCTTTTATCACAGTTCATCATTTGTTTCACGCTTTCCTTTGGACCGCAGCCTTACGCATCATGTATTTCTCTTTAGTAGACCTCGCTCTACACTCAAACTTTTGTACTTTTTTGAGGGTTCTTTACAGCAAATATTTATATGTGATTTACAATCATTTACTGTAATTGTTTTCATAGTTGCACTGCATATACAATGATACCAGAACATTATATGGTAAATTATGATAATCATCAGCATCATTTCTGTATGCATTTTTTGTATTTTTTAACAGTCAAATGATATCCTTAACAGACTGGCCTAGAGCCTTGATTGATTGGTAATACTGCAACAGTGGTTCGATACAAGGAAATTGAAGGAACGTATTTTGCGGCCTCTTGCCAATAGGTTTTAATGGCTGTTCCCATTACTCTCACGCCTACTAAGCTTTTGCTTGAAACATTTTGTAGTGCATCTCTGAAAACAAACCAGCTAATGGGTGCTGTATTATTCTTTGATTTGATCTTAATTTTTTGCCTCAGAGCGTGTCAGCATGAGGACAAACCTGGCTGAAGGGCATCGCCCGATAGATTGTGTTTCTATGTACTGTAATGTAAACACACACGATGCAATGCTGAAATGAAATATCAGGATCACCCAGATTGGTCAAGGGCAGTGTAAGCAGAGAGGGAGAAATGAAGTTTGTTTCAGCTTCAGCTTAAAGTGTGTTTCCGCTTCAGTGGGTGGGTGCTCTGTTCTCTGCAAAAATCGTAAGAAATTTGAGACACGTTGAGGCTTCATGTAAAAACTTTGAAGGACTCTCATGCTCTCATCTGCCATGGAACGTATATGTTGTTCCTCACTGTGCCACCACCTTTGCTTCAGCTGTGCTTCTAATTGTGTTTAATGCCAAGCTGGTTCTAATTGTGTTTAATGCCAAGCTGGTTCTAATTGTGTTTAATGCCAAGTTGGTTCTAATTGTGTTTAATGCCAAGCTGGTTCTAACTGTGTTTAATGCCAAGCTGGTTCATGGATAAATGGAAACCACTGCTTCTTTCAACACACTGCTTTGCTTACCAAGCACTTATACAGGCATAAATAATGCATGGCTTTCACACTTTGTGCCTTTTGTTATATTGCACTAGATTTCTTTCTTGGCAATGCATCAACAATCATTATAATCAAGACAATAATTTGCATCTGCAACACACAGACGCATATCTCTCTCTCTCTCTCTCTCTCCCTCCGTCTGGCTGTCAATGTAGAAAAATGGCAAACGATAGAAATAAAGATGTTATGACTGGTATGCCTCTCTGGTTCTCTTGTCAGTTGCCCCTCTTAAGTTAAAAAAAACATTGCACAATACAAATCACACTAATATGATATTACTAAGATATTTGTAACCCTAGCCAGGTGACATGACTGCCACGCTTGAGCTAAAGGTATTAAATTTCAATTCAATTCAATTTATTGTGCTTATAGAGCGCCAAAACATAACACATGTATCATGGCGCTTTACAGAATGTAGGCAATCAGAGAAAGAAGGAAAGAAAGGAAGAAAAGGAAAGCAAGAGAGAGGCCCATGGGTAACAGGGGCGAGGAAAAACTCCCTAGAATTGGAGATATATATAGGAAGAAACCTCGAGCAGATCCACGACTCAAGGGCCTGACCCATCTGCCTAGGGTCAGTACATGACAGTAAGGTCTGTATACATGACAAATGCATATGATAGTCGGGTGTAGAGAATAAGACATGGTGTTAAGCACTTGAGCTGAAAGTTACAAGAGGTGGGATGATTACGTATCCGTTATGGTAGTTCGTTATTCCTGATTTAGTGACAGAAAGTTCAATAGTCCAGCGTTGGGATTGTCCAGGGGAAGGGAGTTTTCGAGGGGCATGTGGTGGGTTGGTGGATGGGCCAGTAATCCGGGCAGAGTTGTCATAGGCTGGTGGTGGGTCGCTAGGCTGTACGGGCCAGGAGTCCAGTTAGGGGGCAGTAATAGGGCAGTCGAGGATGGGACTTCAGATGAGATGGGTGAGAGGAGGGCCAACACACGGATGGTTGATGACTGGTGATGATATACCTCACAAGTGAGGTACAGTAAGGGGGAAGAAAGAGAGATGTAGAGTGGGTTAGTATTACTGAAAATCAAAATGGTTAATGTCAATAAGTAATCAGTAGTACTATATATTGTTACAGTATACCATGGTGGGAATAGGCAAGAGAGGGAGAGTTGAGAGAGAGAGAGAGAGAAGGGGGGAGAGGAGAGGGGGGGGGTTGTACGGCGTGACACATGAAAAGTCCATGACAGCACTATGCTATAGCAGCATAACTAAGGCATGGTGAGGGGTAGTCGACACCAGCGCAGGTATGGTCAGTGACCACCATCGCACGTGCGACTGGGGTGCCAGTCACACGAGGACTCAGCAGGGTGGTCCATTCCAAAAAACCCTGAGGTGGGTGAATTTCCACGCACCATACCTAACTATGGGAGGCAGTAAAGAGGTATGTTTTAAGTCTAGACTTAAAAATAGGGAGGGTGTCTGCTAGTCGAATTGAGGTAGGAAGATTATTCCAGAGGACGGGTGCGCGATAGCATGTCATTTCCAACTTATGCTACTTTAAAAAGTTGGGAGAATGTCAGGTTATCAAAGAAACAACTTATTTTACCTGTTGCACTAGCCTACTACACCAAGTTTATGCACCGAGCATGCACAATCTGTGACTGAGGAGAGGAAGTTTCAACAAAACAGAAAGATTCAAAATGTGTTTTATAGCCTTTAATAAATAATGGATAATAGGCTTTATTGTCATTTGACAAAACTAGATAACGGTAGAACTGCCAGTGTTGTGGACTGAATGCATTTGAAAGCGGGTATGGGCAAATAGAATATTTTAACATGACACAGCTTGTTCAGAGGGCGTCTCTCTCGCAGGCGCGCTCTCTCAGCGGAACACGATCACTCTCCTCCTAGCAGCGAACAGATTTAAACGGCTCTTGCAAGCTCCAATTTAAAATCAATCAACCAAAGGTAAGAATTTTAAACGGCCCTCTGCATGCGCTAGCCTGAATGTAATGGTATTAAAGATATATATATCTTTCACCTGGCAAGTTCAGTTTTTGACTGTCAATCAATGTCAAGTTTATGTCAAGTCTATAAGAAATATTGACCATTTCCCCTGTACTTAATGGCATCTAGAGCTGGATAAACCTTACAAATACAAAACAAAACTCTCATATCCACAGACACTCAGATGGTCGTCAATCAGGAATCCAGACATGTCTTGACTTGCTCACTGGAGAGATAAACTAGGCTGCATTAGAATGACACGGTTTTTTTTATGTAGGCTACATTTTAGAGAAATTATATGATAGGTTTGTGAGAAAGTATGATTAGCCTAAGTTGAAATGCTGTCTATCTGAGGCTATCAGAACAGTGACCACACCCTCTTCAGGCCACCTCACTGCTTTTCTGGTCTTTATATGGAAATTCAGCTGCAAGAAACTCCAGACAAAGATACGAGGAAGTGAATGACAGGTTTTTCATTTGTTCCTCATAACAATCGCCAATTTGACAGCAGAAATCCAGCCTATATAGTATTTATTATGCACCATTAGCCTTTCAGATTTTGTTGTTTATGTGAAACCATAGCCTAGCCTAGGCTACAACATAGACTGCCTAATGTGTTAATTAAACTTATCTCCCAACGCTTTTCTTTAGCTTGTGAGAGTTTGGAAAATGTACATCATTGCCACATTCTGTCTGTTGGGTAAGATAACCTTGTGTTTTTCTTGGAAATGTACTAAAGTGCTCATGCAGTAGTCAAGATAACTAAGTCAAGGAAGAAAAATAAAAAAAGGACAACAACCAATGGACATGCTTGATCAGAAAAAATACAAATAAATATATCCTGGTCATATTTAGTTGAAAGCAGTAGTCCTTTTGTTGCCTCACAGGTCTAGCCACAGCCCAAACAGTTACAGACATCACTTCCTGCATCACGAAAGAAAATAACCTGAGGATGGAGTGCAACTTCAACCCAGTTAAGACACCATCACCCACATGCAGGTTCACACAAGGGAACAAGATTGTGGCCACCACTTATGAGAAGCAAGATCCCATGTACGTAAACCGTGCTAATGTCACCATGATGGACAAGGTCTGTAAGATGTCTCTTACAGGACTGCCTGACAACCCCCAGGAGTTCAAATGTACCATCAAACAAACAGTGGAATCCTCTAAAGTAGCTACTGTTGACAAGAGTAAGCCATTTCTGTCCTTTTGTTTACACAAATAATGGAATAGAAACCTTAATTGCCGCATAATAATGTTGGAGATATAATGCCAATAGGTTATTTAGACACAAATAACCCAAGTAATCCAACACAGTATCCTAGCCTATGTAATTAAAGCATATTGTGACACTTTTCCTATACTCTTTTTTTATCTCCACAGAGACCACAGCAAAATGCTCTGGGATAAGTGTCCTGCTGCAAAAATGCACAGGGCTGTTTCTTGTTCTTATGACACTGCCCTTGTTGTCTGAACTCATTTGAGTATTTCAAGTATTATGTAAAAGCCTTGTAAGAGCCTTACATATTTTGCCATCTGTTTGCATGCAGTAAATTATATTGATGCCACATAGGCTGCTTCAGGTCTTCACAGTGTCATTTTAAATAATTATGGCAATGCTTTCAGACTAGTTATTTGGATATCACCATAGCTTCACACATCTGTTAAAAAACATGGATGCAGGAATCATACCATTTTAATACCTGTGGTGATTATGGAGAATGATGTAAATGTATGGTGAGGTATTTGAACCAATCAAAATAAAATTAAAGACCTTCCCAAATGTTCCCGCACCTGTTTATGTTTCATGTGAAGATGTTTAGCCTATAGGATTGTGTTTTATGCTGAGGTTTAAATCTATAGAACTCCTCATAAATTCATGCTTCAAGTATTAAAATACAAGACCACTTATGGTGTTTAATTTAAAGGTTTAATAAATGCTAACTAAACTACACAAACCAATGTTTAAAGATTCTATAAAACTGTAGATTATGTTTTTGGAAGGCCCATTTGACCTTTAGGCATAATGTTAGTGAAAATCTTACTGCTGACAAAACCTAACTAGACCCTAAAAGCAACGTTTATCTTGTTCCATCATCTGTACCTGCTGTCCACCATTTACCATAAAGATTTATTATGCATTAGTACTGACATAAACACTAGCTCCGTACACATGCAAAATGTTCTAGTGTTGTCACCTCCCATGCTAAATTGTCACGCAACACACTGACCTGCTTATAGCCTACAATAATTCTAATTACAAGAAACACATAGTGAGGAAATGGTCTACTACAGTGTTTCCCAACCTTTTTTCCACAAGTCTAAGACAAGCCAGGGCCCCCTACCCAAACTCATACCCGCATACACACACAAAAAGAATAAAGTGATTAATTACAAACTTAGAGGTAAAAAATAACTACATGAATTTAAATGTGGAACAAAAATATGTTTTAATTTCGATTATACAGAATTTTGATTATCCAATTGGGTGTGTTATTGGGATTTTATACATTTAATGTGCGCAAATATAATTTTGGTAACCTTACAACCTCAGCCCAGGCAACATTGTGCGAACCCCCTGCAATCTCTGGCGACCCCTAGTGGGGTCCCCGGACCCCAGGTTGGGAACCACTGGTCTACTAGATGCACACAGTTTTATTGTGAGAGAGAGTGGAGGGTGTTTTGAAATGCGAACAAGGTTGGTTAGCAAGTAAGGCAATGTTTTGTTATGTGGAGATAATTTAATTTGGTTTTGGTAGAGCGAGGGTGTCGGTCCGACGGCCGTCGGATGTCCGGTACTCCTGCTTTATCTCATTATTTTGCTTGGCACAGTGGTGAGTGCAGGGGCGGGAGTGAGAGGAAGCATCAGGACAGTGGGCTACTGCTTGTTTGTTTCCGATGTTGCACCTAGTGAATCAACACGTTACGATAAAGAAGGATTTATACATTTTATGAATTGCTCATGAAGTTAAGACTGATATAATTAAACACGGTATCTCATATCCAATGAAATTGACAAAACTGATAAAGGAATCAATGGGGAGGTATATTACAAGATTAATATGTTTTGTAAATCCAGGGAACAACAGGATCAGGCTCTGTAGTGACAAGTGACAAGAATATGAAAATAAGAGGTGGAATGTGTGGAACCTGGTCCAACAAGTGAGGTAAGAGAAGTCATTACAGGAGTTCCCATAGCAATTATATAGAGGATGGATGTAATGAAATATGATATGGAAGGGGGGACACTTGTGAATGCTATTCGCTTTAACACCACCATCAAAGATGGAAAGAAGTACCCACAAAGACTGCCCTGTTGTTCTTTGATGAAAAAATATCTAAAAGGGTTAGGATTGGTTATGTTAATCACCCAGTCAGGCCATATATCCCAGCCCCACTGAGGTGCTTGAGATGCCAAGGATTGGGGCATAGCCACAGGGTGTAAAGGAGAGAGGAGTTGTTGTGGTGGTGGGGATCACGAATATGGGCAATGTGGAAATGGAGTTGAACCAAAGTGCTGCAATTGTGGAGGGGTGCATACAGACTTTAAAGTCTGTATGCACCCCTCCACAATATGGCTGTATTTCCTGAGACTGTTGCTGCATTACAGTCTTTAGGTGGTTAATGTTCCTCATAACATGAATCGACTCTCAACTTTTTAATTGGTGTAAGCCTTGTTGTCTGAACTCATTTGAGTATTTCAAGTATTACGTCATGAGCCTTAAATATTTTGCCATCTGTTTGCATGCAGTAAATTATATTGATGCCACAGGCTGCTTCAGGTCTTATGGCAATGCTTTCATTTAGGGTAGTTATTTGGATACCACGATAGTTTTACACATCTGTTAAGAAAAAAAACATGAATGCAGAAATTTACATAACAAAACATACATTTTTAATACTTGCGGTGAATATTGAGAATTATGTAAATGTATGGCGAGGTATTTAAACCCAACAAAATAGAACTGCATCTCTCTTTTTTTTATTAAAGGCCTTCCCAACTGTTTAGGCCATCCGCACCTGTTTATGTTTTATGTGAAGACGTTTAGCCTATAGGATTATGTTTTATGCTGAGGTTTAATAAATGTATAGAACTTCTCATAAATTCATACGTGAAGTATTGATATACAAGGCCACTAATAGTGCCTAATGTAAAGGTTTGATAAATACTAACTAAACTACACAAACCAATGTTTAAGATTCTATAAAACTGAAGTTAATGTTTTGGTAGGCCCATTTGACCTTCATATGTGAAAATCTTTATCTTGTTCCATTATTCACCGGCTGTCTTGTATATAAAATATTATTCCTATGCATTAGATACTGACACACACACTCCATCATCATACAAAATGTTCTAGTCCCCTCTTCCCGCAAATTTAGCGTGATCTCTGTGTGAAAAGGCCTAGTGTTGTCACCTCCCATGCAAATTGTCCCAAGTAGCCTATACTGACCTGTGAGGGGGATGGTCTGCATATTATAGTCTAGATACACATTTCATTTATCCGGTAGGGGGCGGTAATGCGCCATAATAGGTCTAAATCTACCAAAACAAAGTTACAAGAGGAAGAGAGGCGCTCTTGCGCAGAAGACGTGAGGGATGAATACATTTTGACCATCTTTTAAGTAAGTCTGTTTTTTCATTCACAGAAAACATCTATGAATGTATGCACATTATTCCTGTAAAACAACACACATCTTTTCTGCCATTTTTTCTTGTTTTGGTTGCAGAAATTTGAGTATAAACCTTAGTTGATTAAATAGCTAATCTGGGATAGCTAGCACAGGCTAACGTTATGTTTGTCTGTTTTGTAGCTGCTTTGTATCTAACTGTGGTCAAATCCTTGCTTTGTTCGTAAATTGCGATGCTATTGTATTTATAAAACAGACTAAGATCTGTTTTCAAATCTCAGTTCAGCTACCTGTGCATCGCTGTGAGTATTTGTAAACGCTATGATAAGTGGTGCTTAGAGTGTATCTTGTAGCGTTAACCAAAACAACTATTTCGGCTACTTAGCAAGCAAGTTAACGTGAGCCAATACTAGGATACAGTTGACGTTAACGTTACTTGGGTAGAACAGACTGCGACCCAAAACAATCAAGTATCAACTAGCTAATTTTATCATCGTGTAGTGACCTGAAAATATTTAAAAAATATTGCCGCCATCCTGTCATAAAGCTAGATAATCTAGGATGATTCAGACAAAGACGTCAGTTGTTTTGCTGCACGGTAACCGAACGCCTGTGTTATCGGGTGGTGTTAGGTTTATTTCCTTTCCCCCCCGCAAAACAATAACAGTATGATAACTTGGTTATAATGTGTCAGAATCTAATGAAGAGTAGAATTATGGTAGCTTAACTCTTAAAGCCAGCGAACGGCTCTTGAAATACGAAATGTTGAACAGAACTGTGATCTTGCTGTTTCTACTTTATACCACCATAAGTCAGTCGTCCCTCTGTCTCTTGCTGTTTTAGGCACTTGAACAGATCGATCTGTCTGGACCTAGGCGGGGCATGTAAAGTTTGTTGCAAGTATTGTTCAGTTTAAACAATACAGATCAGAACAGGGCCTGATCCATTCCTCAGTCGTCTGCTATTTGGGGTTTACCCCTACTGGAGATGAAAGGGTGAGATGCATGCATGCCCCTTACTTTACGATAATATACCCTTGGGATACAATACATATATAATATCTGCTAGGTAAAATCAGTAATACAGCTGATGTAAAACTTAGGCTATATTCTTACTGACATTTTACAAAATCCAGATAAAGTCATTGGTTAGTTACCATGTAAAGCGTAGGTGAGCACCCTTTTCCAAAGGCAGCGACAAATGTGTGCATCCCTTTTGATTCTTTTATTACAATGAAGAAATTAATATTCCCACATTTAGGCCACATTTGAAATTAACTGGTCTCTTTATCATTAAACAGACAGCAAAAGAGTCCAGACACAGACGGGGATGTTTCAGTGATGGAGGAAGGTTTGATACATTTATAATTTCTGCTTGATTGTACAGTTTATTTAGTTTGTTATGTTTAGCCATTTGGCTTATCAGAATAGTGAGTCATATTATCTTGACTGGTTGTGTACAGCACAGAAATACATCTTGCAAATGTTTGAGGTTGTATAAGCAACCGTTTATTTATTTATCTTACATCCCTGGCATCTAATCTAATCTAATCTAACTTTACATGGCTTGTAATACTTGTTCCGTTTTCCTTAAAGGTGCTGTTGCCACCGCAGACGATTCAACTGCTATCACCACCATCCAATCAGCAGCCACATTTTCCACAGATCAGCCAATCAAGTACCTTTTCAAAACCGAGGGAGCAGGAGGGCAGGTAAGAGACACTCCTCTCTTCATGCACCTGAAGACAAGGGAATATTGAAACGCTCCTTTTCTTTACGATGTCGATTAATTTTGATGATCATTGTCATTACGGTAAAAGTCGTGATTGTTGTGATGGTGAAAGTCACTTTGGATAGAAAAGGCATCTGCTAAATTAATAAATGGAAATGTAAACCAGACATGGTTAATGTAATACTATAATGGTAAAATCTAGACTGTACAGTTTTCACAGCTATTGCCAGTGTGATGTTTAGCTATTCCTGGATTTTCCTAAGTGCTCAAACTTAGCCTGGCTAACGCCAAACCTCATCTCATTGAGATGGGGTCTGGGAACTACATGTACATTTTTTTCGTATTTGAAACGTGGTTTACGAATGCCCAGAGCCGTTTATTGGGCGCTACGAACGTCTATCAAATGTCTCTGTACGTAGCTCATAACCGCTTCCGTGTGTCGTCATCGTCTTGCTGTCCCCCTCTCCTTTCTGTGATTGGTTCCTTCATTGAGGTGGAAACGAAGTCCATGGAATCCAGGCTGCCTAGCAGCATGAATAAAATCGCGCGCGTAAGACAGCATGGGAAAACTCAGGCTAGCTCAAACTCTAGTTTGGTTGAAATTCTGCATAAGTCTGTTAAGGTTGACCCTTTGTTTGATGGTGTAGGTGACTTATCGGGTGATTCATGTAGCTGATGGCCAAGTGGACGGGCAGGCGGATGGAGCAGGGGCAGTTAGTGTGGTCACTGGGTTCCCTACAGCAACACAAGCTGTAACGCCTGCGGTTACACAGGTAGGTAATGGCACATGCATAAACACACATGTTCTCTGACCGCACCCTCCACCACATTTTCAGAACGATGAACTTCATATGTTTTTTATAGAAAATAGCCGCCGTCAGCACAAAAAAAAAGGCAATTGGTGGAGGCCTTTATGGTTGTTTTGTTGGTAAATTTGTAGACTATAGTGGTGACCACAGACATGATGCATCATGTACGCTGAACACAGACTTCTGTAAATGTCCATAATATTTTTACAATTTGCACACACAGAATTTGTTTTATATGTAGTCAAATCTACCTGTCTTTAATATGTGTGCAAATGGAATGTGTATAATGTATAATGCCTCTGTAAAGGCAGGCTTGAAATTGTGTAGGCCTTGCATTTGATAATTTCCATCACTTGTTTGATCCCCCTGGCAGTACGTGTGATGCTTAATCTTGTATCGTATTATGTTTTGTTTAGGCTGTATTAGCGCAAGCCGAAGGTCTGGATGGAGAGGCATCTGAAACACATTACTACTACCCAGCCACCATCTCCAACACCCCGACGGCCACCATGGTAACCAACGTCCAAGCCCCCGATTCATTACTCGCTCAGAATACACCCACAGGTGAGCAACAGCTGTATTTTTATTGCGAACGTAGAAGGCAGTGTTTGTTTTGCTATGTCACCACTCCTCTCTCATCTAGGTCAACTGTATGTGATGATGTCACCGCAAGATGTTTTGAGCACGACCACTCAAAGGTGTGTTCCCATTTTTAGTGTGAAGTTCAGTGGTAGTAAAGTTGATGTTTAAGAAACTCAAATGCTCCTAGGATGGCTTACCGATTACACTAAGAGAAGTTAAGAGCAAATGAATGAGAGCTTACAGTCCGCAAACCCTTATAAATCTAAATTTGCCATGATTTGTACATTTTTCAAAGTGGAAAAAAGAAACATATCAAATAGAAGTCAGTGTTAAATGGAGCAAAACAGAATGAAGAGAAATTAGTTATCCTTTCACAATTTCTCTCACATGCCATCACACAGGCTTATTCGGCCTAAACACAACCACTTCCATTTTCTTCCTTACCTACAGTAAGGCCGAGGCTCCACGTACTTCGAGAGACGACAAGAGACGAGCCCAGCATAATGAAGGTGAGTCTGCGTGTTCATGGATTTCTGTTGCGGATCAGCATTTTGTCGCTGATGAACTGTCTTCGGCTTTGACATGTGGCTCCTTCTTTTGTTCATCAGTGGAACGTAGGCGTCGAGATAAAATCAACAACTGGATTGTTCAGCTGTCCAAAACCATCCCAGACTGTACAGTAGACTCAACCAAGAATGGCCAGGTGTGTATTGTTTAATGTTATGGCCATTGAGTGTCTCAATTTCCAATGTATAACTGGGTGAGGTTCATTTTTGCAAAAAACTGTTATTTCAAAAAACAGTGGGTTGTCTTTTTGTGCAACTGAGATGACGCGGCATGGTGTAATTCATGGATATAAGTGTCATTGGGTTGTGCCTGTGTGCTTTATATGTTCTGCACACAGAGCAAAGGGGGGATTCTGTCCAAAGCGTGTGACTACATCCAGGAACTCCGGCAGAGCAATGCCAGGTTAGGAGAGGATATGGACTCCCTGGACCGACTGAGGATGGACAACCAGCTCCTCAGACAAGAGGTGAGAAAAGCTCAGAGCTATACGTCTCAAAGACATTTCATGATTACAAAAGTATGAATAGACCCGTGTACTTCTTTGTTCATTTCCCCCCCTACTTCTGAAGCATCTGAATCAAACGCCACACATAGTGTTTGTGACTGCTGGTTTTAAGATCACCTTAAGATCACCCTAATGGGACCTAATGTTGAGGGCAGAATCAAAGCACCGACAAACGTTTTCCTTTGTCTTGTCTCCTTTGTTGCGGCATCTCAGGTGGAGGAGTGGAAATCGAAAAATCAGATTCTCAGAGGGCAGCTACGGCAGCATGGTATCGTGGCAGCGAGCGTGGAGCCCCAGTGAGGAGAGCGAGAAAGAGAGCTGGGATCTGGTGTCCCAACCCCCCCCCCCCATTTCTCCTGTTTTTAATCCAACGTTGACCCTTTTACACCCGGTATTAAAATTGGCTTCATTGAACAAGAACAAATATTTATGGCCACAACCCATCCTAGTTTTCACCAATCCTCAAAACAGCCTCAAAACTGCCTGTAGAGGTAGATGATGCTAGGACATCCATGATTCAGCAAGGCTTAGACAGCAAAAGGAGTATGTTCAGTTTCTTCGTAGTCTCTGAGCAAAAATGACACTTGGACTCACATTACAGACAGAGTAGTTTGTACAAGAGAAAACATAACAGTAGGTAAAAGTAATATGGCCATTTGTGTGAAAATTTGTTTATGGTCTTGGCCACTTTTTTCCTTTTATAGAACAGTAAAATAATTAAAGTGGGTGAATGCAAGTTCACTTGGGCAGATACTGATACACATGTATGTAGCCAACACCTTGTTTAGACATAAAGTCCTTCGTATACATTCACTTCCCCGCGTTATCTAATTCAACAAGAAAGAGGTGTTGACAGTACAAACCACAAAACGTGTCCCACATTGACACCAGATATATGCTTATGGTGGTGATTTGACAATCCAATAATAGTCTGTTTATATATTTGTTTTGACAATGTTTTTTTAATACCAAGTGTAAAAGTGGTTTTACTTAGAATGAGATTAATTTCTGATCTGGAATGCACTAGACTTGCGTCCAAGTTTTTGCTCTGTGATGTATAAACATATGATTTTGGATCTGGGAAGATCACTAGGCCCTTGAAGACCCCAACATTTGTGTGCAAATCTGGCTCATGGAAAGATAAAGTTAATTTTTAAAAACTATCACTGGCCATAGAAAACAAATGCCACATCTAAACTTTTATTAGTGTCTAGTAACAAATGCATCAATTATGAACATTTATTACTGTGTCATTTTGTACACTCTGTTGCCTTTCTACGTGACATTTAAGCTTAATTAATGTTTTTGACAATTGACTATTATTTACACCAGAACATGTTACATGTCTGTCTAAGCTGTCAATAAAATGTTCATCATGTAATTTAGGCACTATTTGTAGAATAATTTGATGATCACCATGGAAACATGTCCTGTATGCCAAATCCGTAGCCGGTAATGTTCTGTTTTAGTTTACATCCATGTACATAATATCATTACATGTTCTGTTTTGTCTTTTAATTCTGTAGTCGTTTAGGCAAATGCATAAGTTTTACATTTGTATTAAAACACTGCAAAATGCGTTGAAATTTGCCATTTTTATGCCACACTCGGTTCAACACATTAAAACAATAGACTTATCGCCTACTTCAAAATACAGACGACAGCTTATGGTTTATCCTAAATACCATGCCCTCGGCCCATTATTTCGAAGAGATAGCTATGCTGAGTCGGCTCTTTTGGCGTTTGTGTTGGATGACGAGGTGCAACTGGTGTGCAGCAAAAATTGAGTCATGGCATTCCAAGAGAAGCCCTTGAAACCCAGATCTTTCGGGCATCGCGCCGTTCAATGCTGCGTCATCGTCCCGCCCATTATCTGGTTTCATGTTAGACAACCAAATCTACCTGTTCAGGTGTGGCTGGTGTGTGGGCAGACGCTTGACTACTTGTCTTGAGATTTGTATCAGTTTTTCACTTTCCGGTAACTTGGAAAGAAATCAAAGGGGGGAAGACAACTGCTAAACTAGATAACGTTCAACTAACGGAGTATCTTCAGAGCACGATGATCGTTTTTATTTTCCTCGGGCTCCTTCTACACAGGGCGGGTAAGATTACTCGTTACTTATTCATAGCCCACTGTGTTGCCTCTGTTTTAGTGGTATTTTAATGATATGAAATTGAACAGCCTCGGATACTATAATGCATTTAAACTAGCCTACTTATGACATTAATCAAGTTTTGAAATGGCAATCAATTTACAAAGATAGCTGCCAGCCATTAGCCTCCTTTCAGGTTGGCTGCACTACGGACGACGATTTCAAGTAGGCCTAGTGCCATCTTTCTTTCTTATTTATTTATGTCTGGGGGAGGTATACGTTTAGGCACTCAAGCCATATGGTTTTATGTCGTAATTCCTGAGATCCCAAACTGTAGCAGTCCAAAGGTAACCCATTCTTTTTTGAGGTTTCCATATTCCTCACCACTGTTTTCCCAGACAGTCAATAATTAACTAAGTTAGGGAACCAGTCAACGTCATTTCCACTCCCCCGAAACTCGGGAGTGTGTTGTTTTATTGTCTGTTTAAAGGGCGAAAGTAAGGAGATCAAGCATAAAGATCACCTGAAACAGAAATATACCCAGTCGTTCAGTCTTTTCCCCAGTTGTTTTTACTTTTGTTTGTGTGCTCTGTGGTTATCTCAGAGGTAACTAGCAGTAACAGGTAGTAATTACCGTTTATTTTACCTAATTGGTGCAGAGTGATGCGGTGCCAGTTTGTGGAGCCCAGTAAATCGTGTGTAGCTTAATATTCAACTTTAATTTGATGATAATGTTGCAATAGTTCATCCTTCAGGTAGGCTATTTTACCATCTTGTTAGATTGATATGGATTTAGCCTACAACCTTTAGGCCTTTGATATTTTATTCCAGCAGTTTATCTTCAGCTTTCTTCTCCCTTTGTAATTGCTAGGCCTACCATAACTTGTGATACAAATAACAGAAGAATAGATCATTTTCACACTTCTGAACAAGACCCTGTTGTCTTGTCGTCCACTGAAGTTTGCTTTATTGTCAATTTCTTCACATGTCAAGACCATAGACAAGACAGACATAATCAGGGGCGGAGCTACGTGGTGGCCAGGGGGGGGCACGGCCACCACTGGTCAAAGCTTGGCCACCCTGCTGGCCCCCCCAGCTCCGTTCAGTGAAAAGTAAAAAAAAAAGCCGTTTTCGACGGCACTTTGCCAACACTTTGCAAAGCAGGGACTGAACCAATTACTGCACTCTATCTACGACCATTGGCCCAGTCAGGAAGTGTAGCCCACGGTTGTGATCAAATCGTGAGTAGGCTAGGCCTAGTGCAGCAGCAGCAGCAGCGGGACAATTCAAGTCATCTGTTAAAAACACTTGACAGCAGACTACTACTTAACCTCAGTAACAACAGGTGAGTTGATGATGAGTTGGAACATTAATGCTAATAAGATGTTAGAATGTGTCACAAATCATAGCCAAGTGAGCTGCGTTAGGCTGTCCTTGTTAGGTAGGCTCTGACATTGACTTGTGGGGCTGATCAGAAATAATCGGATGCCCGCGGGAACGCTGTTACAAAAACATTTCGATAACATTTGGGTGAAATGCAAGCATATTAGGCACATATCTCCGGATGGCTCCAATAAAAGTAGGCTAATAGGGCCTAGCCTAGGCTACTTTATAAAAAACATAATTTGCTGACTGCGTGGTTCTTGCCATAGCTGGTCAGGCAGAGGCAGGCTGCTTTGCCTGAGTTCTTTGTTACATTGCTCCAGAACTGTTCATCGCAGCGAGATGAAACCTTAATTGCGTGACAGAACAGAAGTGGGGCTTTCCAACGAGACTAAACACTTGCCTGTGCAATCAAGTATGAAAAAGAAAAAATAATTAAATCAAATTGATTCATATTTACAGTTCACCTGCGCACCCATTACTCTCGTTTGAATTACTCGCGAACCCGTGATCGCATAGATATGGCAAGCATATCAGAAGAAAGAAGACACAGGGCTATCTATTGGTACACACCCATTACTCTCGTTTGAATTAGGCTCTACTCACGAACCCGTGATCCGATCGGATAGATAGGCCTATGCCACGCATGACAGATGAAAGAGGAGACACAGAGCTATCATTTGATACCAAGTACATAATTCTGGGTTAAAAAACAGACGAAATGACATCAAAATAATAACTTTATAGCTCGACTTACCCCACGTTTTTGTATGTTTTTGTAAGCATGTTCATAATCCAACGCTATCATGTGTTTCTCTATGGCAAAGTATGTTCATAATCCGGTTTTGAGATCCCAGCAAATTTCTGCATGGCATCTAATTCGAGACTCACATTGCATCCCAATTTATTCGACAAAGAAACACCTTTTTGCCTTCACTTTGTTCATGACAATGCAGTAAAAAGTTGTTTTAGAATCATCATGAGTGTACACACAGAACACGCAAACTCGGGTTCAGTCAGGTCAGATCAGTTCGTGTCACAGATATGGAGCGCAGAAAGGTCATTTTTCATTACTAAATAAAAAAAAAAGGCATTTATTTCTGTAAGGCGCACACCACATGTCTGTAAATTGTCAGCCCCAAAGCCACCTCCACCATGGTTCTTATATTGCCAGATTCAGGACAGTCTGCCCTACACATACATGAAAGTCATGTCCAGCTGACAGAGATACATTTCAAAATAAGAATGGTATAATACGCTTTTTGTCTTTGTATTATTTAAAAATCAAAACCAAATCAATGCAAGTATTAATATGAATTGGTGGCAGATCTGGGTAGCCTAGACTGTTACTGGCACTTACAATGACCAGGATAAATGCTTATAACTAAAGGTAGTGAGAATGGCCAAAAATAGAGTAGGGCTCATAGGGCTAAATAAAAAAAAATGGCATTTATTTCCGTAAGGCACACACCACATATTTTTCACATTTGCTCAGCCCCAGAGAATCCCTCCACCATGGCAATGATATTGCCAGATTCAGGACAGTCTGCCCTACACACACATGTGCCAGCTGACAGTTTGCAGTGGTGAGATACATTTCAAAATATAATAATTTAAAAATCAAAATTAAATCAATGCATGTATTAATACATGAAATTGTGGCAGGTCTGGGTAGCCTAGACTCTGCTGAAAAAAACAATGTATAGCATGTGTTTTTTTTTAAAGCATTGGCCTACTTATGGAAAATGTGTTGGAGTGGACAACAAACTGACCTGTGTATCAGTGTTGGCTTTACACAATTTATTGCCATTATTAAAATAGGCTATCCTAATCTTCAAAACTGTTTGAGTAGTTTTCAAATGGTAGTTTTGATTCCCAAGTGCCACCCCAATAAAAAGTCTGGACCCAGCTGCCCCCCCCCCCCCCCTATAAAATAATCCTGTCTACGCCCCTGGACATAATCTTGCTGTATTCTTTGCACACTGTAGTACCTTCGCTAAGCCACACCCGAAAACCGCCACAGGCCAATCGTGGCTTAGCAACCCGTCACTAGGCACGGGAGGTCTGACAAGCTTTTCGAGTTCTGCCATGTTAACCTGTGGAGACTGAAGGCCTGTGGGTCATGAAGGGCACTTATTTTGATGTGTGGTGCCCTAACCCACGTAAAGACACAGTGAAATAACATGTTACACTATAGAAACATGATATAATTAGGAACACATATTGTTCTAACTATAAAAAATGGCATATTGCATGATATTTCCATAACCGCGAGATACACGCTTCACGATAACGGCAAGAAGTTGTTAACAGACGTTCACCAAGATGTATAGCCCATCAGCAATCTATTTAAAATAACACCTATTTGAAGTACCATTCATGATATGTTGTCAAATTTTGAAGTTCATTCTGGCCAGGAGAGTCGAATGAAACAAAACGCACATTCGACTTCTGCTTAAATAACTCATGAACGGTTCTGTTCAGAGATGAAATTCCAACTGTATTTGACCGAGGACAGATGTAGGTTGCTAGTGACAAAATATTAGCTTTCAGTGTGGTACGATGTCTTTGTAAATTACATTTCATTGAAAAGTCCCGGTTCTCCCCCTATGTACTAGACGTGCAGGGTGCTAAGCTTGTCAGGCATAGCAACAGTAACTAAGGAGGGCGGGACTTAGCCAAGGGTCAATTTGACCGATCCCAAGCCCCGCCCCCTTTTACTATGTCACAATGAGGACTTCGGAGGACCTCGGTCAACCTCGGTCAATTTTGAATTTTCTAGTGTCCGTTCTGTATGACAATACGCCAGTTATGCGAATGCTATAATGCTTCTTTTGCGAGTAACCTAAGTAACTAAATAACTAAAGAGCTCAAAAAGGTTCAAAGATAAGCCTGAGATACTTGTAGAAGTGACATCCGATATCCTGACCGTGTGAAACGTTAACACACATAAGCCTAACTTTGCATAACTTTGGATAGGCTGCTACTTTTCAGTAAAGAAATCTGTGTGTGTAGCCTACGAAAATGTTCCCTTTTCACAGGAACATTTCATGTTTTTGTTACACACAAAAACATAACTAAATCTGGTTTCCACTGATGAAACGACAACATAAGCCTACGCAAAAAAATATACCTACCTTGCAGGAACTGAACTCGCACATTCATACGATTGGAAGACGCGCAAAAGGCTACACCTTCAATCACGTATCGCATTACACACATCAAGAACATACTTTCAGCTTTGCTACATTGCCATGTTTAACTTGGGATAGAAGACTGTTGACAGAAATAGGCTAATGATCATTTTTTCAACAAACGCAATAGCCTACTGCGATGCATTATGGCTGAACGAGAGATAGACAATGTCTTCTAAAGATCGAATCATGTGCTGATTCAAAACAATGCCTTGCTATAGGCTATGCAGTCTCGAAATCGCCAATATTAGACCTAGCCTACTACATTGCCCACGTTTAAATTAATTATAGCATAATGATGAAGTCTAGTGCAAGACAAACCACGTCTGCAAACTGCAGATAACCTATGTCATGCGTGTATGGGTTTGAACTCGGAGTGGTTTCTTTTCAATACACTTGTATCATGTTTATTTGAACTCTTCCTTCTAAAGCAGCCATTCAAAATAATAAGTAGACTCTCGGCCTACCGAAGAGAAGCTATCTCTCCACCTCCCCAACATGAGCTGCTTAACAGGCTAGTCACTCTCCCAAGTTGCGTGAACTTGGATCTGCAGCACTTGGTCCCGTCTTACTAATCCTCGAAATATGGTTAGATTTTGTTATGGACACGTCAACACCATATGTTCGCACAGACCTGTTTATTGAATCAGAGTCACATCTGCAGCAAATAAGGTAAACTACCTGCTCGGGATAACGTGCTGTTTATCCAGTTAACATGCAAGATCCACGACACCGGATTTTTTTGTCCTTTGAAGTTTGAAGTTTGTGGTGTTCCACCTCGTTGATGACAGCGGACATTGTGAATGTGTCCTTCTGCATACTGAAGGCCTTTCTGACCTCTGATTTTTGAATATATCAATATTACTTGACGCCCAGAAATCCAGCATACACTGTTGCACTAGGCTAAATGGGGGTGCTGCGTCCCCATGTTGAACACGCGTTCTCGCACACTTTCCTGCAAACTTGTCCGACTTAGCAACAGTAACTATGGGACTGACAATGGGAGGAGGGGCTTGGGATCGGTCTTGGGAAAGGTGCGATTTGTAGGATTGTTACTGAACGTTCTGTAGGCCAAAATCAAAACACTGGTGAACGTTCTCAAGACTACCAGACGCGAGCCTCTTCTGGGTTGCCAGATGTAATGAAGACTTAGCTAACGTTAGTTGACCTGCAGCTGCTTTAACGTTTCTCCAACCATGACCCAGCAACACATTACGGAAACAGTGAAAACAAAAAATACCTCTCTAACCAACGTAACATATTTAGCTGAAGTTAGCGATGCACTTTAGCCTAGGCTACCTGTTGTGGAGAAATATGGCCAGCTCTGCGTCAGATTTGATATTCTTCGTTTGACGCAGACGTCACCATCTCAGGAAGCTCCTCCGATGTCCACTTAATTTGTTTCTTGTTTTAATTTTGGAAATTTCCCTGCCTCTCGTAGGCGTTCATGACTACAACTGACAGCTGTTGACAGTTGGCCTTTGCTAATTTGGCAACCCAAATAGGACACGCTAGCCCATTATTAATACGCTATTCTAGAATTAATCGTTCAAAACATAAATGAAAATTCCAAGAGATTCCGCCCCGTACCTCATTTTTTTTCATGGGTTTTACGGGGTTTTACGGGTTAGAGTAATGTTGTCAAATAAGCCATTACTTCAATTCATCGTGTTTCCTTACTCTCTGACAACATATGGTGATCATTTTTGGAATGGTTACAGTTTATTTTCCATTATTTCCTACATACTGGACCTTTAAGTGTGGGCCGCCAAGGCATTGTAGGTGGGCACATGCACCAAGGGACAGGGGGGGCAAAATTGAGACAATAAATAGAAGTACACTACCGTTCATGTAAATGACTGTTGTAGAAAGAAATGGCTGATGCAATATCTACATAAGTATACAGATGCCCATTATCAACATCAGCAACCATTCATCCAATGTTCCAAAGACACATTTTGTTTAGTAATCTGATATCATTTTAAAAGGCTAACTAAGAAAACATTGGAGAACCCTTTTGCAAGTATGTAAGCACATAATGTAATCTGAAAACTGCTGCCCTGATTTAAAAAAGTTGGTATTCTGTCTCTAATGGAGTCTATAATGGAGTGGAATGGACATTTCTAAATGGCCCCAAACCTATGAACGGCAGTGTAGCTTTAGTAAAAAAAATACTTTTCACTGCTTGAGAAAGTTCACAATGTCAAAATGCACCAACACCATTTTACTTCTTACATTACATGATACTTTTTGGGTTCTCTCAGTCTCCACCATGCAGATCTAACTTGAACACTACTTACTGCACTTAATTGGGAACGCATCTCTTGAGCATGCACAAGAGTAGAGGCTCCAGCTGGCTTGTTTGTGAAAGCTATTTTGACAGAGAGGGGGCCATGCATTTGTGATGCATGGACCAGTCTGGCTGTAAAAGCTGACACTGAATAAATCCTGTGATGTTTGTGTGTATGTTTAGTCTATTGTGATGCTCCTGTAACACCAGTGTGGTCGTCTGAGACATTTTGCCTTTTATTTTGCCAACAGACTCACAGTTCACAGCCTCCACCAGCACCCCACTCCTCAAAGTCGGGGAGAACCAGGGTAAAGCCAGGACTCAGGAGCGCATGCTCCTTTAAATCATCTCACCTTACAGACTCATCATACACATCCAATGATGTATACAGCAGGATGTAAATTTGCCCTCACTGACTTTCCTCCAGGTGCTGATCTGAAGTGCACTTACTCGAGCGACTTCAACCCGAATCCCAGAATTGAGTGGAGCTTGAGGAGAACTCAGGGCTCCTCATTTGTCTTTTTTGATGGCCAACCAACAAGTGTGTCTATCTCTGCTTACATCGAATTTAGATTTTCTTTTTGTCTCATTTTAAATGAACTAATGTGAAAAGTATTCTTTCAACAGAGCCATACGAAGGCAGAGTGACTCAGTATAGTGGAGGCCTGAGATTTAACAGTGTGACCAGGGATGATTCTGGATTATATGTGTGTACAGTAGCTGGAAACGCCCATTCTGCTGAGGCCAAAATCAATCTGGTTGTTTTAGGTAATGTCCCTTTGGATTATTTATTGCCGTCTTTGGTGGTTAGTTTGCACAAACTACTGACCACTACTGTCTTTTGTGAGCATTGACAGTTTAAACAATTGGAATGTGGTGTATTCAAATTTCCCCACAGTTCCTCCATCAGTTCCGGTCTGCCTCATCCCTATATCTGTAAGAACTAGTCAGCAAGCCATTCTCTCATGCTTCGACAAGGATGCCTCGCCTCCAGCCACGTACAAGTGGTTTAAAAACAACGAACCCCTTCCTGAAGACCCAAGCAAGTTTGCGGCCTACAAGAACATGACTTACAAGATTGACCCCAATACTGGCAATTTGGTAAGCCATTCAATGCCTTAGTCAGATTACGTGTGTGTGTGTATGTGTGTGTGTGTGTGTGTGTGTGTGTGTGTGTGTGTGTGTGTGTGTGTGGTGTTATAACTCAATTTCTCTGTCTGTCCTTCTCAGGAGTTCCCTGCAGTTGCCCAAGCTGATAATGGCGATTACTCCTGCGAGGCCAGTAATGAAGCTGGGCCTCCCCAGCGCTGCACTGCAGTTCGGATGATGTCATGTGAGTGTCTATGGGGCTGCGTGTGAACAGGGGTTCGTTCCACTAGGGATATTATTTATAGTGTAGATTCCTGTTATCCCACCATCTACTGTAAGGCTCGGCTGAAATGAATGAACTGACTCCTGAGCTGTTGCGGTATAGGGTCAAGTGGACATGGCATTATTATGGAGTGTTATTATATTTTTCCTTTTGGAAATCAATCATTGAGTGTTTTGGTCTTAAATTTGATGAAACTCAGTCAGGGCTTTACAAGCGAAGCAGTGGTCTTAGGAGTGTATCTGGAGTGCACTTGATTTGCATAGTGTATGCAGCTTCTTGTTTTAAGGATGTTTAAATGCATGGTGAATACAAAACTAAGAGTATGTTACCTGTGTTAGTGATGTGGAGTGAATGCATATAGTATATCAGACGAGTGTATTTTGGAGGAAACCTCCTATTGCTGGGTGGAGGGTGATGAACTATTTCTAATGCCAGATAGCTCAGATTAGCTTGCACTGGGCAACTAAACTAAACGAATAAGTGGGGATGCAGTGATGTGTCTGTGCAGAGAAGATATAAAAGGCACTTTCAATTTCAATTTATTGTGCTTATATAGCGCCAAAACATTACACATGTATCATGGCGCTTTACAGAATGTAGGCAATCAGAGAAAAAAGAAAAGAGGGAGAAAAGAAAAGGAAGGAAGAAAGAAAGAAGGCCCATGGGTAACAGGGGCGAGGAAAAACTCCCTAGAATTGGAGATACATATAGGAAGAAACCTCGAGCAGATCCACGACTCAAGGGCCTGACCCATCTGCCTAGGGTCAGTACGGACAGTAAGGTCTGTAAACAATGACAAATGCATATGACAGTCAGGTGTGGAGAATAGGACATGGTGTTTAAAGCACCTGAGGTGAAAGTTACAAGAGGTGGGATGATTACGTATCCGGTATGATAAAGCATTAATCATGATTTAGTGAGAGAAAGTGCAATAGTCCGGCATCGGAATTGTCCAGGAAAGAAAGTTGTCAGGGGGCAAGTGGTGGGTCAGCAGACAGGGCAGAATCTGGGCAGAGTTGTCATAGGCAGGTGATGGGGCTGTACGGGCCAGGAATCCAGGTAGGGGGACAGTATTACAGCAGTCAAGGATGGGACTTCAGGTGGGATGGGTAAGAGGAGGGCCAGGCACATGGATGGTTGATGACTGGTGATGATATACCTCACAAGTGAGGTACAGTAAGGGGGAAGAAAGAGAAATGTAGAATGGGTTAGTATTACTTGAAATCAATGTGGTTAATGTCAAGAAGTGATCAGTGGTGCTATATATTGTTACAGTAAATCATAGTGAGAATGGGCAAGAGCGGGAGAGTTGAGAGAAAGAGAAAAGAATTGCATGTCATTTTAAAGCATGAACAACAACACAGAGAGGGGTCAGTATGCTGGACCTTACACATGTCCTTGCGGATTAAGAGAAGGAAGCAACGGTTCACTAGAGAGGGTTGAAGCGGAGCTCCAGGGAATACGTGTCTGTATTGACACAGGGTGCCATAATTTAGCTTTCTTTTATATTGTTCAGCAATCAAGGATCTTTGGTTTCACAGAGGTTAAAAATCATGGGGAGGTAGGAGGTTTTAGAATCCCTAATACAAAATCTCTGTAAAGATAAAGGTCAGTAGTGGGAAGTATGCCGTCCCGTCAAGGGAAGTAACATTATGTCAACTTCTTTTGACACATGCACCCTGTGTCAATACAGAAACGTATTGTTCTCTGACAAAAACCTTATCTGTAAAGAGCAAAAGACGGAGTGTGAAATGTGTAGCATTCTTCAGTGCTTGGAGTTGATTGAAATGAGTGAAAAGAAAGTCATTACAAACAGTCTTCTGAGCTAAATCAGAATAGAATGCTTGAAGAACTTGTCCTCCTCTAAATGCGTTGCAGTGTTCTGTGTATGTTGTATAAGCCGAGAGTGCCAGTGTCTTATTTGCTACAAGTTGCAACTGTTCTAGAACTTTTATCCACTTACATGGTCTTTACTGGAGTCAATTAAACACATGTACTTTCCCTTAAGTCAGTGGTTCTTAAACTGAGGGGTCGCCAAACATATTGGAGGGGTCGCAAAATGATTTTCAGTCTGGATTAAAGACCTTTTGCTAAAGGTTTTTAGTCAAATGCTGCCATTGACATTAATGCCTTTGGTGCTGACAGCCTACCTATGAGAAGACATTTTCTGCCTCTGCTTCCAATGCCCATCTCACAACATCTTGAAACCAAATTCCGGTTAGAGAGAAGGGGGTTGCGAGACTTGGCCCATGTTTTTTTTGGGGGGGGGTCACCAGACAAAAAGTTTAAGAACCACTGCCTTAAGACACGGAGTTGTTGTATTACATTATAACTTTTATGTTGATTATATTGCTTGTACTTTTATTTCAATCTATTTCAATTTAATTCCCAGTAAAAATATTTAATTTACATAAAGTAGGCAACAAGTTGGCAAGCACCCTTTGACAATATCAATCTAAATACAGAAGTCACTAATGCCTTTTCCATTCTTCTGCCGTGCTTCTCTTCTAGATGATCTCAACGTAGGTGGAATTGTTGCTGGGGTTATCTTTGCATTGCTCGCAGTTTGTGTACTCGTGTTTGGGGTGTGGTTTGCTCATCGCAAAGGATATATACCAAGTACGTCTTTAAAATTCTATCTATGCACTTTTTTAAATTGAAATGAATAAAAAAAAACAATGTCCCTACACACCCATCCTAACATATTATATCCTCTTTTTTCCTACCCAACCCCCACCCCTCTTCACTAGAAATGTCTGAAAGGTATGTATGGCATTTTTTATTTTGTGACCTATACACATAAAGGTCCTTGCTGTATTAATTCTGCCCTTTAATCATTTAGAATTGTTGTGTTTCTGGGGACTGTGTGTTTATGCTGCTTTGCTTTCTGTTCTAGCAAGCCTAAGACTGTGGTGTACTCTCAGCCAGCAGCAAACTATGAGGATGATGAGGACGTAAGTGAATGTTTTTCATTATGTGTCTATTTTTGGTGTTGGTAATGTGCTACCAACAAATATATTTGGAGAAGAATATCCTTGTATTAAAGCAACAGCCACTTGTTGAGGCATGTTTTTATAAGCTATTAGTTTAGGTATCTCAACTTCTATTTCGATTGGATCTAGTCATGTGAAAGGCGGATAAACATAACGATCACTCCCACTGGCCTCCCAGACTATGCATGCTGGTTTTGTGGTACAGTTTATACAGTATATTGCTATAAGGTTTTTACAGCATGACCTCACTAAATATATGAAAACATAAAAACAGTATGTTAAACTAGCAATACACAACAGCAACTGTATGCTGTTTATATGTGTTTGTGGTAGTTAATTTGCTAGTCTAAGACCAGGAATCTTCACTGCTGCGTTAACTTTCAAAATGGATACGTTTGAACAACAGAACTTGCTAACTAGTAAATCAACAAGGTTTTTTTTTTTATCATTTTCATAACATATAAAGGCATTGTATGTATAAAGAGGACTTTAAATGTACAATCTTGGAATACTTTTCGTGGTTTTGTTTTCCTTTGAAGGTTTAATAGACACCCTGTTGTCCTCTCTTTTTCAGGGGGAGTTCAGACAGAAATCATCTTTTGTGGTGTAGCAGCAACATCTGGCACTGATAACCATGTCCTGAACTGTGTTTCAGAGGTAGTGCACAAGGGACATTGGACAAAACAGTTTTACAAACTCTTAACTATGTTTGAGAAGTTATTGATTGTACATTTCATTTATTTTTCATACAATTGTGTAAAAATGTTTTTATATGATATCATGCTCACTGATATTTCCTTGGCTATGCTAGATTTTAACATTACTTAGAAACAGAATACATGTACATAATATAAGCATTTATAGGTAAACAGATAGGTAAACATGCATTGTACATATACTCTCTCACTCACACATGATATTAGCAGCAGTTTCTTTGCAGACTTTGCAATGGTTTCTAGCAAGGACACTGAATTGGTAGATCTGGATTTAGGATGGACTTCAGCTTTCTGATAAATGTATGTATACAGGCCTATTGGAATATTCATATTCCCATCATTGTGTTATTGTTGGATATTAATCATGAATGATCAGAGAATCAATGGATGAATAGTTGCTTGGGTTTGAGGCCCTCTGCCCTTTGCGGTGTGATTGGGTGTGTCTGCATTGGGAGGTTGTTGATAGAGATGTTGTTTGAGCAGGTCATTGGCATGTCTGAATGGCTGTACACGGTTTGGTTTCTCTTCACACCACCCATGAACAAGGCCTTGGCATTCGTATAGCCCTTATGTGTGAGTCATAATCTGCTTTTCATAATTGTGTCTGGAGTCAAATGTTATCTGTGCTTCCAGTCTACAACCCAGTGCTTTCTGCTGTGTAGCTATAACATGGTGCCACAGCTGGGCCAGTCGATGTTCATTGGTTGATTGAATCTAAACATCCTGTCGGCAGCTTGATGTCCCTCTTAGGGATCCCATATTCATAGACACGAAACACACCGAGACATGTGTTTCATGTGGTTCATGATTCATGTGATTTCTAATTTACACCACTGCTCTTCATTGAGGTCAGGGGAAAGGATTGATTTAGCTACATTTGTTTTTACATCAAGGGGTACATTCTTGTCCGTTTTAGGCTTAAAGTGAGAACTGAGCATTTTCTAAACAAAATATAATACCATGAAATCAGGTACACAAAAGCAACAATGTTCCTGATAATGTCCGCTTAGCTTGGTCGCTCTGAGAGTGTGTTCTCTTCTTTTCTTTTAATCCATCAACAAGCAAATTGTCAACACAACTGACCTCCTCATGTGCTAAGGATGTAGTTACCAGGGCCCTTGTCACATACATGTATTGACCATATTGTTTGCTTACATTCGATTAGGTCCGGACATTTCTTCCTGAGTTTTTTCCCCCCTCTTCAGTGGACTGTAGGCCACAAGAACTGTCACACACCTTAGGTATCCATAGGTTGGGTACGTCATGAGGTTATATGGATACATTGGATTTAAGATTCCGATAGAGTTTAATCCTTTACTTTAGCTTCACTGTATTTTAGAGTGACATGAGAACGCAAACATATTTGCAATTATCAATAATCAGACGTATTGGAAATTAATATGAAAGGTTCAAGAATATTGGTTGAAGTTAACAAATCTTTTAAAACTGTAAGAGCTCCAGGGGGTAGGGTTTTCTGTACATTACCTCAGTAAAATGTTAAGGCCCTAAATATTTCTGTTTTATGTATTTCATTTTGAGTGTTTTAACATTATTGTTAATGTTAAAACACTCATTAACAGATGCAGATGTTTTGTAATGTGTCCAGTCTTTATACTGTGTGGGTGCAGTCTCCAAAAGTGTGATTAGTGTCTAAAACCAAGCATGAGTGAATTTCTGTCCACTAACTGACGATGCCTATGTGGCTAATCACATTTCAGAAATATTGCAGTTTTTTTTCTTTCTTTTTTTTTAGCTTTATAAGAGAATTAGCTTTATTATATTATTATCTATGATAATTTGTGCTGTGCCTTTTTATTCTGTTTTGTTAAATAAAATACTGGTTTAACTAATGTTTGTCTGTTAATGTCTCACTTTTTTCCTTTTTTTTTGAGATTCAACCACAGGGTGGCAGCGTAACATCACTTTCCTTGTGTTTTTTGCTTTTCTCGTGTGTTTGTATTGGGCTACCTCATATTTCCCCCTGATTTTAACATCGTATAGGTAGGCCTATTTGGGCAGCTTAATATTGGTCAGTGGCGCATCATGGAACTCTGTAAGGCTTGAAACAACATTTCACTTTTGGTACCTCACATGTGGATTTATGGTCATGTTTTGTTGTATCCAGTCCGACTCACGTCGCTCAACACATGCAGTAGGATTTTTGTGAACGTTTGTGCAGTGACTCTGCTCGATTCATGGACATCAATTGAATTTCGGAGTCCAAGCGGCTCCTTTAAAATGGGTGGGCGTTACTTTATTCATGCGGCTCACTGACAGGCTAATGCCCCACTCACTCAAGATCCATTCATAAATAAGTCATTACAAAAAGGAAGTGAAGCCACCGGAGATTATTAATTTCAGTCTAGATATGTGTTGCAACCCTCCCTTTTGATTCTAAGAGGAATAAATTATAAAATTATTTCCACCGCTGTCAGCAAGATGGGTTTCAGCTATACAGAGAAAGCGCAGAAGTGACTTCCGACTGGTGACCCTCTTCTAACGGCGATGAGTTTATGCGCGTTCTACCAGGAAGCTCAACGCATACTGTGTTGAGAACATTCAACCACAGCTGATACGCACTCCCCCATCCTCCATCTAAGGGGGCCGAAAGGGATGTTGTAAAATAGTTGAGATTAGTATTTTCATTTTCACCAATTCCATTCTTATTGTTCAATGTCTGCCGCATCGATCTCCTTCGGTCTCGCCTGAAGTAAGAAGCCTAGATCCGTGGTGTAGGCTAGATCACCAAATGGAACGGTGAACTATGGCAGCTAAAGACGATCTTTATGCCAAAGTCACCCCTCGAAGACAGCGTCAGACCAGACCAGGCACTGTCAAACATGGGTCCAGTCTGGACGTGCTGCTATCCATGGGCTTTCCCAAAACTAGGGCGTAAGTATTCCCAACTACTTGATTATTCGTTGTGCCATGGTGTGTTCGGTGTTTGCGCATCTTCCATCACGGCCAGAAGGCTTCCAGCCATAGCCACAGTGTCTGACGTAGCCCAAGCGACAGTTAACTCTGTTATTTGCAAGTAAACATAACAGAAAAAAATACCATATCTGGTGTCCCTGGTTTCAATATGACTTCCAGCGTTACAAGTTTTGGCCGTCGCATTGGTCATCTAAATATGGTTTATTAGAATGCTTCCATCAATTTCTGTTTGCATAAACATATCAGACAGCCTGCGACAATGTTTGAATAATCATTAATGGATAGCCCCAAAATGCATATATGTAGAATAGCACAAGGAAAAGCTTTTGCGTTTGGCCTCATAGCCAACGGTGTTCAGCTGCATCTGTCTAACGTCAATGCGAATGACAACGTTCCCAGCGCGGCTGGCGGGTCCTCAGGGCAGTGTGCATGTGTGACCCCCCTCCCCCCGCTAAGTATGGGTATAGGGCACCGCTGCGAGGTCAACCCCTGCCAGACCTAATAGTGGTGTTGTATCAACTCACCCGCAGATTTCGAAGCGATGAGTTCAGCTCAGCATACGAGCCAGCCTTCTATAGGTTCCTTTCCTCTA
This sequence comes from Alosa pseudoharengus, assembly GCF_046254945.1. NCBI lineage: Eukaryota > Metazoa > Chordata > Actinopteri > Clupeiformes > Clupeidae > Alosa > Alosa pseudoharengus. The sequence continues at coordinate 34,746,077 of NW_027468870.1, read as the reverse complement.
TTGAAGTGTGGGCTGCAGCTCAAAAAAGAGTTATTTGAAGTTTTATTTGGGATAGGCCTACAGTATTTGGGATACAGTTTTGAACCCAGTGTGTGTGCACCCAAATGACTGAAATGCTTGTGAAATCCTAAAGGATATTTTTTTTGCATGAAGCAGCATCTTTTTCTCCTCAGGGTCATTTTAATCTCGTAGTTGTCATAATCTGCAAAATCCTCTACATCTCTGGTATTATTACTGAAAGGAGAGAAAGTCTTGACCAAATGTCATCACTCAGATTATGAAAGGCAGCCGGCTGCCAAGCTGAGACACTTCTGCGAGATTATTTTTTTTCTACATTTCTCAATCTTACAACAAACTTTGGATTTTAAAATGGCACATCTGTATCAAGAGTGCACTCTCTGTGTGTGTGTGTGTGTGTGTGTGTGTGTGTGTCTCTCTCTCTCTCTCTCTCCCTCTCTCACTCTCTCTGTATAGGTAGATGCAGGTGTTTGATTGTGTCACTCCTTAAGTGTTGCCGATGCATGGCCGCTGTACTCACATGTGTATTAAGAGATCAATTTGTTGGTACGCTCCTGCTTGAAAGCACCAAATGCATGACACCTCTTCAGGCCCATGCAGACCCCTTTCAGGCTCCTGGGCACACTACTCTGCGGCACAAGGTCAGGGGTCTGTAGCGCTCCTGTCCTCTGAAAAGCTGCACTTCTCATAGTCCTTGTTTGTTATATTCGACCAAACATGACTGTATGCCATGTGATTTGCAGACCTCTCCAACCGGATGGCCATGGTGCAGCTGGTTTTGTCATCTGACTTATGAGGGGGGTGGGGGGGGGGTAGGGAAACAGTGTTGTCTTTTCAAAAGAGGGATTAGATGCAACTAGTTACTCATTTGCAGAAAGGAGTATGTGCCATCTTTGTGGACAGCCTTGCATAATGACTTGGTTTGTTCCCTCCATATTTCCCTGGTTCCAAGCCTGTTCAATCCTTGAGCTAAACCTCTGTGCTCTCAAAGGTGAACTTTTGCTTCAGTGTTTCCACATGCAGTGACATTAATACTGCGACTTAAGGAGTTATTTCCTCCCCGCATCTTGAGAAAGTCTTGCAAATCTTACCAATATAGAAGGCTAACTGAATAAATGTTTCAATATCTCTGCACGAAAAAAATGCATACACCTAGTCGGTGTGCATTAGACAAGTTACAGCATGCAGATGGCATGTATACAATGTGTCACAGTAGCAGTAGTGTACCAAATCATTTAATGCTTCTAGTGTTCATTTGCTCGGAGAGAGACCTTGGCAGGAGAACACCTAATTCCTCAATCAGGCACTTTAGCTGTCAGAGTTGTCCTTGTTTCTGCAAGGCGCCTAAGTTTGGCACACTACACGTGATGTACAAGGCAGCGTTGTGAAGTGCCTTCGCCATCGAGGCTTCCTCTGATGGCACTGACATCTGACAGGTCAGTGCGTGGAGCGGAGCAGAGCAGAGTGGAGCAGAGCACTGGCGGAAACACTGAGCCTCCTCTGTCTCCGACGCCCAGGGACTCTTTCCAGTCTCGCCCTGATGATGCAACGCCAGGCGAGGAGTTGCACAAGTTTTCCACTTGAAAGCCAGAGTGGAGAAGGGAGCAAAAGGAAGGTTCGGGCAGGTCGACTCATCACTGCCTTGAAGTGGAAATGTTTGTTGAGTTCACCGTGGGTGTCTTGTTTCAAGGGCTCTCCCAAAAGGGTGCTCTTGGTTTCAAGATATCTGTACCAATCTTCACAATAAGGGGCTGCCCATACAGTTTTTTTCTCTGTTGATAGACTTCAGTTAAATAAACTGTACTGTATGACTAACACTCACATTCAGTGAATTGAATAGTATCTTAATAAAAAAAGGACTAGAGAGGGGATTGCAAAATGACATAGAATCTCTCTCTCTCTCTCTCTCTCTTCTCTCTCTCTCTCTCTCTCTCTCTATATATATATTAATTAAAGAGACCACTGCACATATTTCTGATGTTATCCTACGGTTGCTGAGTGACATTCGAATGGGTAGAAATATTCAAATTGGCAGTGGTCTGTTCATTTTGAATATGACCGTCATCTCATTCGAATGTCACTCAGCAACTGTAAGATGTCATCAGAAAATTGTGCAGTGGTCTATTAATTTTTTCCAGAGCTGTGTGTATATATAAAATATATGTGTATATATATGTATATGTATAAATGTATGTATGTATGTATGTATGTATGTATGCTCTTTATATACATATATATATATATTTATATATTTATTTATACATATAGATATACATATATATATATATATATATATATATATAAAAAACTGTTTATGATAAAATTATAATAATTACTGGGTAGTTATTTAAAAACTGGATTAAGTAGTAGGTATTTATTTATTTAAAGAAGCAAACATAAAGACATTTAAAGAAGAAAACAAACATTGAGAAAGTTTGGCAGAGTAGTTGTTTTCAGTGACATCCGCTAACATAATTATCACTCTGAATTATTTTTGTGAAGTTGATATTTTAGCAACAAGAATTGTTGTGTTTTGGCTGTCAGCCTGCTTAACGTAGATATTTTGGGGAGTGAAAAGCGTTGGCTGTCATCTCAGCCGAATGCATCTGATCTACCTCAGCTGTCACCTCAAGCTGTAGTCTATGTGTGTGAGAGGGAGGCTGAGAGTGAGGCAGCGGAAGCAGAATTGCATTAGCGCCAAGAGTAAAGGAGCAACTTACTGGAGCTGTCATTAGATTTGTAACTGTAGTGGGCCTTCGGTCAAACCCTTACTGACTCAGCTGCTCAGTGGCGGAAGGGAAGGGGAGTCAGGGCTCTCAGCATATCTCGTGTAATTGCAGTGAAAGGCTCATCATTGTCCTTTCTTCGGCCAAATGAGAACTGCACGTGGGACAGTAAGCAATAAAAATGTCTGCAAAGTAACTACATGCCTCTGCCACAGCTGAAGCTATACAGAAAGGAATCTCTTCATTTGCAGATGTATCAGTCGAAAATGGTGACATTTTGAATAGATAAGAAAGCACATTATTGTTTCTTTACAGTGAAATTAGTATGTTAGCTCTAACAATTGCTCACAGTACACAGTATTCACAGCAGAAAAGGATAGTTAACCACTTAAAAGCAACGGTGTAAAACATTTATGATTTACATAAAAGGACATCTGTAGGCCAGAGAGGTGATCAAGTAGCGTAGACACATAGCTTCCGTGTAAGTGTAGCATGTAGCCTTGTATGACTGTAATGTGTAACCTCTATACCTCATAGTCCTATGCAACATATTAGCATTCTGGTATACAGAACATTTGTGATCAATATTATATTTCATATGTGAATGCGATAATTAGCCAGAGCATTGTGATTATACATACCTCACAACACACTCATCTTAGACAGCAAGTAACAGTGCAGATGGAAGCTCAACAGCCATATCTGTCAAAGCAGCCCTGATACACATACTGTCTTGTCTCCTTTTGCACTCTATAGATTGGTGTGGGGGGATCCTTTTGAATTATTAATTATTAATTATTATTCATTTCTGCATCTGACACAAACATTTTCCACATATATTTCTTTCTCTTTCGCACAGTGCGCTCCCACGCAATATTCTTGTCACGCTTCAACTTGTCACATGTCTTGAGAACATTGTGAACTAATTTTAAAGCTGGTTGGCCCTTTGTGGTGGGATGCTATCCAAAACCACATGAACAAATTGGTTGGTGCAAGATGAGACCTAGTGCTATCTTGAACTTGTGTCTCAGTCTGTGTTCATGCGGGCTATCTATGTGTGTGTGTGGACGGGCCATCTGTCAGGGTCCCCTGCCTCCCCCCGACCATGTGGTTGTCTCGCAGTGGTGCAGAGGCCAGGACTCTGAGAGTAATGAGGTGACCTTTTAATAACACTCTCCAGGTCCAGCATCTCCTCAGGTGGCACCTGGTCACACAACTTTGTAAGATCTCTCTGATGGTGATGATGATGATGATGATGATGATGATGATAAGCTGAGCGGTGTTAAGCTAAAAATGCATGGGCTAACTTTTTGAGCAATGTTGCTGGGCAACTACATAACCAGTTCCATTAATTCTGGTTGAAATATAAATGGGAACATGCCACAACCACAATAATGAGGAACATTGGCCTGAGGCTTTGCTCAAGAAGTTGCCCCATATCATCAGCTGTAGTCTTGGGTGGGTGGTGGGGAATAGGCTTGTTCAATAGCAATTCTTCAGTGTACCTTCTGCATGTATTATACTGCCATAATGAGATTGCATCTGAATGTTTTTGAATAGATATGTGATGTAATTTGCATGGGCAAAAAAACATTAAATTTTGCATAACTGTGTGCGCATATGTTTAATTAGTTCAGTTAAACACTACTATTTAGATATATGACAATACGATAACTTTTTGTGGATATGACAAATAAATACTCATACTTGAAACAATATTTTTCATTAACATTTTATCATATCGTCTGGCAATCTTGTAATTTCTCCCCGAAATATATGAAATATATGAGTTTTTACTCTAGTCATATGGCCCAACCCTATTGGGGAGCAGAGGTGAGGTTAGAACGCAAGAGGCCCTATTGGTTGAAGGGTCAGTGGCTCTGTGTGCTGTGGGATGCCTGTAAGTGAGGGAAACGTTCTGTAACCTTGTTGTATGAGTTGTTGTGGGAACATCATCTCAGCCTTTAAAACTCTCATCATCGCTGGAGATTTTACCTCACTGTTATTGTCATATGCCGTCTGATGTCTTTTTGGATATTTTTTTAGTAATGAAAATATTGCACCCTGATCGTTAGCATGCAACAGTGTAATGCTGTGCAATTGCTTCACCAGCTGTAATTTTGATGTCCATTGTTATAAAAGCTCTCTCTCTTTTGTATATTTTTAAGAGTCTCACTTGCTTTCATTCAGAAAACAGGATAGAGGAAGGGCTACTCTTAGGATCTTTTCTTTTTTAGTTGGTGTCTGTAAGGCTAACTCCATCAAAATATCACCTCAACCAGTCAATAAACTTTTGCATTTGGACAAACAAATTTGTAGGATATTAATGTATTTTCCTTATACATGTGGGATGGTAGCAAACTCATCTTTTTTCAGAAATGTTACAAAATCTTAATCTTTGTGGTTAGTGATGTTTTGTAATAGCTTGCAAAATGAACTTACACAAAAGAGCTTACCTCATTATGATACATGCACCTTGTTATCATTTTGCATTTTGTCTATAATGGGAAATTTATAGAACTCTGTTGGCCACTTCTATATTAATTGGAACTTACTACTGTATATTACCTTGTTTGTTTGTTACAATGTTTGTTGAATCGGGGAAAAGACAAGCACATAAGACACCTGTTCTCAGAAAAGCTGTTGATCTCTCACCTTTCAAGTTTTCAAGCAGTGCGCACCCCTTTCCATGGTTTCCAAGGTTACTGAGTAGTCACAGAAGGTTTTAGTATTCCTTTGAAGCGATAAACGTAGATCACAGTGTGAAAATGTCACAGAGCTCCGCACAAGTTAAAGAGCAACCATGAACTTCACTGCACAAAAAAAAAATAAGTTGGACAGGACAAAACAATCAGTACCTGATCTTTTCTTAATATGCACTAGATGTTCTGTGTGTTATCAGATGTATGTATCTGATTTTTGCTTTCCTGTTGACCTTTTCTGTAACAGTTCAAACAAGCACAGTTCAAACCGTGATACCCTGTTTTCCGGTTCCATCCAGTTAACCTCTCTCTTGTTCACATTTATGTTTGGGATTTTGTCTAATTGTGCCAAAATTTGTAGACTTCGGCAGACTTGAAAAGTCTGTCCGCTGAGAGGAAGTGGCCCATTCAGGAAGTGGTTTGTGACCTTTAGAGAGTGCTGTGACTGCTGGGACATAAAGGAACCCATATGTGCTGAGACAGAGATGTGTGGGGGTGGTGGGTGGAACGCTGTGGAGAGAGAGAGAGAACATGCTACCAAATAACATTCACTCGTTTTCTCTCTTTTTCTCTATTACCTTTTTACTTATTGTGTGTGTGTATGTGTGTGTGTGTGTATGTATGTCTGTGTCTGTCTGTGTGTGTGTGTGTCTGTCTGTGGGGAGGGGGTGGTGTTTGGTGTTTGCATTTCTCCCTTCCTCCATACCTCTTCATACTGGTTTGCATATATTGTATTTAGTTGCTGATATGAAGCCACATTAGTCTTTTATAACCAATTATGCATTCTGGATTATTTTTCTGTATTGAGTTACAAAATGTTTCCCTAAAAATCAATGTGAACTGACATTGACATGATGTAGGTGTGGGTGCTCCTGATCCTGAGAGTTAAAGAAAGACTGCAAAAAAATGCTGGAAAGAAAGAATAAATACCTTGACGAGTGAGAGAGTCTCAAATGCATGCACAAGCATTTCAGATAAGGTCAATGGCTGTCATAATGACAGTGGCTTGCTGAAAGCTTGCTAGTGATGACCATTAAAGCTGGGAAACATAATTATGATTTCATATAACAAGAGTTTAGAATTAGTTGTGTATTGTCAGTGAAGTTTGCTGTCATGTGTAGACCATGGTAAAATGCCGTCACAACATGCTGTCTTTAGCTATGTCCTAATTTGGGCCGTCAGTGTACTGTATGATTGAGGATGTGTCAAGAAAACCAATTGCGCCGACAGTGTTGGATACATTTCAGTTCCTCTGTTAAGCAGCAATAACCAAACCTAGACTCTCTCTCTATTTTGGTTGAGAGGTGGTAAATTGCTTCTAATATTTACAAGTTAATAAGACAGCATATTTTTGGTACTTATTTTGTCATGGACTTTCTAGGAAACGAAACACACAGATCCACAGCAGAACTTTTTGCCTACCTTCTACTCATATTTATATCCACAGGGCATATAGAAAACATTCACAGTGTCGGCTGCTGGTGGAATTATTGTGCAATTTTATCTGGTTCCTTTCAGAGACCTCAGAATTTTGCCAGAATTTTACCTAATTCCCCCAGTTCTGTGCTGCAGAAAGGTGAAATGGCTCAATGCGTGAATCATTGTTTTTGATTGTGTTTATGATGATCTTATTAGTTACATCATAAGGGTCCAAAGAGCCAAGACTATGAGAGCCAAGAAGCTTGTGTGTACTCCAGCTGTTTTGGCTCGAATAGTTTTTTCTGGATGTTTCACTTGTGTCAAGAGCAAGCCCCTAACGTTTCCTGCCAAAGGCATTTTTAGACACTGTTTTTGACATTGTATAATTTTTTACGTTCATACATACCTACCAGACATCATATTTGAATGCTTATTAGGTTTGTTGGATACAGTAAATGCTCAGTCTTAAACCAGCCAGAAGCCTAGAGAAACGAGAAAGTCAGTAATTGGGTCTTCAGTATGTCTATCACAATACATGTACAACAGTAATATATCAAGGTCAAGGTGTCAGAACTTCAATGGTGCCATATCATTTGTTAGACCAACAATAGTAAAATCATACATGATAACCTTTCCAAAAGAGCAGCTGTTTCATTCTCTTGCAGAAAACCTATTTTTTTTAAAGGCGAGACACTACAGGCAAATAGGGTAAAAAAAAGGAATCACCATCACTTTTGAATTATTAGAATATTATAAGGTAGTTTGGTGTGTGTAAGTGTAAGTGCAACTGCAGTGGAAATTCCTGGCAACGAATATACAAAAATAAAAGACTGAGAAAAGGCCCTGTGAAGATAATGAAACCTAGACTACTGCTAATAGTAACTTATTCAGTTTATTGCCTGTGCCCTGAATTTCTGTTTCTTGGGAAGATGAGTTGACATCATGCCGATGTTGTATCAAAGTGTGTGTGCGAGTGTGTTAGTGACTATCTGATGCAGGTGTTTTGTGTATTATTATTGTTACAGGGTTCCCACGGGTCATGGAATTTCTGGAATATCATGGAATTTTGGAAAGTCTATTCCAGACATGGAAAGTCAGGGAATTTTAGAATTCTTTGGGCAAAGTCATGGAATATCAGGGAATTTTGTTGTAGCAGTTTAAAATGTACTTGCCAAAATACATTAATACAAATATTTCCACGCAAAACTGGTGTATATCTGGTTTTAGGGGCAGCCGTGACCTACTAGTTAGCGCTTCGGACTTGTAACCATAGGATTGCCGGTTCAAACCCTGACCAGTAGGAACGGCTGAAGTGCCCTTGAGCCCTAACCCCTCACTGCTCCCTGAGCGCCGCTGTTGTAGCAGGCAGCTCACTGCGCTGGGATTAGTGTGTGCTTCACCTCACTGTGTGTTGAGTGTGTTTCACTAATTCACAGTTTGGGATAAATGCAGAGACCAAATTTCCCTCACGGGATCAAAAGAGTATATATATTTATACTTATACTTTTAACTTTACAGCTTTGCCCAACTTTGTTTATTCAATGCCCATTTATTCATCTCCTGCTCTAAAAAAGTAAAAGATTCTTGAACGCTACACGGCTGCTCTGAAATCATTGGTCAATATATTGTGCCATTCAATATATAGTCATGGAAATTCATATTTTTTGTCAGGGAAAGTCAGGAACCCTGTTGTTATTATTATTATTATTTTTATGTATTATTATTGTTTATGTTACTGTCATTATAAGACACATATTCAGACAGTGTATTAGAGTCTGTCAACCCTTTTAATCCATACCTTAGATCAAGGACAGGTATCAAAGTTTCATGACCTCACCACAGATGTGCCTCAGGGATCAGTGTAGGGCCCTGTTTCCTTTCTCTATTTATTCCTCTTTCTTGACTGAGATCATTTGCTCCCATTGATTTGCCTTTCACTGCTGTGATACTCAACGTTACCTGTCTTTCCCACCTGATGACATTTTAGATTGGATTTCTGCATGCCTTAAGGATATTTCTGTCTTGATGAAAGATCGGCATCTCCAGCTTAATCTCTCCAAAACTGAGCGTTTGGTGTTTCCTGCTAATACAGCTATTCCCCAACAGATTAACATTCAGCTTGGCTCATTGACTGACCCCAGCTGAATCAGCACATAACTAACTAACTAAATTTCTCTTAGCATATGGCCGCACTTGAAAAATGATGTCGGTTTATCCTTTACAACACTAAGATCAGACCTTATCTGACATAATATGCCACACAACTTCATGTGCAAGCCATGATTCTTTCCAAACGGAACTATTGCAATTCATCGTTAGCTGGCCTGCCTGCTTGTGTAGTGAAACTATTACAGTTGATTTGGAATGATGCAGCATGTCTGGTCTTTAATCAGCCAAACAGGAAGCAAGTAACTGAATTGTTTGAATGATAAAATGTAATCAAGTATTTCCCAACAATGTAACTATAATCTGATTAAATTTTTTTATTGTAATCTGGTCTGATTATAGTTACTTGATTACGTAATCCAGATTACATGTAATCTGTTACTACCCAACCCTGCTCTCCATTGGCTTTCTATAGCAGCCAGAATCAAATTCAAATCCCTCGATCTGGCCTATAGGACACTTACTGCATTTGCTACCTGCTATTTGAATTCCATGATCCAGCTCTATGTCCCCACTGTGGCTCTCTGATGAGCGTCTGCTGTGGCGTCCAGCCATTAACACTAAGACGTCACATTCAAGACTCTTGTCCTCAGTAGTAGGAGTTGCTAAGTGTTCTGCATTCTTGCTATAGTATTGGGACTTTCAAGAGGGGTTTAAAGACTCTTCAGTTTACGTTACATTTAATGAATTAATTCTTTTACAGAGTTATGGTTTGTATGTTTATACTTTTGTTAATATAAAACCCATTATTTTCATTGTGGCTATTTGATATAGTTATTCATATTGTTGTTATTGTTACTATTATGTTTATGTAGGCTTTAAAAAACGTGTAAATTGTAACTATTGTAGTGTTCATATTCATATTTTGTCCAATATTTTGGACAAAAGTGTCTGCAAAATACCATCACCATAACCATAATGTATCCAGTAACCTTGATCAAAACCAACTAGTTGCTTATTTTGTATTTTATGATTTACCAAGAATAAGTGGCCTATTGATTAAAAATAAAAAAAATGTTCAAAAAAGGAATTGAATGATATTGAGCCAATTTAGCAATTTCTTTGTTGACGCCTCTTTCCAAATAAGCCAAATGCACACCAAAAGATGACATCCTGGTTACACTTTGTAATAACCTCACAACCCATCACTAACGATTACATGTTGGTAGTAAGCCATTGTCAATATTGATTACAGTATGTAAGTAGCTCCTTATTACAGTATCTAAGTAGCTCCTTACTTCACTATACCCTAACTTGTGTTTTTCGCACTGTGCCCGATTGTTTCCCTTTTTTTTAAGTCGCTTAGGTTAAAAAGCGTCAGCTAAATCACTAAATATAAATGTAGCATGCCTACTGCTGCCGTGAAGGTTATATTTTCAGTGTGGTTTGTCTGTGCACAGGATTACCAAAAAACTATCAGCCAGATGTTAAGTAAACTTTTTGTGGAAAGGTGTAGGATAAGCCAAAGATGGGCTGACTGAACAAATTTAGTTTCCCTTTCACTACTGTTGCAGGATATTGCAAACCTTGCTGGAGGCCTGTGATCTCTGAGCCTTATAAGCTATAAGTGTGCAATTGTTCCATAGCATGATCAGAGCCTCAGGTTTTACTCATTAGCAATACGAAGCATGTGTACCCAGTAAATATTACATATTATTAATATTACTGATTATCAATAATATATGTTAGAGATGGGAGAAAAAAATGATCCACTGTATTATCTCAACATTTTTCAGCAAAATATATTATATTGATAAGGCAGCAAGTATTGCAATATTTATTTATTTAGTTAATATTGTGATTTAAACTTCAGTTATTCTCATACATACGTCTACTCTGATAGCATTGCTTATGAAGTCCACAATATTGTGCAAAACATTTTCTTTAGCGTCTCAGCAGAACTTGGAAAGGAAGTCAGAGTTGAGAGACAGCCAGAAATAAATTGCAATGTTTTACAGAATCGATTTGCAGTATGTGCTGTATTGTAAAAAAATAATTGCAATAATATATTGTGGCCCAGATATTGTGATAGTATCATATTGTATCACTTCTGTGTCTGTTCTCTCCCCTAGTATATATATATATATATATATATATATATACGGTATAAATCATATTATTTAGAGGTATTTTTCATGCTTGCTATGCTAAAATGACTGGTCATGACCCTTTAAGAATGTGGTCCTATATTTCTATATTTAGTAGTTCCTGTTAGGGATGTACGTCTTGTGGCCTCTGTACTGAAGTCAGTAGCTTCAGCCTTGGAGTGGGGCCGAGGGAATGGTTGGAAGGAGGCACAGGGTTGGAAAGTGATGTCACGGTCCAAGGCCTTTCTAAGTCCAGTGAGTCAGGCTTTCTGCTGTGCCAACGGAATGAGCAACTTCTTCTTGCTAATTGTCACTTTTTTTCTTCATGAGCCTTGGGTTATTGTTTAATGAGTCACAGCTTAGGCACACACACACACACACACACACAGATTCATATCAGTTATCATCCCCCCCCCCCCCCCCCCCCCCCCCACACACACACACCCTTCCGTGTCCTCACACAATCCAAAGCCTCCTTTGCCTCTCAGGGAGACTTCATGCAGGTTGTAATGATGCTCACTACTGCAATATTAAGCATCTGGTTCTCTAAAAGGCCTTTCATGTGTCCTTGGGGCCGCTTTAAAGAGAACAGTTCATTTTAGCAGAGCTACTGTCTGTGCCGTGCATATGACTCAGCATTCTATGTAAACAGTAGATACTTATAGTAGATACTTATATATATATCAAACCACAGACTGAATGTGAATCCTTGTTCCTGAAAAAACTGTTCTCTCATCCTCTCAATCCGTCACTCCTATGCTGTTGTACGGTCCAACTTGGTCTCTCACTCACTCACTCACAACTTGCTTACTCTCTCTCCCACTCACACTAGTCACCTGGTTGCGCAGTCTCTCTTCCTCTTTTGCTCTCTGACTCACTTTGAATGCCTTAAAATACAGAATGTTTGACTCATTTTGGGGTCACTGACTGGGTTATCCTCTGTGGTGTTGAAGGTAGAGGAGAGCAGTTACTTGTACATTGTGCAAGCGGGTAGATGTTTTAGGTCGGAACGTATGTGTGGTTCTGCTTAGATGTTTGTGGTGGCGATTTGCATAGTGAAAGCATCATTTTAACATTTTCCCATCAATCACATGGTTTCCTGTGTAAATGCACCTTAAATCACACAATGAACCCGTCACCCGGTAGTCTCTTTTCTCTCTTCACACACACACACACACACACACACACACACACACACACACACACACACACACACACACACACACACACATACACACACACACACACACACACACACATTCTACACACTGGTGTTACCTGCTGCTCAGCTCACCACACCCTCATGTGCATCCCCTCTTTACAGAATAATGATGTGGCTGTGAAAAGGAGTGGTGTGTGTGTGTGTGTGTGTGTGTGTGTGTGTGTGTGTGTGTGTGTGTGTGTGTGTGTGTGTGTGTGTGTGTGTGTGTGTGTGTGTGTGTGTTTGTGTGTGTGTGTTCACGCAAGCGCAGGGGGTAGGAGGCCATGTGTGAAAGAAACAAGTGTAACACTGGTGTATGCAGAAAAAAAAACCGTCCAGAAACAGTCTGACACTCAGTGAGAATACCCTACGTGTTAGAGACTTGCAATTAGCGCACAATGGTAATGAGTCTGGAAGGTGGAAAGGTGCATGTGTGTGTACGTGTGTGTGAAGGGTGTGGTGGTGGTGTGTGTGTCTGGGGGGGGGGGGGGGGGTCACATGAACAATTTGAGCAAGCACACTCCCTATTGTTGGCGGATCTCCCTGTTCAGTATGTGGGCGAAAAGAGAGAGGGGAAGAGAAAATGGAGAGAAAGTGAGAGTGCACAAAAAGCTAACCTCCTCCCACCATCCCTGCGGAGCTCACAAAGGCTACACTGTGTCGTGTCAAAACAAGCCTGCTCATTTGTGGAATAATTAATCCTTCTTCGAGGAAACAGGGTGACATGGATTGAACACATTGGCTACTGTTTGCCCGTGAGTGAGAGTTGTAAATGTGCTGTGTGTGGCGTCTTACGCTAGCGTTATGGACTCTCGCAGCGCTGTGTGGTGGAGGGCTTGGTCAGTTTGCGGTCGAGAGGGTCCTCCAGGGCTGCGGGTGGCCTGAGCGGTGATGCACGCTGACTGACTGCTGTGTAAACAGGAAGTGTGTATTTCCCCAGAGTCTGGATGGAGAGGCGACGTAGGAGAGACGTGTCTTTTTCTGGCCCGGCAAGGCAAGGATGCATATGCCTGTGCCTGTTTGTGTGTGTGTGTGTGTGTGTGTGTGTGTGTGTGTGTGTGTGTATGTGTGTGTGTGTGTGTGTGTGTGTGTGTGTGTGTATGTGTGTGTATGTGTGTGTGTGTGTGTGTGTGTGTGTGTGTGCTGTTTACCGTTTAGTTCCTTTCTCATCAGCTGTGTTTTGAGAGTTCCTTTCATTTTTTTTTTACATTATATTACATTTCAATTGGCCCACCTACTAGTAAATTAACTTTTTTGTTCACCTCCTATAGTATTTCAAATGCATATTTGTGAGTATACACAAGTCGTAGTTCTCTACGAAAACATGCAGACGCACACACACACACACACACACACACACACACACACACACACACACACATACATACATACACATGCTCACATACACACAAATAGACATAAACAAACACACATGCAGGGGAACGCACCCGGGTCCTAGCTTTTTATCCCTCCTTACCCAAGGACAGGAAATGCAGTTTATAAATAAATCATTCAGTTCCTGCTTGGAAGCGAGGCAGCAGTGCAGGGAGGAGGGGGGAGGGGAGGGGGACCTGTAACACAATAACTCAGTACACTCACATACAATAAGGCCTTGGGTGGGGGTCTCTCTCTCTCTCTCTCTCTCTCTCTCTCTCTCTGTGTGTGTGTGTGTGTGTGTTTGTGTGTGTGTAACTGCTATAACTGTGTACTGTTGTGCTATGCACGATGAGTTAACAGTATGCTGTAATGCACTTGGCATTAGAATATTTACTGATTGTTTGTGTGAGAGAAAGAGCAAGGTATAGAGTGGGGGTGGGTGGGAGAGAGAGAGGGGGATAGAAAGAAAGAAAGAAAGAAAGAAAGAGAGAGAGTGAGCAAGAGAGAGAGAGCGTAAATAGTGACGCAAGCCTGCAGTAGCACATATGCCTGAGGTCTCCACAATAAGGAATGGAAGGAGAAACCGAAAGAGTTTCTGTTGAGCTCTGACATTCCTGTGAGGTTGGCGGAAAAAAAAAAGTTTTCATCTTTTGGTCTTGGCTGGTAGCCTGCCGGAGCTATCTGCCTCACCCCTCATTAGGAGAGCTTTACGCACACACTGTCAGCTTTATTCTAAAAACAGCAGTAATCTCCAAACGCGGGCCAGTGACTGGCAACTTATTACACATATTTAGGCCCTTCGAACCGAACTGCAACTTTGGCAGTTGTGGTGTTGTACAACTGTGAGCAATTTATAGTTCTCACTTCCAGCCCAACCCCCCCGGTCACTTCTGTCACCACGTTGTGTGTTGTGGTGTTCGCGAGTGTGTGCACTCTCAAAAAAAAAAAAAAAGCATACGGACAGGCACATATTATATGACAGATTATTGAGCAAGCACATGCCACGTACAGCTGTCTGCTAGCGTTTGGCCAGTGTATGAATGTGGGTGGGTGGGTGAGCATGTGTCTAGGGCGCCTGCTTGCATATGTTGTTTTTTTTTTGGTTGTTTTTTTTTTTGTTCCACTCATGCGCATGGCGCCATATGGCACAGTATCTAGGGCTTTCCCATCCCAGCTTGCCGCCGTGGCAACAGGGCACTCTGGCCAGCCTGAGGGTGAGTGGGTGTGTCGGGTGACCCTTTCGGTAGGCCAGGATTTAAAAATAGGCCAGGGCACTATCAAGCGTGAACTGTGAAGTCCCCCATGCACAGATAAAAGAGCAAAACTGTGTCTTTGTTTGAGTGTGATATGTATGTGTGTGTGTGTGTGTGTGTGTGTGTGTGTGTGTGTGTGTGTGTGTGTGTGTGTGTGTGTGTGTGTGTGTGTGTGTTTGTGTGTGTGTGTTTGCGTGTGCATGTGATCCAAGAGGTTCTTTATGGCAATAACACCCTATCTGAACATCACATATGTTTCCCACGCTTGGGTGCGAAAATGAAGCAATACATTTCGAAATAGAAATGGGAGCCTGGGGGAGCTGTAATAGCACTGCACAATACTGCACAATACTGTACAATGCTGCTTTCCTCTGAAAACCCTGAGACATGCTGCACTGTGGGAGCAGAGAGTGGAATAGGGAGAACACATACGCTTGTCTTTCCCCTGCGCTGCAGTGGTCATTTCTGTTTGGGGAAGTGGACTAATCCAAACCCACCCCGCCACCCCACCCCACCCACCCACGCCTCTCAGTTCAAGATGCCGTGAGATAGCAGGTCGCCTCAGCAGATCTGCTGACGTGGCTGTGGCTGAGAGGAAGACCAGAGATGTCTCAGTGGTGTTCTCTAGTCCACTTTAACACATTGTGTAAGAATGACCACATAAAAAAACAACAAACAACAACTTTAGGTCTTTCCTTCTCTCTCTCTCTCTCTCTCTCTCTCTCTCTCTCTCACCCTCTGTCTCACTCGTGCCCGGAAGAGCTAGTCAGAACAGGAATTGGTCCCCACGGATCCTATCTGAGTGTGCGATACGGAGAGCTTTTATAAAAAGACACTAATTAGATTGGGAGGTAATTTAATCAGCTCATTTTCAGTCCAAAAGAGAAGAAGGCCTGGAGACGTTGGCTGAATCATGAGGAGATGGCACCGTTTCTGCCGGCCCCCTTTATCAGATTACGCACCATCATCCTGCATGGTTGCTGTCGTGTCCCACACATCACGCCTCACACATAGACACGCCATGGAGTTCATATGATCCCTTTGGCTTTACAGAACAAAAGAACCTAATGCATTACTCAGTCCACATCTTAGCAACATGTGTGAGAAAAAAGAGCACAAATCTTTGTTGTACTCTGTCCTCTCCGACACTGTGCTTTCTTTCATTTGATAGATGCATATACCCTGGTGAACATGCCATACAGGTCATATGAGCCCAAAACTCTATGCAAAAACAGCACAACTTGTGTTGTTTTTAACACATCTCTGTGTGCAGACAGGGACAACACAGTTTGTGTTGTTGCATTTTTTATTTGTTACACAATATGTGTTGAAAATAGCATAACTTGCGTTGAAAACAACACAACTTGCGTTGTTTTTTTTTAACATATCTCTGTGTCCAGATAGGGACATCACATTTGTTTTAAGAGTGTTGAAACAAAGAACCATATGATGCTCAGTCCACGTCTTAGCAACGTGCGTGAGCCAAAAACAGATCTCTGTAGTATTCTGTGCTCTCCGGCGCTCTGCGCCTCCTCTCATCTGCAGATGCACGTACCCTGGTGCGACCCAGTCTGGCGCTAATTAGAGGCTTGCAGAACCGAGGCTCCAAGCGTGTGGATGAAAGAGTGTCAGAGAGAAGATTACGTTAATGAGTGTATGTATGTTTTGCTGCTACAGGAGCGAAACTCTAACTGTGCTCTGTATTCAGACAAAATATACAGTAACTAGTCCAAAGCCTTGGCAGTGTGTGTGTGTGTGTGTGTGTGTGTGTGTGTGTGTGTGTGTGTGTGTGTGTGTGTGTGTGTGTGTGTGTGTGTGTGTGTGTGTGTGTGTGTGTGTGTGTGTGTGTGCGTGTTCGTGCGTGCACAGCGAGTGATGAAGGCCCTAGTCTTCATCTGATCTGAGATTTTTGACCGTAGGTGGCCTTGCTGTGTTTGTGGTTATATGATGGTTAAACTTGCAGCCTACGTACTACACTAGGTTTGTGTATCAGATGTTTGGGAGGCCCAACGGAATCCCAGATCGTGAGGGCTGAAGTTTACTGAAATGACTGTAATTCCACCGATGCGCTAGTTATAGTGTTGCTGTCCCCCTCCCCCACCGTGTGCTCTCAAAACTCAGGCATGTGTGTGTGTGTGTGCGTGTGTGTGTATGTGTGTTTGTGTGTGTTGTGTGGTTGGCTGACTTAATGTGTGTGGGCGGGTTGATTCGGTGTGTGGTAATTTTGCGAGACAGACATATGTAAAGTGTGTTTACTGCAAGGGTTTGTGCGTTTGTTACACGGCCTTGTTGTGGCAAACAAACTACACTCACAACGGATACTGTTTCTGAAATAACAAGCCATATGGCAAATCGAATTTCCTGTCTATATGGTGTTACCATTTCTAAAGTTATTCTAGCAGAACAACAGTAGAAAAACTATATTTCCACGTGTGCAAACTGAAAGGCATATACAAATAATTACTCCAAATTCAGATGGTTGAGCTGGTAGTCTTACCATACTCCCTTACTGTACCAAATACCTCCTCTCTCTCCCCCGTGTGTCTGTGTGTCTGTGTGTGTGTGTGTGTGTGTGTGTGTGTGTGTGTGTGTGTGTGTGTGTGTGTGTGTGCCCGAGTGTACATGTCATGACCATGTACACACGTGTGTGTGTGTGTGTGTGTGTGTGTGTGTGTGTGTGTGTGCGTGTGTGTGTGTATGTACATTATGTCATGGCCATGTACACAGTTAGCCAAACTCACTCCTGAATACTCTCATTGTAATAAACATCCCCTGTAAGAGAGACTATTGATTTTGTGACTCATGCAACCATGGAGCTGATCCCTACCTCTCTTTTTTGTTCTCTCTCTCTCTGTCTCTTTCTATCTCTTCATCTCTCCATCTGTTTCTCTCTCCTCCCACTCTCATTCATATTGTAGGCTGAAAGCATTGGTTTCAACTGGGGGCAGAAATGTACAAGCTGCCTGTGACTGGTGAGTTTACACGTGCTGCACACACACACACACACACACACACAAACACACACACATACACACACACACACACACACACACACACACACACTCACATTAACATTTTAGTACCATGATATATCTCTTTCATAATATTTCTTATTGGGGCTCTCTGCATTACATTTCAGTCTCAGCACAGCTTGGCATCTCACACGGCATTTAGTCACTAATGGGTCTTTAGTGCCCCCTACTGGCTTCTGCCTGATACTAAATGTGCTACCTCAGCTCCTATATAGACCTCTAGTCCCCAGTTATTGCAGTGACACAATTAAGCAAATAGAGCAAAAGCTACTTGAATGTATTGATAACTTAAACACCCCTGCGTTTCCCACATGTGATCATCTCTGCCTTTACGTGACCTCCTCCCCGCCACCCCTTAATTCCTCCTGAGCTAGTCCAACTATCTCACCTCTGATTAGATGCACCCCTTAATTCCTCCTGAGCTAGTCCAACTATCTCACCTCTGATTAGATGCACCCCTTAATTCCTCCTGAGCTAGTCCAACTATCTCACCTCTGATTAGATGCACTAGAAGCAGGACTCATAGCTATTCAATCACTTTACTATCTACAGTACTATTATAAATATACAAATTAACTTGTACCTAATGTTATATTATTCACACTACACTATATCTCATTGTCTTTGACAAAGTTGAATGTGATCTAACGTCCTCTTATGTGTCCAGGCTCTTCTCTCATGTGGACGACCCGTTTCTGGACGACCCTCTGCCCAGGGAGTACGTGCTGTACCTGCGGCCCAGCGGGCCCCTGCTCCATCAGCTCGCCCATTTCTGGCAGCAGAGCCGCGTCACGTGCGGCAAGAACAAGGCCCACAACATCTTCCCTCACATCACGCTCTGCCAGTTCTTCATGGTGAGGCAGGGGCCTCACAGTCTGTCTAGTGTAGAGCCACAGTCTGTCTGTCTGTCTGTCTGTCTGTTTGTCTCTCTCTCAGTTCAATTCAGTGTGCTTTATTGGCACGACTGTGCAATGTACAATATTTTCAAAGCACTCTCTCACTCTTTCTCTCTCCCTCTCTCTATCTCTCTCTCTCTGTCTCTCTCTCACTCTCTCTATCTATTTCTTTCTTTCTCTCACTCTTTTTCTGTCTTCCTGTGAATCTATCTTATCTATGTATATCCATATCAATGGATTGTACGGGCCATACCAAGAAGTGCCCCTGGGTACTAGGAATAAACAGAGCACAGTTCAGAGTACTTCCTGTGAGTCAGCCTGAGGGAGGTGTAGGACGATGAGCGTGTGTGTGTGTTTTTTTCATCATGTGTTTACCATTTAAAAGAAAAGTATTTTAGTAGGAGTGATAAGTAATCAGCATTTCATTTCATATTAGGTGACTGCTCATGTTGTTCCATTGGTGACATTTGCTTGCACACTGGGCTGTTCTCTTGCTGAGCAGATTTTGGGGACAGTGCTGTTGATATTTTGGGGACAGTGCTGTTGATATTTCTTTCTAGAGCCTCTGGTCTCATTGCGCTGTTCTGTGTTTGTCTGACGCACAACAACACAGTTGTTCTTGAGCCTGTCTTAAGTGTATCAGTTCATTTGGACCCTCTCCTCTAGCATCCCAGCACTTGTGATTTGGTTTCTCACTCAGTGTCCGCTGCTCAGTATTCACTGCAGAATGGTCTTATGCTACATTTTTAAATCTTAGGGCTCTAATTTAAATGATGGGCAAACTGCAATGTTTAATGTGTAAATACACCTAATTTGATAACTAGGCAAAATCTATGTACTGATTTAATTCTGTGAGCAAACATTGGTTGGTCAGCTCAACGCTCTCACATGCCACTCAATAGCTTCATGCAGGAGACACTTGGCCCATTCACTGACTGCATTTTCCCCGTCATTTAAATTGGAGCCCTTAGTAAGTGTCCTTTGGAGTATCTACTTTGGAGTATCTACTTTGCAGTACGTATACATACTGTAGTACTTTAGAGAACACTCCTGTCTGTTCAGTTGTAGACAGTTGATATTGATTTGGAAAGGTAAGCGAGTTCATAGAGAGAGCAAATCCACACACCCTCTGCTGAAGGGACATATATACTGTATATAGGCATATACTGTATGTATAGGCATATATATATACATAACACAAACACACACACACACACACACACACACACACACACACACACACACAGTAATTGCTAAATTTGTTGGTACCATTTCATAAGGAAAGAAAAACACAATTATGTGAAACTCACAAAAGTAAATGGCATTCATCATTGTTTATTTATGGTGCAAATCAGATTGCGCTTTTGACTCCTCATTCAGATAATTCATTTTAGATAATCAAACAAATGAAATGGCGTGGACAAATATTGGGGCACCTTTAGCTAATGCTGTGTTGGACAACATTACAGGCAATTACTGGCAACAAATACTTTCTGTAGCTCTGAATAAGTGAATGAATACTTCTGAGTACTTCTGCATTGTAGACAGGTAGTTTTGACCACTTTTCCTGAGCAAACTGCTCCATCTGTCACAGTTTTGAAATGTGCCTTGTGACTAAGTGTCAGCTCTTTCTGGAGTTCAATAAGATTCCGATCTGAACTCATAGAGGGCCACTGTTTTTTTCTTTAGTCATTCTTAGGTGTTTTTAGCTGTGTATTTTGAGTTATCCTGTTGAAGGACCCAAGACCTGCGATTGAGACTGAGCTTTCTGACACTGGACTGTATGTTGCACCCAGGATGCCTTCCAGTCCTCTATTTTCCAAAATAGGTACACCATCATTTTATCCTCAGTGCACATACAGTCTCCCCGAAAAGCTCCAGTTTTGTCTCGGTCCAAAGTCTATTTCTCCTTAGGGGGCTGTGATTGGGCCAGTGTGTTGGCCACAGTCCCATGCACCTTAAACTTGTTTTTTAATATGTGCAACTAGTCACAGGAACACCGGAGATTTCCTTTGATTGACCTAGTCCATGTTCATTTTGGGGCACACAATGATCTCAATCTGCAGAGTGACTAATTTGATCCATTTCTATAGTCGGAATGACTGTAGACATAATCCAATACATCAGTGACATGAATTCAGGTTAAACAATTAGTTTAAAACATCACCATAATCCAATAATTTATCTTTTTTATGGGTTACAAATCTGTCCCGGTCATTTTAGGATATCTTTGTAAAGTAAACAACAAAATTTGATGATTTAATGATCTTTTTTCAAACGTTCTTTGTTTAACTCTATTACATACCAAATTCATACATGAGATATTTACTTTGAATTTCAAGCACTTTTAAGGAAGAAATATTTTTTTCAATTATCTGCATGGATACCAATACAACAGACACAGCTCTGCTTTAGTCTCTTCAGCAGAGGGTGTGGTTGCCAGGGGAACCCCACCTGACTGCCCCCCCTCTGACTTGACCACACGGTGTCTGCCCACAGTGTGCGGACGCCAAGGTGGAGGCGTTGTGCGAGGCGCTGCAGACCACGGTGGGCCAGTGGAAGGGCCGCTTCCCCAACCCACTGCCCCTGGAGCTCTACACCTCCTCCAACTTCATCGGCCTCTTCGTGGACGAGCAGGTGGCCGAGGTGCTTAAGACCTTTGCCTTGGACTTTGCCAACGAGGCGGCGGCAAAAGCAGGTGGGCAGCAGGAACTGCATGTGGGAGATACAGACTTCAATGGTGATAGTTTCTCATTTTATCGCTTTGCATTTTCATGGCAGTGACTGTATGTGGTCAACATGCATGCCTAACAAGTTATGGGATTCTATTGTTGGGATTTAGCGGAATCCAAATCTATCTAGGAGTGGTTGCTTGGCTACTTGTTTGTTTGAAGGTTGAAACCACAGCCTGCATTTGATGTAGGGCTTTGAGTAGTAACAAAGGCTCATTAATGCATTTATTTTCATCTACAGTATAGCACCACAGCATGGCTCCATTGTACGGATGTATTTAAGAGGCACTCCCCTCACATCTCTCTGGTTTATCCCCTCTCCAGACGCCCACGTGGAGCCACATAAGAAGCAGCTTCATGTTACTCTTGCATACCACTTCCAGACCAATCACTTGTCTTCGTTAGAAAAGTTGGCCAAGGGCATCGACGTAACGCAGGGCTGCGATTGGCTAGCCGTGCTCTTCTCCAGGGACATCCGGTTTGCCAATCATGAGGTGGGGCACTGTAGTGGAGGCAGGGCACTTTAACATGTGACTGTGTGCTTTCGTAGCAGTTGTTGTTGAATGACCAGCTCATAGTAATGCAACAGATATGGGGCCCCTAATTTTAATAAGCCAAAGTGCAAAGTCTAAAGTCTATTCAAATCAATTTTGGTAAATTGCAAATGTAATATTGTGAGCAAGGTCCCAGGCGCAAATATTGATTTGTCAGCCCAATGCTCCCGCACACCACAGGAGAGCTTTAGTTCATGCACAAAGGACACTTTGCTCGTTGCCTGACTTTGCCCTTTGGCCATCTTTTAAATAAGGGCCCCATACTGTGAACAGCAGAAACAAACATCACATACCTGTTCATCCCACGTCCTCTAACAAACTGATAGAATAGGAAGCGCATGTGGTCAAAGTGTGGGCATCTCCTCCATGTCCTCCTCACGGGCTCTTGTCGGTTCCCCTTCTGTCCCAGACTCTGCGGGTGATGTACCCGTACGCGCCGCAGAATGAGGACGAGCTGGAGCTGGTGCCGGGGGACTTCATCTTCATGTCGCCCGTGGAGCAGGGCAGTGCAAGCGAGGGCTGGGTCTATGGGACTTCGCTGGGCACGGGGCTGTCTGGCCTGTTGCCTGAAAACTATGTCAGTCGGGCAGATGAGTGCGACACCTGGATCTTCCATGGGTGCGTACAAAAAAAAAACAACAACTTGTGCACGCCACGGCATTATAAAATGTGAAGAGGTTGAGTGTCAATATTGTAAATGGTAAACTTTGTTATTACAGAGGATAGTCAAGGCTCAGTTATTAAGTTGGGATGAAATGTGATAAATATAAATTTCATGATAGAAGATGGGGGAGCGATTTGCAACCAGTGAACAAAGCTTTACATGTCAATAAATCTCTCCAACACATGGTTGACTGAGATGTTGATCTGTGCTACACTTTTCTCCCAGGTCCCATTCTTTCCTCAACAGTACCTCCCCCACCAGCATGGGGGGTGCTTTAGGCGGTCTGCTTCTAGATGGTCAGCTGGACGGCCGCCTTCTGGACGACCCAAGTCCTATAGACCCCACTGGTCTGTTTTGTCAACCTATGCAGGTAAGGCAGGTGTGCAGTTTTCAGCCTGATGCCCTTTAACATTAGATAACATTAGGGCATGAGGTTTACCAATCAGTATGTTTACTTTTGAAACCATGTGAATGTTTATATGGATTTTATAACATTTTATAATGTAAGTATAAACGCTGTAAGTCATCACTGTGCCTAGTGCTGTATCTTGGCCATGCAGATCAAATGAAGGTTATTGGATTGGGTGTTGCGGAAATGCGTTTGAAAGTGTTTGTATGTGACAAATTGAACATCTGTCCCTTGCCATTCCAGATGCTTCGGCCAATCAGCAACAGCCAGTCTCGGCTGCCCAAGAGGACCCTGTTTGTGTGTCGCCACGGCGAGAGAATGGACGTGGTGTTTGGGAAACACTGGATCTCCCAGTGCTTTGATGCCAAAGGTAGGGAGGCAAAAAAAGAGCTGAGACAGGAATACAGTTCTGCACCCTTACATACATGAGCAAACAGATAAAAGAGCTGAGACGTGGTCATTAAAGTCCCAGACATACTGATTCCAGACCTGTCTGGAGTCTCTTTGATAATACCCACTTTGGCTTGGCTTGTCCGCCCATGTCCCATGTCTTCCCACCCAGGTCGATATGTACGGTCCAATCTTAACATGCCGGCTAGTCTTCCAGCGAGAACTGGCGGCTACAGGGACTACGATAAGGACTGCTCTATCACTGTGTTTGGGTCGACACAGGCTCGCCTCATAGGTAAGCACTCTCCCCTGCCTCCCACAGACACAGACGATAAAGTATGGGCTTTAGCCTTATCACCCGGGGATGTCCGTTTACATTTCATGGACCCAGACAGTAAGTGTTTGGAGAGTGGAGTGCATAGGAAATCAAGGGACAAGGCACCAGGCTGCATTATAGGCAAACAAAGCCAATGTGCAGTCTAGTTTTTTATCATCAACTACTCCCACCACTCCCATCAACTACTCCCACCACTTTTGGGATGTCTGGCTTCTCTGGAAGCTTTCCATTAGCAAAAGAGCCGCCCTGCACTATACTAGAACTGCTTAGTTCATTTGGATGATTTGATTGGATACTGTACTTACAAATAGACTTAGACTCAGACAATGTAAAACACTGTATCGGCGCAAAGAAGGATTTGAAGCTGTGTTAAGATAAAGGTAGATGTCACTCTTGTACTATGCAAGAATTCCATAACAAGATAACCTAGCTAGGCTAACATATGTGGACATGTGGATCCATAAGCCTGTCATGTGATGTGTGTGTGTGTGTCTGTGTGTGTGTGTGTTTGTGTTGCGTGTGCCTCTTTGCCACAGTGCCTTGATGTGTGTATCTGAATGCTGCTGTATCTTTGTGTCTGCAGGTGAGGCTCTGCTGGAGAGTCAGACAGGCATAGACTTTGTGTACTGCTCCCCCTCACTGCGTTGTGTGCAAACAGCCCATCACATCCTGCGAGGTACAGTACTGCAGGAATACAGTTCTGCACCCTTACATACATGAGCAAACAGATACTCAACAGAAGTTTATCATATCTAAATACACAAGACGCCATTAAACACCCTAAAGTGTTCTGATACGTACTGTTGTGCCCTTTGAGATATATGTAAATTGAGGAGCAGATACAACCAGTAATGCTACTTCCTATATGATATTTTAAAAAAATGCTCATTCTTTTTTAAATTGTCCTTGTGTGTGTGTGTGTGTGTGTGTGTGTGTGTGTGTGTGTGTGTGTGTGTGTGTGTGTGTGTGTGTGTGTGTGTGTGTGTGTGTGTGTGTGTGTGTGCGCGCGCGTGTGTGTGTGCGTGCTGCAGGTCTCCAGCAAGATGGGAAGACTAAGATTCGTGTGGAGCCAGGGCTGTTTGAGTGGACCAAGTGGGTCTCGGGTACCTCCCTGCCTTCCTGGATACCCCCTGCTGACCTGGCAGCTGCCAGCCTGTGTGTGGATACAACGTATAGGTGAGCTCACCTGTCCCACCCACACACATGCTGTGCACATATAGTATGTGAATGCACCAATCTTCCATAGCCTACGTGCACAAGTAGTTTGAGTAGAACTACTGATCTTCATTATCTCCCTGATTGTTGACATCATATCATGTATGGTATTATTTCCTGATCACTAAACGTTTGATTCTTTTTAATGTTTTCATCAGTTAACTTCATTCAACTGAGCTTGTATGTAGGTTATTCCGTTCAGTTGTGGACCTTCTTAAATTGCGCTAGGGGGGCGGAGAAAGGCAGAGAAAGGCGCAGATTGCACTATGAATTGAAAGTTTGATAAATATGACGTACACTTGGGTATGACTGCGTTCGCAATCTGCGGTTTGTCCATGGTGCTGATAACGCTACGTTCGCAAATGTACGTACATCACACACACACACACAAAAACACTCAGTGACTAAGTAACACACACACACACACACACACAGTCACTCAGTCATACACAGACACACACACACACAAAACACACAGACACACACAGTTACTCGGTCATACACACACACACACACACACACACACACACACACACACACATTAGTGAAATGACCACACTATTCTTTTTCTCCAGACCTCATATACCCATTAGCAAACTTGGTGTGTCCGAGTCCTACGACACGTACATCAGCCGGAGCTTCCAGGTGACTCGGGAGATCCTCAGCGATTGCAAAAACCTCGGTGAGTGAGTGAGTTGACGGCCTGATGACTTCACCTGGAGCAGGGCAACCTCTCTTCATAGAGCTCCCTGTCCTATGAGACCAGGTGTGGGGTTTTGGGTACAACCATCAAAACACAGCTGTGCATATACTGTGGTCAGATGTCTCTGTGAAAGGACTCAGTCATGATTCTGAAACGTCTTATTTGGTATAACTCATGTTGCTTTGAAAGACAAAGCTGACCGTAGACCAAACTTCCACTATAGATCAGAACATCAGCTTATGCATGTGAACCAGTCAGTCAGTCTTCTTAACAGAAAACAGACCTAATGGTGACTCACAAGTTCCATCAAAAGCGAGACATATGGTACACATGTGTCATTCCATGGTCATAGCAGAAAAAAGAGAGAATGTTACACTGAGACTGCGGAGGAGGAGGAGCGCTCTGCGAAAGAGGGAGCAGCATGGTAATCAGGTGGGACCCTCAGCTTTTGGCGATCCCTCTGACGAATGATTGACCCTGCAGGGCCACCGTAGCGAGGTCTGCCTGGGGGTGTAGCGAGCGCCCACACGGTGCCCGATCCCATCTGCTGGTCTGTGATTATGCTACAATAAGCTCTGTATCCCCTGCACAGGAAACACAGTGCTGATAGTGGCCCACGCTTCCTCCCTGGAGGCCTGCACGCGGCAGATGCAGGGCCTCAGCCCCCAGAATTCCAAGGACTTTGTGCAAGTGGTCCGAAAGGTCAGCCGTCTGTTTTTCTTTACTCTCCCCACTCTCTCTCTCTCTCTCTCTCTCTCTCCATCTCTCTCCATCTCTCTCTCTCCCTTCAGCCTCGTCATCTGACCATCTGTTCCAGTGGTCTCGCCTCATCTCATAACTTTAGATTTGACTCTAAAGTGTGTGTGTGTGTGTGTGTGTGTGTGTGTGTGTGTGTGTTTGCATGTGTGTTGTGTGTGTGTGTGTTGTGTGTGTGTGTGTGTGTGTGTGTGTGTGTGTGTGTGTGTGTGTTCATGTGTTCATCTGTATGCTGGATGTTCATATTCTGCCCTCTGTCGTGTCTCCCTCCCCTCCTCCGGTCCCTAGATTCCCTACCTGGGCTTCTGCGCGTGCGAGGAGATCGGCGAGACGGGCGTGTGGCAGCTGGTGGACCCGCCCATCCTGCCTCTCACCCACGGGCCCAATCACACCTTCAACTGGCGCGAGACTTTGCTGCAGGACTGAACAAGCCCGTTAGGCCTCACACCCCCACCCGCCCCCACCGCGCGCGTCCGTAACCCCCTTTGCCGCTGTCCCTTCCGTTCGTCCATCCCTTGTGCGTCCTCAGGGCCCCTCGCGGGCAGCTCACGAGACGCCGCAGAAAGCGCTCAGCCTTGTCCGCCTGGCCTGCACCGCCTATGGCACCAAATGATTGGACCAACAAACAAAAACAAAACAATAACAGCAACAAACAAAAACAAAAACACGTCTAGGCTTCCATAGCACTCTTGTCAATGGGCAGCTGCAGTATATAATGCCCATTCTATATGTGTATGTAAATGTATGTACTGTATATTGGCAGCATTGATACTTGTACCCATAATGTGATTTCACTTGTCCCTGGTGACGACATGTTTACTGGTCAATAGCCATAGGTGGGAGGAGGTGAAGGGGAGAGCTGAGGGGGGATGCTGCAGAATGCTTGGACTCCACTGCCCACATACGCTTTTAACTGCCCCCTCTGTTCTCTCTCCCCTGGGGCACTGATGAGGAGATTGGTGCATGTGTTGGGCTGCCTGCACCCCTGGATCACGGCGTGTGAGGGTGACAAACTCAGGTTTCTGTCATGTGGAGAGTTAGCTGTGAGGGGTGATTGACCCAGAGTCGCTGTGAAAGATTTTGGGGCTGGACAAGATGACCACCCCCCCCTAAAGCGCAGTGGCATGAGCTTTTTGGCTTCCACTGAACTGCACCAGTCCACCATGTGCCAGGCTGCACGGAGAGGACTCGGCTGGTCTTCTCTGTAAACACACTGTGAGGAAAGGAGACACACACACACACACACACACACACACACACACACACACACACGCACTCATACGCACTCATATGACCTGCCACGCGTCTCACACTCCACGTGTCTCCATTGCACCTGCACAAAACCTTCCAGAACAAAGCACAAAAGGAGGAAGACCCCAGACAATCAAGATAGTACAGGACTGGTGGGTAACAAGGCTGGAATTAACTTGTGC
Organism: Alosa pseudoharengus; assembly: GCF_046254945.1. NCBI lineage: Eukaryota > Metazoa > Chordata > Actinopteri > Clupeiformes > Clupeidae > Alosa > Alosa pseudoharengus. The sequence goes on along the minus strand of NW_027468870.1, from coordinate 34,718,007 downwards.
TTTTAACCAGTTGGCACTTTACTTGAAGGTTTTTCTTTTTAAAGGATTTTTTTTGTTGATTCAGAAAATATACTACATTATATTATATTATATTATATTATATTATATTATATTATATTATATTATAAAAGTCCTTTATAATCAATACCTTTAAGTTTTGTGCTCTCCTCCTCACCTGTTTTGTGGAGGGAATTTCTTCCGGTATGGTGTTGAAGTAAGCCTTACTTTTGGATCATAGTAAATGAGTGTATTACTATCCTACGTCAATTTCACAAACTATTTAGTTGAAGTACCTTACTAATTAGCTGGGAGCCAACTCTTTAATGTAGTTGAAATAATATTTAACTCAATTTATTTATATATTCATACCGTACTAGCTAAAATTATTTACAGGTGCTTAGGACAAAGTACTATACTGGGGTATGTTTTGCTGTCGAAGCAGAACAGAAGCTGTAGCAAAGTATAATGCAGTTATTCCTCACTCAAGCAGTTAAACATATCAAACGTGTTGAGTATTTTCAGTCTTTCCATGTATGTTCTCAATGTAGCCATTTTATCAGTTGACCTGAACTAACTGTAGTGTTATAATGCCAATGCAAATGAATAGGAGGGTCATACTCATTTTGTTTATCTTCTTCTTTCTTGTACACCTCTCTTTACTGAGGTGGTTTTCTCCAGAAGATTTCACAAGCCTTCCTTTGTAAATCCACTCGCATGCGCAGTGGAACCTCAGTGACTTTGTGCTGTCCTTCAGAAACGGGCTTGTTCTCATAACAGCTAGTCAAAAACATGAACCAAACCGAATGCCGGCAGAAGCGCCCACCCTGAAATGCTTCCTGTGCAAGCACTGGAACAAGACGTTGTCACTGCTTACACTCAATATCACTTGATGCGTGTCTGTGTGATTTGCCATATCAGAAGTGTTGCTTTCAATCAAGCCAGATGCTGCCTGGTCTTGTGTATTGTGTCCGTTTTGTAAAGCTGCCATTTTTTTTGCTGTCTTCTTGCCATATTGCTTTGTTTTTCAGAGTTACATCCGAGGTATCTGGCACTTCCAGACTGACTGCTAATAATAAGCAGTACAGTACTTTACCAGGTGTTTGGTTAGGGGCTAACCATGCCAAATAGTGATTGGTTGTCTATATAAATGGTGCTTGTCTGTCTAAAATAACCACCAACCTTGCTTTAGTGTGCACTTTGTCAACTGAGAGTTAACAAGGTCCAAGTGTACTTTTTAGAAAAACATAATTGAAAAATACACAATCTATGAAAATTATTGTTAGAATTTATTTTTGCATTATTTTTTATAAATAATATATTATTATTTCACACCAAATCATATTATTTTATATTATTTGGTGAGGGAACAAAAAAAATCAAATTTGTGTACATGGCAGACCTTGTTAATTCTCAATCGACACCTTGTTAACGCAGTGTGTCCAATAGGGGAGAACTGGTGGGTCATTTGGTTAAGGGCTTCTGTGAGATGAAGTGAATGACAGGCATGTGTATTGTACCCCACCCCCACCCGAACTCTTCCCGTTTCTAAACGATTCACCATTCACCACAGCATCTTCTGCTGTTGGCACTTAGCACTGAATGTCTCTCTCAGGACACTCTCTCACAGTGTTACCCCCCTCCCCGCTATCCACCCTCCCTCAATCATTTAGATGTAATTGTCCCTTGATAGCATGTGTAACTATGGGGTTACATACAGTGTTTGCCCTTGGATCTAGCCTAATCCTTGTGTGTCTCAGCAGTGCTCTTCAAGAGCTCTTGTGTGGTCATGCAGAGATGAGGACAAGAGGCCTCAATCATTATTAACATAAGAGACTCCATGGAAACCTGTTACGATGCAATGTTTCAAGTCATAGGTTTTTTTTGTTTTGTTACATAAACTTATTAGTTTTAATAATGGATAGAAATATTTATACGATGATTAACAGACTTACTGATGGATGAATCGACCTCCAGACTTCCAAAATAATGACTGAATGGATGAAGTCATTAATGAATCACTTTACAATGACACCAAACCACTCATCACTGAGTCTAAGGTATGGTGAGTTTGATGGATTAAACATGATCTTAGTTTTGTCTCTGCTGAATTTCTTTCACTTTCATGTGATTTGTTGTGGTCAGCAGGTGTGACCTGCAAACCATAGTTCGAAACGTTTTTGGTAAAGATGGCACTCCCTTCACCTATGTGTGCGGTCAATTATTTTTTATTTCAATCAACCATCCACATCTGCTTTCAAAAACCAGTTCACAGTGATCACATGTGCCCTGCATGCAAAAGATAAGATTTGCCATTTATACTTTTGAAGCAAACTACAGTACTTGAAAACAGTACATAAACAGAAATTAAGGTTATACACAACCGCTCTCTGTACTTAAATTATTATATTGACATTTTATGCATTCCAATGAAGTTCCGAAAGAATGTGTGTTATATTTTGTTGCAAAAGATTGCCTCAGTAATTATTATTATTGTTGGATTTTAATTAATTACTGCTTAAGGATATAAATTATGTTGGCCAATAAATGTTTTCTCTCCACTTACTGGTTTTCTGTTTCCCACATCATGTAGCCCAGTGAGGCATACTCATGTGTGAATGGTCTACAAAAAGTTTCATACTTAACACATTTAAGGATGCATTTTCAAGATTCATTGTAAGCTAATTTAGAGCATAAATATAATCTAATTTAATAGCCTGTTCGACTTTCACTTTTAAAATGTGAGTTTTGGAACATTTTTTTTATCTTACATTTTTTATTGTGAAGTTTATTTCAGTTTGAGTAGCCTAGACCTATAATTGTTATTTTAAGTCCTTCATTTTGAGTATTTAAGTTTGACAATGATAAAAGATAACTAATACATGACATCAAATATATTTAATTAATTTTAAGTGGGCCTGTTGCCTGTGACTTCTTGTTTCTGCGCAGTAACAAGAAGTCAAACAGATCAGGATAAAGGGATGATAACCACAGCCCAAAATGAGGGAGGCATCTCATTTTTCTTAGTTCGTGTTGCTGGTTTTATTCAGCTTTATTGTTTTTGAAAAACGAAGATTTCATTTATATTTAATTTAACAAAACTGTGTTTCACTGCTATTCCCAGTTTCAGTCATGCTTTTCATTAAGTGTAGGGCTAACAATCCAGCTTTTCGTCAGTAAAAATGAATAATAGCCCTGCTTTGTTAGACCTATGCTTTTTACAGTTGCATAGTTCCACCATTAGATGGCGACTCAAGTCTATATGACTAACCGAAACAGCTCTCGCGTGGCGGCGGTGTTGCTGCCTGTCTAGTTAGACAGGGTTGTGGGTCATCATAGGAGATTGTGCTCGCCTACTGTGTGTAGTTACAGTGATTATCTTCATGTTTATCTTAATGTTGTCGTCGTTCGACAATAGATGTCACTCACCACCTTTTTCAGGTCTGGGTGTTTCGCTTTCCGGCTCTTGGAGCATGAACATTTTCAGTAGTTATCTTAGTTGGCATTAGCCGGGCCCTTGAAGAAGTCAGCTAGCGCTGTTCAGCCTTATCTTACAGCCACATAACCAGTTGTGAAGATATTTCTACAACCAGAACCACTTTGTTTATAAATACCCTGGTGAGTATTTGGCTCCGGTTTCATACAGTTGAAGAGGCAGACTTAACACAACCCAGGCCCAGGGGCTTATCAAGGTTAGCTCGACATCTGATACGGCTCATCATGTCTTCAGATAATGCTTTAAACGAGGGCCCATTATACAGGCTGCTATGCATCAAGTGTCATGTGAAGCATATCATGACTTTATCGTAACATTTCTTAATATTGTTGGCTGCAGAGTCTAGAATAACAGAAGTCTGAGTCCATCCATATCAAATAAGAATTTTTCCAGTCAAGGACACACATTTTAGACGAATCAGTCAGGTGAGTTTTGTGGTATGATTGGAAATATAGCAATTTGGTCTCATTTCAATATGTTGCAGTAATAACTATTAATAGCATGGACCCAGCCTCTGAATAATCTCCCTTACTGTAAACCTTACGTTCTCCCAAGTGTAGCCATGCTGAGGCATAGGCCTAGCATCTACAGTGGTCATTCTTGGAAAATCATAGGCAGATGGCAGGTAACATTTGATAACTACCTTTTGGATTTTAATTATATCACTTTCCTCCACAGCTGTTATGCCAGCCTGTCATGCCTATGAATGATCTACAAAGGTAACGAAAACAAAGTGTTCTACTGTTTTGTGCTTTTGTATGCCAACCTATTTTTGTGATTTGGGCCACTAAGTTTAGTGATAAGTTAACAGGAACAGGAACAGAGATTGGTCTTGGTGTGGGTGGGGGTTTTGCAAGGATGTAGGCTAGCACAGGTGAAGTGCAGAGACACAGATCCTGCTATTGACGTAAACGGTCATTTCCTGAATGGATTAACTCAGTGGTTGGAAAAAAACCCCAGTGGCGTCACCAGGAAAACTCATAGTCCTGGTGATTAATTTGAAAGGTTTTTAAGGTTGCAGACCTCTGATCTAAGGTCCATCAAGCTCATCCCACATCAGCTGGTCCCATGGTGGCCCCAAGGTCATGCAACTAGGTATTTGGTTATATTTACATGGAATTGGATTTATTTATGATATTTTTTAGAATATGGGATTGTATTGTTATGACATTATATATTGTGCAATCTGATTGATTTGGCTAATTCTCATAATCTTAAATGTTTTGTTTTGTTAGTCTATGCCTGAAATACCCTGAATATTTCAGGCACAAATATAACATGCTTTAACTCTCTATAGTCTAGCCTTCTACTGAAGAAGGCAAGTGTTAAACTGAATACTGTATTGCAAAGTGCATACCATTATACTGTCCATACTCCACATACACTTTTTGTACTACTCTTATGTTGCTGTTACTGCACTGCACATATCTGATACTGTACATATCTGTCTATATTGCTCATACAGCATATACATATTTATTCTGCTCTTATAATGTTACTGTTAATACACTGCACATATCCTTACTGTAAACCTTACCACTTGATTAACTGTATACTACTGTCTACACTGCACTATGTAATGTACAGTATACTGCACTACCTGTCTATATTGTTCACATTGCACTTCTCTGCTTTTTTGCACTTCTGGTTAGACGCTAACTGCATTTCGTTGTCTCTTTACTTGTACTCTGCACAATGATAATAAAGTTGAATTTAATCTAATCTAATTATGTTATGGGCAAATAAGTCTACAGAAAATCTCTGTTATATAGATATGGAATATGGAAAAACAAAGACAGTATCTCCAAACTGCCTTGTGTCTATAACAAGGTTTTTAATATTGGATTAATCAAATCATATGCCCTCCAAATAAATGTAATTCTTTGTCTGTCCAAAATGCAAGTTAACTTTTCTGGTAGAATTTCCATTGAGTCCTATCTGTTTACATATGACATTGCATTTGTTCATGTAGCTGACGCGTTTATTGTAAGCGACCTACAAGTGAAAAAATAACATTCAAGCTAAAAGAGAGTCGCCAAAGACCCCAGTGACCCTAGTGTAACAGGGTAAATAATACCTTGGTGATCAGGTAAAAACTACCTTTGTGATCGGGTAAATGCTACCTTGCAAACACAAGGGCAAAAGGATGAGAGTATAAATCATGAGAAGTTTGTAATTTGCAGAATTTGCAGGTGATTTGCACACATTCTCCTTGTTTAGGTTGCAGTTCTGCTCGACGATGAAACGTTGCGATGCACCTGAGTGAACTAATGCTGCAGGGACGTACCTAACCCGGCACTGGAGGTTCGGGCAATGGCTGCTGCAGAGCACCTGTCACTCACTCCAGCATGTCACTGGCTTTGCTGGGAGAGCGCAGAGAACCCGTTTTTCTGCCTGACTTGGTTAGCCCTTCTTTCTTCTCTTGGCTCGCCTGGAAATAGGTGGAAACTGGCCTGAGGCGCTTCTCTTGCAATGGGGGAAAGAGTGGACAGCTGAGATGTGTGTGTGCACTTTTCCGCTGTGCCTGTGTGTTGTGTGACCTGACCTCACACACACACATTCACACTCACTCACTCTCTCTCTCTCTCTCTCTCTCTCTCTCTCACACACACACACCATTCCTTCTTTCATTTCCTGTGGAATCCTGCCCTGTGCCCGGCAGCAGCCTGCAGGGGGTTAGAGGTGAAGGGTCAGTGGCCTGCGAGACTGATCAATGTGGCCGTGCTGCCCGAGACTCCTGCTCTGTGGCTTCTTCTCTAGCTCTGTCCTCTCTGATCCTGGTCGCCTACGGCTGGGATTAGTTGTACCCACATGCAAGTTGTTGTTGTATGTACGTACGTGGGTGGGTGTGGGAGAGAGAGAGAAAGAGAGACGGAGTAGGAGACGAGCATAGGCTGAGAGAGAGTATAATGAAAGAGGAACATAGTGTATGTGTGTGTGTGCGAGAGAGAGAGGTTGAAAGATGAACATGGAAAAATTGTGTTTATGCATGTTGTGTACCTGTGTTTTGGGGTCGGTGGAGTTTAGATATAATATCCAGATCCAAATGTACTATATTTGAAAACCAGAGAAAGAAATTTCCAGAAAAGCAAATGTGCTGAAAATAAAAGCGATTTTTTTCTACTCAATAAATATTTACACAAAGCCTACATCGCACAATACAAGGGGATAATCCACGGATATTCTGGCAACTCTAGGAAACGTTGTTATGGTCATAGCTTTCAGCCAGTCTTTTTGGTACTTTCCAAGCTGTGCTTGCCAATTTGTCGCAACACTTTTTTTTGCCCTCTGCTCCCACAAACCACTTTGATTGGTGAGTCGAGCTTCTGGCCATCTGTTCTGGGCTTTCAGCATCTGTGATTGGTGTTAATTTGCTCCGTCGGGTCATGGGGCCTTTGCCTGTGCTTGCTTTGGAGGGTCCCAAATTTGCAGCACACCTGAGCTGGTTGCAGAAAGTGCCCCCTGGTGTGCTGTTGAAAGGAAGTGGTCTTGATGGGGAGGGAGGGGGTGTGCTGGATGTTCACAGGCTAAGAGGAGATGGAGGTAGGGGTGAGGGAGGAGGTGGAGGTGGATGTATACGCGTGTGTGTCGGGGTGTGTGTGTCATACTGAAATGGCTGTGGATCGGATGAGTGCTGGAGGGCCTCTGGAAGGATGGCATAGTATTACACGCCACGCAGAGCTCTCTCCTTTTGTCTGGCGTCGCTTCCTTTGTCCAGGTGAATTTGGCCATAAAATGAACACGCAACAGTCGGTCGGCAAAGGCGTTCTTGTTCCCGAGCCGCATGTGCAGGTACACACACAGAACCCCCCCTGTGGCTGCTACCGCCTCCCCCAACTTTCCTCGCACCACAACAGCTCTTTTGTTCCAGACATTCTCATGACCTGTGACCTGCCTCTGCGGCTTGGTGTAGATTGGGGCTCAGGTGATATCCTCCATCATTATACGTCCTTGTCCATGTCAAACACCGACACACACATCTATATGCAAGCACACACACACACACACACACACACACACACACACACACACACACACACCTGGAAATGAATGATTTTGAGCTGTAGGCCCAATGGTATGCCATAGTGAAATATTGCAGATTTCCAACACTTTGCTATACTTATAATTAAATTGTAATAATACTGCTGTCTTGAAATATTGTGCATAAGTGCCAAATGTTTGGCATTAAAGAATAGTAAACAAATGAAGGGAAAACAAAAAAAAATATCTGCTATACTATAAACCCCCTTCCCCAAACACACATACAATAGTTGAGAAACAGAGGAATATTAACATTGTGCTTATGTTGTGTGTTGTGGCTACGGCATCTTACTGGTGAGCTGTTGCTCTTGCTGCAGGAGCGTGAATAATGGCATCAGATTAAAATATTAACACATCACGCCCAGAGGTGCCAGCACACCGCTATCGAGGTTAGAGAAAAAGAGTGAGACAGAGAGAGAGAGAGAGAGATAGAGAGAGAGAATAAGAGGTAAGAGGGAGGAAAAGAGCAAGTTCATCTCGGACCTTGCCCGACCTGGCCCGACCTCTCCGGGCCACCGGTGACGGTGATCGGTGCTGGAGGAAAGAGAGAGAGGGAGAGAGAAAAAAAAGCCGTCTGCTTGCAGGGAAAACAGACAGAATGTTCTGTCTGCGTGGCGGATTACCGCAGCTATTTCCAGAGGCGCGGGACTTTCGGGGCAACATGCCACTGGGGACAGCTGTGCACGGAGCCCGGCCCAGATTGACTGACTTTCAGAGGGCGCCGGGGGCTGAGCAGGGATGGAGCAGGAGAGAACCGGAGGTAGGCAGGCCGTCTGCCCGCCCTGATGCCCCTACTGAGGATGAGGGCATCGGGGCTGGGGTGACTGGGGACGGACGGAGGCAGAGATCCATGGAGGTGTGGAGAGTATTAATGGAAAATGGATCAGCCATGCATTAGCGCTATTGTGCTATTAGTGCTAATGCTAAAAATGACTCAAAACGGTATCCTTTGACAGTGCCACTGTGTTGACTGTCATGGCGTTCACAGCACATTGAGCTTAGCTGGGATTCAGTATTATGTTAGATTAGGTTAGATTAAACTTAAGCTGACTGGAGTCTCAAACACATTTGGATGATCAGTTGAACGCCACCGGTGTCTTTCGAGGAACTGTTGGTGTGCAGGACCCGTTCAGGCAGAGGCGTCCACTGCTAAGCAAGGCCAGCAACCTGGGGACCAAGAGGAGAAGTGGGTCAGGCCAGCTGGGGTCAGAGAGTGTGTGCGTGTGTGTGTGCATGTGTGTCTGTGCGGAGGCGGCCGGGTTCGGAGAGGAGCAGATCGGAACAGAGAGCAGAAACGTGTCTGTCTGCAGGGCTGAGCCAGGGGTTGGGCTGTGTGTGTGTGTGTGTGTGTGTGTGTGTGTATCTGAGTGTCTAGGGGGTGAGCGAGGATAGGTTTTGAATCACACTGTCTGTGAAAGTGGGTCAGCTTGGAGCGAGCTGCACAAGAGATTATATGCAGACAGCATTGCTCGGGGCAGGATTTTTTTACTTTTTTTATTTTTTTTAGACAGATTTCACATGAAACAGTTTGAGGCAAACTGATGAAACCATGCATATTTTCAGATGCCTCTCTGATTAGCAGAGCCATATGTTTCTGCGACACATGAGAGCTGCAGTAAACTTGCAATAGCCCCAGTTGTTATATATTCATCTGTAACAGGGTGAGACCCGCCACTATGCTTTTATATTCATGTTAATGTAATGGTAGATAATGCTAGATAAATATTCTAGTATTCTATCAGTAAGGGTGAAACTTCTTGACCCATGGCATGCTTCTTGGGGAAGTCTCTCTCCACACACCAGCCCAATCCAACCAGACTTAGCTGGTAGAGACCTACAAGCAGCACAAAACACAGAGCTGACATGATCTTTATTTGCTCAACTGCACAGATAGACAGAGAGGGGGGGGGGGTGAGAGAGAGGGGGGATGTATAGGATGTATAGGAAAGCTGTGGAATGGAATGGGTACAGTATATGTTTAAATGCTGGAACAGTTGAAGAGGACATGGTAAATTACTGAGCATTCAGTGCTTCTGCTTTCTGAGTTACCATACCAAAATGCAGAGAGGGAGGGGGTAGGGAGGGAGAGAGAGAGAGAGAGGGAGAAGCTATGTGGCTGCCATTTATAATTTTAGATCAAAGCAGCAAATCGACTGACACAAGAGTGTCTGCATGTAGGATGAGATTATTGAGGGTAATTTGAGGTTCAGCATCTTTAGCCTGTAATCCTCAGTACATAAATCTTCCCATGCACTAATAAAACTGTATAACATATTGTATAGCTTTACATGCTATAGCATTATATCTTAATCGTATCATATTGCATCGTTTATCATATTTAACTCATCATATATAGAACAGGGATAACATTAGCTATTTTTATAGTAGTTTTATGGTCATGTTTTACTTGCAAGTGCAATATAAAAGCACTTATGTATGTTTCCAATCCAATGAATGTATTCAAATGTGAGATATCACCTAGAAAACTTCACACTGATTCATGTAAACAGTGACAGTGAAGTAGAGGGCTCAGAGCCTCGTTGTGAGGTTGGACTTTGGTCAGAAATAACTGGCTTCATCTTAACTGAATGACTAGTGGACGAGAGTGAGTGAGATAGGGAGAGGGAGAGGGAGGGGGTGAGAGGAGAGGAGGTGGTAGAGAGGAGAGAGGAGGGGGGTGATGGTGGTGAGTGTCCCACTCCGGCATAGCGCATGGAAAGAGGCAGTACTCACTTCACAGAGAGAGAGAGAGAGAGAGAGAGAGAGACAGAAGAGTGTGAGTGTGTTTGGGGAGCTTTCGGCACGAGCTCGTTGTGTCCTCACACTTTTTCAGACACACACACAGACAGACACACACGCTGTCTCTGACTAGGCATTGTCTCTCACTCTCTTTTTCTCTCACTCTCTTTCTCTCTCTCTCTCTCTCTCTCTCTCTCTCTCTCTCTGCATGCGTGCAGTGTACCCCCCCCCCCCTTGCTTTAGCTTGTTGTGTTGGGAGGTGGCAGTCTCCGGGAGACGCTCAGCAGACGAGTGGGGAAACTGGATTTATCTGACTAAGAAAAAGAACAAGACAGAAACCGCACAAAGAGCCACCACGGACAGAGGAGGTGCTGTAGAGCTCAGAAGAGAAGAGGTGTGTGTGTGTGGGGGGGGGTCGTTTCTCTCTCTTTCTCTCTCTCTCTCTCTTCCCGTCTCTTCCACTCGTACTCCCAGAAGAGGAAATGAAGGGAGCAAACTTAACTTGACAGAAGGAAGGAGGGACACAGGACTAACTTGTGTGAACTGCTAGGTAAGCACACGCCGTCAAAGGGACTGAGTCTCTCACTGTTGCATGTTGTCTGTGTGTGTTCTTTTGTCACGGTGCGACTGATTTAGCTGGAAGATAATCGGTAAGTTTAAAAGGTGTGAAAGTGAATGCGCATGTTGCCTAGCGTTAAGTGTTTGTTGGTAAGTGAATGTCCAGTATACGTGTGATATGCAGTCAGTATGTTGCCGTTGCTTCAAACGTGATATTTAAAAAGTTACAGCTCTCTGTCTGCTTCTACCTGTATTTCCAAGAACAACTTGTGTAAATTAGTGAATTCACTGTGCTTTGATGATTTGTGTAGTTATATGTTATTATATAATCTGTTTTGTGTTGTGCACTGCATGTTATTTTGTGTGTCCCATTCTATATGCAAATATGTGATTGTGTTTGTCTGTGTCTGTGTCTGTGTCTGTGTCTGTGTCTGTGTGCGTGTAAATGAGAGAGAGTGGCTGATCACTGGGTGATGTATGGTTAAGTTTCACAGAGACTCAGCTGTTCTGATTCTCCCAGGGCAGTGTCTGCGTCTCTTTTGTTCAGACGTCCAGACGTCTCTATGTCTAGAAATAGAAACTCTCCTTCTTTTTGTCTCTCTCTTTCTCTCTGTCTTTCCCTCCCTCTCTCTCTGTCTCTTCCCCCCTTTTTCTCTCTCTCTCTCAAACAACCACTCACAAACCCACACACATACACACACACATGCACACACACACACAGACACACACACACACACACAAACACACACACACACACACACACTTATTCAACAGAGGCAACAGAGGACACCTCACAACTGTCAGTTCCTATCTCTTGCTGATGTGGTCAAGGCCCTGGCATCTGTGCCCTCAGCTAACTGAATAGGAATGAAGCATACAATACAAAACTCAGTGCAAGTCTATGTTGGCATCATCTGGTTTTATTTCCGAACACTACCACAGGCTTTTAAAGTACATGTCTATAACACCTTCCATTTAATGGTATATTCTTATAGCACTGTTGTCAGCCATAGATTACAGGCTCAGATGAGTCCATTCTTTTACTGAGAGAGACAGCAGGAATAATGAGTTGCTAAACATCCTCTGGTGCCAATAATGAGCGTCAAATATTCACCACTTATTCACAGTGACAGGGATCTGGGGGGATATAAGGAAATGTTGCAGTTATTGTCATCCTCACGGCTAAATTGCTGAAACCACGGCTATGGAGTTATAAATATGGAGAATATTAATGTGCTCAGGCAAGTCTACTTTACTCTAGAGGAAAGGTTACCATTTTTCCCATTTATCAAGGAGGCATTGATGTAGTCTATGTTATGTAAGGGATAATGGACGACACGGAGTTCGGTTCACAGAAAGAAATGCACGTTCGAGGTGGTAAAACGGCCCCGACGCGCAGCGGAGAACCGAATGTGGAGTACATTATCCCGCTTATTCCACTGTTGCCAGTTGCGTTATGTTCATTTCCTGTTATAATTTAAACGTTTTAATCGCTAAAACGGTCTTGTTTGTAGAACTACTTCTTCCCGCCAGATATCAACTAATTTCTCAACTTGCTGGACAAACTACCGTTACTAGTTCTAAATGGATGGTTGCTATGGCCAAAGGCCAGTCGTTAGTTCCATCCCGTTGTCAAGCAGGCATATCCCAGAATTCTGATGAACCTTAGCTTTGAAACATCACTATGTTACTTAGCCTACTGCCATCCAACTAGCTAAAAGCCACCTCCGTCATATGCTACAGTGTTGCTATGTTCTGAACGTCTGTATTTTACAGCTCTGATGCAACGTGACAGTTCTTTTAAACTTCACAACGAGTTAGGCGAATTAATATACGTAGTTAATTAATTCTGTTATTAAGTAATATTAAGTGTGATACGCATGACAATGGGAAATTCAACCAAGCAGTGGAATAAAGTAAAGTATAGAATTGTATAGCTTAGTTTATGGGGTGAAGTATGACTAATTAGTAAACCCAGCAGGTAAAGTGGTCTATAGGCGACATCCTCTGGGTCTGGAGATCTTCATCATTAGGCCTCAGTTTATCTGAGTTATGGAGTGCTGCACTCAACACTCAATCCAGAATAGCCCAATAAGTGATACTTTTTTGTGTGTGCATTGACTGTGTACTAGTACTAGTATCACTTCTGGTTAATAGGACTTAGTTAGAGTATGTGTATGAAGTCTTAGTATAAGGGCTTGGAGTGTGTATGATGATTGTGTGTGCACAATCTGTATGCATGTATGCATGTGTGCTAGTCTAGAGTGTGTGTGAGAGAGAGAGAGAGAGAGAGAGAGAGAGAGATGGTTAACCACCAGAGGTTTGCAAACACACAGGGTGTCCAAAAGGATATCCTGTAGGGAAAGAGCTCAGAATAGCCCCACTTTTTTACTTCATTCTTTACTCAGAGAGAGAAGGAGAAAGAGACAGATGTCCAAAGCCACAGAGACTGATTCACAGTAAGAAAGCACAAGATACAACAACGACAGCATACATCAGGCCCTGCAAACATACAGGTAGTGTGATAGAGGTAGAGAGATAGAAAGAAAGACAGAGAGAGAGAGAGAGAAAGAGAGAGTCGAGATTTGAGAAAAGGTGAGAGATAAAGGAGGGCACAGGGTGAGAGGGAGGGCGGTGTGTTTCTGCCGTTGGCATGCCTCGCATTCTTAGCAGCTGACCTCTGTGGAAAATAATAACAGGCGCGCGTGAAGCTCCCCCGGCCCATGACGCCTCGCAGCAGCCAACCACCCCCAAGCACTTAACTTCCCCTCAGAATCCTGACCAGCGCCAGCTCCAGATCTTGGGCACTCGGTTGTGGTTCAGTGTGCGTATGTGTTTCAGTATGTATGTATATGTGTGTGTGTGTGTGTGTGTATGTGTGTACGTGTGGTGAATCACGGAGGAAAGCACTTTTTGCTGTTGTTTTGGCTCTTTGATTTTATTCTCTCAGAGCTGACACCTCTCTTTTCTCTTTGGCGTGAATGAATGGAATGCTGTTGCTTCTCGCTTTTCTTTGTTTCTCTGTCTCACTCTCTTGGTTTTGTCACTTTGTTGTTTTAAACATCTTTTTTTAGAGGAGAGAGAGAGAGAGAGAGAGAGAAAGAGAGAGAGAGCGAGAGAGAGAGAGTTCTGTGTTGGCACACAGGTGGAAAACTGAGAGTGTCACCTGAGAGAGTGTGGTCATGATTCCCACAGGCATTTGGGGGGTGTGTGTGTGTGTGTTTGTCTATGTTTGTGTGACTGCATGTATGTATTTGCATGGGTGGAAGAGGAATGGGGTTGGTTGAGTCATTTTTTTGTGTTTACAAAAGCTTTAGGATAAGGTTACTGTTAGGCTCTGGTCATTGCAAGATGACAGTTCACTGTAGGGTCAGTGTCACTAGCGGGGGTGGACAAGGGAGAGGGGAGGGGGGAGTCTCTAGGACGGGCATCACCAGTTCCAAAGTATTACTCTTCCGAATGTGAATTTGCATTCATATTTCATCATTTCGCTGTGACGCGCTTATCCACAGAGAATATGGAAGGTTGCAGACGTTTTTTTTTCAAGTTTTGAAAAGAGAATGACAGATGATTTAAGTAGGCGCTCTCCCAGGATGCAGGTTTTTGCCCTCTCTGTGCTCAACAAAGGCTTGTTGCTTAGGGCAACCAACGGTCATGCCTTTTATTCTCTGGCCCAAAAGGGAAGCAGCCGCTGCCCAATCCTCTCGGCCTTTCTTCTCCCTCCTTTGTTGCTCCTCAGTTCTCATCAGTTTTCTTTTTTTTGTTTCCGTTGTATTTCTTTCCTTCATTGAGAACAAGTCACAAGCGTGGTACAGTTTCTTTTTAAACGTTGGATGTCTCAAATAAAGCATAATGATAATGCAACGATCGGACAAACTATGACTCTTGAATCGCAGCCAACACAAAAACGTGAGGAGGTACTCTTGTGCTCTCCAGTTGGAGAGGTGAACTCGAATGTAAACACGGTGGAAACCATTTGTTTTTGAGCGTCTATTTGGATCCATCACTGGCACGTCAGCACTCTGTTTTTTGTGTTTTTTTCCTACAGAAGGTCACTCCTCTGACGTCAGTAGAGGAGAGTGTACTTTAGGGTACGAGGCAAACAGAGAGAGAGTGAGAGACAGATAAAGAGAACTCCCGCAGGATGGACACGACGACCGTTTAATGCTCTAACACCCCGGCCCTTGCCCCCCCTCTTGGGGGAGCGGAGAGGTGAACTGTGCTTTGTCTCACCTCTCAGCGTATGCGTCGGCACTTTAACACAAAAGCACTTAGGGTGTCATCAAGGCCAGCCAAGCCCGTAACTGCAGATAAAGAAGCATGAAGCTCACAAGGACCACTTAGATTTAAGCCCACTCATTTATTAACTGTAGGGATTTTGAGCCCGTTGTGCCATGACAAGCCCCCACAGTGAGGAAACGCACACATGAACACAGTGTCATTTTGTGTGTGTGAAATAAACACAGCTTGAGTGTCTGTCTCCCCCTCCCTCTCCACCTCCTTGTCTCTTTCATTTGCTGTGCTGAGCCTCTTCACAGGTCACCCATGTGGACACTCTACGTTATTTTATAAACTAAAACAGGAGTCTAATCTACAAAGACTCGCCATCTGCCTATAGCAACATGCCATCTACCACCAGGTAGTTCTTTATCTTCCTATCCTCCTAGTCATATCGTAGCTGCCCAAACCTATAGCTTAATCTAGATAATGACGAGGATAGTCCTTGCAGTAGGGTACATGAATGGTGAGGGAGAAATCAGGCCGAGACAGCAGGTTTAAGAGGGCCATAAATCCTATCCGACACTCTGTCGCACCCGACGTGAGGTAAAAAGAAAATGACAAACAAAACATTTAACAGACACAAATATTTACAGGTGTCTCATGGCTAGGCTACATGCCACTATATAAAGCAGACCACCACCCCTTGAGTTAAACAATTGATTTTTACCTTTCTCCAGTTCATTCTGCCGTTCTCTGTGTCTGGCAATACCACTTTTAGCTCCAGCATAGCATAGATCATCGAATCGGATTAGACCATTAGCATCTCGCCTGCTAGCATCACGTTTAAAAGTGACTAAGATTTCCGGTAATTTTCCTATTTAAAAGTTGTCTCCTCTCAAGTTAGAAACTGTAACAAGACTAACGGTGGGTTTCCACGCAGTGAAACACCTCGCGAATTTCGGCCAGCGAAATTTCGCCTGGGAAATGACGGCCAAACCGCTAACCTTTTGACTGCAGTGTCTAGCCAGTGGTGGCAAGCGAGCTAATTAGGCTAATCAGCTAGTTCAAACGTTTAAGTACTTAATAAAGATAGACAGGGGTTGTTTATAAACAACAATTCATGTTCATAGAAACAACAAGGTCAATAAGAGATATATTTATATAAATATATATTTATTATTAAATATAATATATTTCATACCTGTGTTGCAGCATGTAGCCTAGCTGTCTAGCTAGGTTTACAATGCAATCCAATGTCCGAACATACTAGCAGTTCGTCTGTCAGCTAGCTAAAAAGTTTGAGTGTTTAAACTAACATATATATAGTGGTCTATTTAGTGGTGTATGTGCTCTGACTAAGTTTGTGTGGCATATAAACCGCCATCTTGGTCAGACTTTTTTGTAACTCCCGCCTCCAAACACAAACACGCGGATCTGATTGGTTCTCGAATGGTCCTCATTTAAATAAAGTTAAACTTTCGCCAACTTTGTTTCGCCTGCCTCGGCAATTCGCTCTCATTTCGCCCAACCAGGGCGAATTTCGTCTCCATTCAACCTCAATGAGAGCAACGCGAAATTTCGGTGTGTGGAAACCCACCGTAATAAAAAAAGAAACATGCCGATTTTCTAGGCTGATTTGACATGGAACTATACTTTCATTCAGGCGTAATAATCCAGTCACTAACCAATTCCTCTGCTGCAGCTTAACCTTGTTAGCCTAAGGGGACTATTTTCAGGTGCTGCCGCGCCCATGGTGTTTCTTGATTATTACGCTGGAATGAGAGTATAGTTCCATGTCAAATCAGCCTAGAAAATCGCCATGTTTCATTTTCCGTTGGTCTTATTACACTTTCTAACTCGAGAACAGACAAGTTTTGAAGTGAAACTTGGCAGGATTTCCCCCTCTGCTGGAGAAATTGTGCATTATGCTATTTCAAACTGTGGGAAAAAGTAACGATAAAGCACATGGATTTGTTTACAAGCTAGCGAACGGTTAGCATACATTTGGCAGAACTATGTGGATGTTACAAGGTAAGAAACACGATTTAAAACGAGTTTCTTGTTTCTTACTTCTCTTTCCGGGACAGTAGTCTCAATGTTGCAAGGTTGGTTTTCCGCCTAGGGACGCTAGGCGCAGCGGGGAAAGTCACCATTTTCACCGGAACAGGTCATTTAACCATCCAAATGATTTCTAAACGGGTTTATTACATTTAAATAGTTGCCAAGTTCCCCTTTAAATAGGAAAATTACTGGAAATCTTAGTCACTTTTAAACGTGATGCTAGCAGGCGAGATTCTAATGGTCTAATCTGGTTCAATGATCTATGCTAGGCTGGAGCTAAAAGTGGTATCGCCAGACTCAGACAACGGGTGGAAGAACTGGAGAAAGGTAAAAATCAATTGTTTAACTCAAGGGGATGTGGAAAATGAGTGTAATTCCCCAAATGGTGGAATATCCCTTTAAATGGTCAATTAACTAATTACTTCCGCCGACACCGGCGGATTCCAAACTCTCGCAAACAGGCACACCGCCCTACCTGACGGACATCTAAAGCAAACATCATGACATCAAACTTACCATAGAACACACCCAAAACATAGCCTACATGATCAAATATTGAACAACATTCCTCGCGCGCAAAAGGAACGCACTTAGGGCTGGGACGGTATGGATGTTTTCTTACCGCGGTCAGTTAGCAAGAAATGACCGCCGTTTTGCGGTATACCCCCCCCCCCCCCACCAAAAAAATTGTGAATAATGAATTTTGTGCCGCCATCAGCCATCACAGCCAATTAAACTTTAGGCAGCTGCAGCAACTTCAAAAACCACTGGACCAAATGCTTCAGACATGAAAGAAATAAGCAGTTTATCAACAAGGCTATCATGATTTAAGAACTGTTACAGTCATGACGCTTATGCCGCACGTTTTAATGGCTGCATCAGGTTGTAACAAAGGCAGGTCCGAGGCTAGCCTAGACCTACATGTCACTGTTAAGTTAAATTCTTAACAAACTAGAACATATTTTGTAATTCTTTCATGAACTAAACATGTATGACTCCTTTCTGGACAAATTTCACAGCTTTCACGTTTAACAGCTTTATGTAAATCGAGTTTGAACGGAGAGAATAGAAAAGTGTTACGATTGTGCCAGTTCTCCCCTACTCTCGCATAGTATGGAATGTTGGAACATCGCACTCCCCAAAACAAATGCGAAAGGTCGGGTTTGCTTCATCTTTTGATCATATGTTTTGAAGTTTTGTTTTGAAAACGGAGGGTTAGCCTACTTAACGTAACTGTGGTTCTCTGAGTATCTATGTCATAAGATGGTTCATCACATTTCACATGACATTGCATAGGCCTACGTGTACACATGTGCAGGCCAATTATAGTGGGATTCAACTTCATGTAGCCTAGGCTAGCCACCTGCAGACGTCTAAGCTGACTGCATAACTCTGAGATTCTGCTATGTTTTCAAACCGGAATTGTGCATATATCATGGTTGAAAAAACGTCGAAGTCGATTTTTTTTTTTTGCGGTGATGACGGTGACGAGCTCAGACCCACGGTAGGGGTCACGTGACCGCGGTATTGCGGTAATGCGGTTACCTTCCCAGCCCTAAAACGCACCCAACACAATGAACACGCACTCATAATAATTCAGGAAATTGACGTGACATAAATCAATAATCAAATAATAATCAACAGTCATAGTGTGATGTGCTGCTGAGGCGGCACATGGTCACAGTCCTGTACCGAGGTCATAGAATAAGCCTTGTTTCATAATCAGCACCAGAGCGTATACTCAATTATGCTGATGGTGTTCTTTAGTTTTACCCTATTAGGTAGTTTCGACCCTCTTCAGCTCTTTACATTGAGGTAGGATTTTTATACAACTTCCATTTCAAAATATACTATAATATAAAGATGTAATGTGAAATGTATGTAGTGTAGTGCTCTGGACCCACCAGAGGCACTTGAAGCCCCTGACGAGGCCAGGAGCCGTGCTGAACGCTGGTTCGCAGTCTGGCAGCATGTTGGTTGAAGCAGGCTCCATCTCTGTGCCACTGCTTGACACCTATTTTCTCGTCCTCTCCCACTGAGCACCTAATCACAAGCCTGGGCTTGTGTGAAAAGATCACCAAGGAGATGTGTTCCACTGACAGCTTTTTTGCTCTTCTCCTGTGACTGTCAGAGCGTGATGAATTTTCCTGCTCAGAGACCTTTTTGTTTAGTGTTTTTTTCTTTTTTTCCCCGTTGTGAATGGAGGGATGATTGGTGGGCTCAGGGGTTGCAGTCTGTCAGCCAGTGGGAAATGCTCACTGCTGAGAGTGCCAATGCCTGGCCAGGTGGCCTTTGTCCATGTCTCAGACCCACACCACCACAAGCCCAGAGGCACGGACAACTCCTAGAGGACCCACATCTCACCCCTGGGGCCGTGAGAATGGCACAGTCCACCCCACTGCTGTATGTGTCTCCTGGTTCAGTGAGCGGCACAGTCCACCCCCTCACTGCTATTAGCCTATGTGCATCCTGGGGTAGTGAGAATGGCTCAGTCCATATCACTGTGTACGTGTTTCCTGGGAAATGAGAATGGCACAGCCTCACAGCAGTACAGACATGCACTGCTCAAAGGTTCTCACAGGCTCAAGAGGAATGGTTGTGTGAACTGCATATACGTAGCCACTAGGACCTCATTTGGGTTTCGCTAGTGGAATTACCAATGAACCAAACCTGGTGCTGCTCCAGGCTCAGTGTCCACCCACACCTCTCAGTCTTCTCTCTGGAGTCTTCCTTCTCTCTTCTACCAACTACCAGACCGATACATCATGACACAGTAGAGCTGCACACTGAGTACGAAGTGCAAACAGCATATTTCCTCCTTCTTTTTGATATTGCAAGACGAGACACAGGAACATGTGACAAGTGCAAACCTCTATCAGTGCGTCAAATGAAATCAAATACTCCCGAGTACTTGAGAACAAATCATTTCGTATCCTTGCTGGACGCTCCCAGGCAGGTACGCACACAGCCCACGCTGTCAGGTTTTAATGCACTTATGACAGATGTCCAGGTGATTCAGGAGACGCAGAAACAGGAGCCACACGTGTGACAGCTGTTGGAGGACATGGATGCTCCTACCCGGTTTTATTCTGTGGAAACGAACAATTAATAGCCTTTTCTTGGAAAGGTCTCCTTTAAAAGTGTCGTAACTGATGGTAATTTTGATACCACAGATAGGGAAAATCAGGAACAGAGTTTGGAAATGTTTGGAAAAATCAGGAACAAAGAGTTATTTACAATGATGCGCATCAAGGGAGAGACAACATGACTTTGCATGAAGATGGCATAATGTGCAATACGTTTTTATTAACACCCAACTAGTACAAGATATTTACTAAATACAGTACTTCTTATTCCGGGTATTCTGCATTTTCTAATCAGGTAACCTGCTGTGGAACAGCTCTGCTCAGTTTCCCTTCATTTGAAGTAAAAAAATGTGTGATCCACTAGGCTTTCATGTTAGGAATCCTCAGTTGTGGTGATACATGTGACAGAAAGAGACATGATACAGAAAGAGACATGGCTGCTTATAGGTTTGAGAATTATGAGAATCTGGATCATTTCAGAAACACCTCTTTGGTTCTCAGTAGATAATTCTTACAAGAGGGTCCTAGTCTAAGCGCAAGGGTAGTTAAGCAAAAAGGTTGTTCAGTATGAATACAGAGGCACTCAGGAAATGAGACACACACACACACACATACACTAACACAGACACACAGTTTCATGTCCTACCAAGACTATCATTCTGAAGAAAAATAAGCAGTGGATGCCAGGTGGTGACAGACGCATAGGGTGAGGTAAAGAGGGATAATAAACAGGTGAAGGAGAGATATAAATTGCTCTTTTGTGGGGCTCGTTTGCACAAGGCGAGAGACAACAACAGAGCCAAAATTCATGTGAGATGCATGGTGTTTATACGGAAACTCCCAGCACAGAAGAATTAAATCAACCTTCCACGGTTTCTTTTCCTCCCTAGGTTTTTCTCCCCCTTTCTCTCTCGACATATTTCTTTGTCCCACAAGTCTCTTTTCTTTTTATTTATTTATTCTAAATAATGAAATTATTTATTATATATTGAAAATCTAAAAAATGAAACCAATCTCTCTCTATATATATTTCTTTCCTTCTCTTTTTTCTCCCCTTTCTCTCACCATAATTTCTCTCTCCCACAAGTCTTTTTTTTCCATTTATTTTAAAGAACGGAATAGAATATAGAAAAAAGAAAGAATTCAATCTCTATATATTTATTCTCCCCTCCTTTTTTCTCCCACTCTTTATTTCCCCCTCACTCTCACCTTCTTTCTCTCTCCCCCACTTCTCTTTTCTTTTCATGTGTTTTGTTCTGCCCTTTTTTCTTTTTTTTTCTGTCTCTCTCCATCTGCCCTGCTCTGTTGATTTGTTCTCTGTGCCCAGCCCGCTGCAGACAGACTGCAGTTAGAGGAGTCAGACTCGGTCAGAGGAGGCTGATTTAGAGTCGTGCCGTCGTGCCCTCCCCCTCTCCCTCCTTAGCTTGTGATATATGGACAACTCTAGATACACATTACAGCAGGCATGACCCAGCCTATGCTCAAGAAATGCCTGTAATGTCCAGCCCGTCTGTCCTCCAGATGCGGCAGGGGGCAGAACGTCTTCTATCGCTCTCTCTCTCTCTCTCTCTTTCTCTCTTTCTCTCTCCACGTGCTCGTCTCTCCGCCATTTACTCTGGACGACCGCCACGGTGACGCTCAAGTCGGACGGGCCCGTTTTTCATTCAGGGCAAACAGTGCTTTTGAATCGATTGGCCGCGGACATTACCCAAACTCCACTGGGGGGGGAGGGGGGGGGGGTAGCCGTATCGGACAGTCTGTCCTTTCGCTGTCCCAAAGAGTCTCGCTCGTTTGTGGGGTGAAAAAAACAGCCGGTTTATCATTACCCAGAATGCCAGGCGGTGGTGAAAAGGGGGCTCTGTTGCGCCACGCAAGTCAATCAGCTCTTGCTAAGGCCCAAGTTGTTTTTTCTTTTCTGTTTTTTTTTTTGCACTGACACCATTTAAAGTTACACAGACTACAATGCCTAAGGCCTAGTCTGACCCAGTAGTTTAAAAATACTGCCGTGCTGTTCTTTTAGCCATGTCTGTGTCCCAGTAGATTGATGTTTATCTCAGACTGGCAACTGGAGCCTCTCGTCCCAAAGTCGAAAATAGAGACGGAGCCTAATGTTTGATAACAGAGCAGCTGCAGATGCATAACTTGTTGTCGTTCCGCGCCTAAAAATAACCCAACCGTTAAACCCCAGCCCACTTCACTCGAGGTAGTTCTTATCTCCTCCATTGTTACCATGGTTTCTTGTGCAACAGTT